>NW_024885022.1:1265367-1506328 GCF_019232065.1 Centrocercus urophasianus
TCCTTTCTCCTTTCTCCTTTCTCCTTTCTCCTTTCTCCTTTCTCCTTCCTCCTTCCTCCTTCCTCCTTTCTCCTTCCTCCTTCCTCCTTCCTCCTTCCTCCCTCCTCCTTTATCCTTTTTCCTTTTCTTTTTTCTTCTTTTTTTCTTTCTTTTCCTTTTTCAGTTTGGGCAAAGGGTCCACTAAAGTGAGCTGAATGGACTTACAGAAGTTTAGTTAGCGTTCCAGAGGCCAGTCCTGCACAGACAGCAGAACTACAGTGATGGGGATGAATATTAAAACGTTCAAGCTGAAATCCGTCAAGGAACTCTTTAGCCAATACCTGCAGCAAATTTGGCATATTAAAGACCTCTTGGTGCCAGCTGATGAAATTATTTCCAGCTACTTTTTTTCCACCACACAGGAAGCTGCTCCTCCTTTAAGTGTCTGGCATGCTGGTTGTTGTGGAACTACTGAAAACAATAAAACGTGTTCCCACAAGGTGTGTAAGTTTACAATCAAAGAAGGGATAAAGTGCGTGCCAGAGATCTGAGATGCCCTGAAGTCTTAATTTTTGGCTTTCCAAAGGTAGAAATTAATTTTTCAGCTGTAACAAGAGACACAGAGCTGTAACTGTGTTCTGGTTTATGAGGTTTGGGTTAGAAGTCCTGTGGTTTATTTATAATACAATATATGGATTCAGGAAATGTAAGTGGAGGATAGGGAGGGGAGTTTGGTCATCATTAATAAACACAGATGTAGAAGGGCCATGATCTGATTGGAAACTGTGTTTTTCTGTCGGTGATATACCTACTGCATGCTAGCAAAATTGACATATTGAGTAACTGAAGTGGAGAGAACTTAGCAATTAAAAATTATTTCTTTTCTTCTCCTTCTGTCCATTTCTCAGCTTTAACCATTTATTTGTGGGGTTTTTTGTTTGTTTGTTTGTTTGTTTTTTGTCATGGCTTTTCTTCTTACAGACTTTTCTGTGTGAAGTCAGAAAGTGGGCAGTTCTGTTCATGCCAACCCTGTGCCCGCCAGCATGCAGCCATAGACCCAGTGAAGGCCCTGAGAAAGTTGGCTGTAGTGCATCTAGGGGTCAGATGTGTTCAGATGGCAGCTAGCAGTGCCAAAGCAACAGCTCTGGTCACCGTAAGGAGGTTCTTCAAGTGCTCCAGGTTAAGTGCATGTGTTATCGTGTGGCTGTGTCTCAGTCATTTTTCTTCCTGATGAAAGACTGTATAAGCATAAGTAGACAGCATAACTCACCCTAGTTTTTGAAAGGGAACTAAAAAAGTCCCCCAAAGACAACAGGATGTGCTCTTATTGAGCTCTAATGTAAGCTGTGATAAAAAAAATTCCAAAATAATGGCTTTGCTTGGCAAAAAAAGCACTGGATTCTTGCCATAAAACCTGGCAATACCATTAAGCTCAGATCAGTTGAAATAAATTTGTGTGAAGAAAACAGTGATACCCCTAAGGATTCTGCAAACCTGAATGTAAGAAAATTCCCATCTGGTGATCAGCTTATGAACCAAAGGAAGTGTAGAAATTTGCTGGCAAACTCTTCAAAACAACTCTGTGTATTGAAAAGACATTAGTGGAGAGGCTGTATTTTGCTTGATACTGTTCCTTTACATCTGGTATGAAATCTTGGTACCGCTGAGTTCAGCATCAAAACCTGAATTAATTTTAGGGAGAAGATTTCACCTCAGATGAGGTTATATCTCACATAGAGTTTTCCCCCAACTTTGTTCTAACATGTATTACAGTGAGCTGATTGTTCTGATGACAAATGTGCTAAAAGACAATGAGCCCTTCCTGCCCTGTGCCTGAATCCCATGTTGTCTTGTGCCATGATCTCACAGTGCAGGTGCATACTTTGAGACTGCACCGAATGCACTCAAGCTGATGCAGGCATTTTCTACAGTGGAGAATGCTTTCTCGACATGCTGAGAAATGCAGCCTGTCGTTTCAGCAGCCGTCTTCCTCAAGGGTTTGGCAAGAATCACAAGGTGCTTGAGAAAATCAGCTGAGAACAGTCAGCTTTACTTGCCTTGACATTGAAGCCCAGCTTTCCAAATTTAGTGATTTCTTAAATGAGAGTCTACAGAAATGCTCTGTGTTTGTGAATGGTCTCAGGGGCAGCCTGCCCTCCTCAGCATTGTCTCATGGTGTTGCATGACACCTTAGAGCCAGCATGAATTATCTGCCTTTCCACCCAAGCTCGCAGCAAACCGCTGCTGCATCTCATTAGACTTCAGATTCACTTTTCAGCAGCAAGGAATGTACTTGTAACTTTTCCTTGCTTCTCTCCCATGGTGCTGCAGAAGAACCAGAGGTTTCTGACTTTCAGAGAACAAGTGGAGGGCTCTTCTCTTTTCCTGTATGGGAGTGATTGTAATTTGAGAGAGATGATCCTATTCACTTCCTCTAAGGAGCAAAGAAGAATCCTTTGAGAAGAAATAAAAAGGCATGTTTTGCACAACAAAAAGTCAGCATAAATTGACGTATTTTCCAGAAAGTCTCTCCATGTTAAGAGAGATTGGTTTTGAGCATTTTAGGCAATTGTATCTCCCGTTTTATTATGAAGAGACTGTTCACTAGTAGGAGACAGAAGAGCATCTGAAGGAAGCTTGTAGCAGTAGACAGCAAAGTATGTGGGAGCAGGCAGTAGAAACCAAATTCTGCAATGAGCGAGGAATGTTTAAGTGTGTTTCCATTACTTTGGCATGTCCTCAAGTGTTCTTGAAAATAGTGAGAATTAAGCACAGGATACTGCTGAGTGGAAGCTGAGGACTCCAAATACACAGGCAGCATCTGTCCATCTTGACAGATAATAACTCCCTGACTGTATGCTTATGTCAGGGAGTCTGTGCAAGAGTGTAAGGGTTTGTGGAAGTGTTTGTCCAGGAGTTCATGGTTGCCTTTGGATGTCTGCAAGAAAATTACCTGACAGATGCTTTGCTAGTTTGCCTCTCAGCCAGAATTTTTTAAAAATTGTGAGTGGTAATAAATAATTCCATTGCTGCGTAGGAAAGTTACATTTTGTTGATTTGTTTTGGTGAGAGGAGTTCCTGTTTGCTAAGGGTAAGGGTTTTGTTCCTCACGCTTTGGGCAACATGTAAATGTTGTTGCAGTCAGAGCAGCTGTCCTGACTTCTGCACTAAGTCACCCTCTGGTTCTTTGAACAGAGAGAGCACCAGGAACACCAAAGAGATTCAGTCTCAGCCCATGAGTAGACTCACTCCTTTCTTAGCTGCTGCATAAATAACAATGCCAAGATGCACTCAGTGTATGAAAAAGCACTGGAAAGCTGGCTGCAGCTTGTGTTACTTGCTTGGCAGACTTCTTAATCTGTATTTCCATTTAAATACGTATCAACCAATTACATTTTTGTGGTATTTCAAGTGCACTCCACGTGAAGCCCTAAATGGTGGGTGTGCTTGGAGGTCTCTGATGCAAGAATCTTTTCATGTAAATATTGAATGCTTTTCTGAATGGAGTAGTCTATGGCCACCAAAACACACGGTGTTTACTTCTTACTTCTGCACTGAGCATTTCCTGAGGCATGGCAGAATTTGAATTCCCTCCATAAACCCAATTCTGCTAGTTCTGCACATTATTCTCCCTGTCACCCATTTAGTCTGTTAGTTTGCTGGCAGTAGAGTACACAGCACTTAGCAGCTGGTTTGCGGAATCATCACTCAGGAGGTTATATGATAAATAGCAGATGGCCAGGTTTAGTGGCACTTTATTCTGCTCCAGCAGTTTTAGCCTGACTTTGGAGAAGTCATCATGTGTTTTTTTCTTAAGGACTGAGACAGGAGATTCCTACAGTGTAGTAACTTGTCACATATAAGCTTGAGTTAGGATGCTCTCCAGCTGTACTGATCGTGTGTAAATAATAACAGGTGAGACGGATAATTATGGAGGACTTCTGCAGCTCTACTCGGTCAGCTCAGGGTTGATGGGGATGGTTCCCTGTGCTGTGATGGAGCATGGCTGCTGCCCAGATGGAAATGGCAACCAAGATGGACAAAGGAACTAAATGCAAGAGGCTTCCAAAGGGTGTTCTTGAGGATTTATATCCTACGTGCTAAATGTGGATTGGTGGTGTGCTGTGTAGGCCCCACAGAGCGTTTTGATTCACTTAATACACATCTTCCATTCTCAAATAGGGGATGTTTGGTGATCACATTCAGCTTCAGCTAGACCTCAGGAGGGCTAACTGGGGTTTCTTAGCATGAAAGCTGACAGGAGGCTCGGGTGGGTGCTTGATGTGGGGAAGTGAGGAGGTTCGTGCTTACCTTAACAAGGAAAGGGTCTCAAAACCTTTGTGATCTCTCATCTCTTGTGCTCTTTTCTCCCTTCTGTGTGTTGCTGGCTGGTGAAAATTGTATTTTGAGAGGTGGAAGCCAGCATCCTCTGGTCAAATGACAACTGTGTGCTCTCAGGGGTACTGATTAGCCACTAACTACCACCCAAGTCCAGCTTATCTAGCAGAACTGGAATGGAAGCTGCCACGATCAGGTTCCATTATTAAACTACAGTTATTCTTCATTTATATTGTCCCGAGTCAGAACATGGTAGAAATGTGCTGTAGCTGATTGCACACTAGCTGATGTTTCAAAAAAACAAGCTCTGAAACTGGACAGGCCATTTCAAATGTTTCCAGATTTCCCTGAAATACTGGAAATATGCCTTCAGAATTTATGTGATTTCCCCTTCAGCTCATCTTTTTATTCCCCTAAGGGCCATGATTTTTGTTGCTCTAGTCTTTCCTTCCCACTTCAAAATATAATAACAAACCAACCCAACTTTTGACAAATACCAAGGGGAAAAATCTTTCTTTCTTTTTTAAATCACAGTAGTTTAGATGAAGCAACTGTTTCCATAGATAACATAATCTAAGAAGAGGATTACATTTTGCTGAATAGGAAGGGCAGAACATACAAAGAAAAGACACCTGAAGTGTCAGCAGGCGAAACTGAAATGGACTTAGAGATACAGGGAGGGTATAATTAAAGATTTTTTCTCTCTAGAAACGTTTTAGTAAATCCCTGACATGACCTAATGTCTGTACTTGTCAGCTTTTAGTGTTGGATAAACACATGACTTCACCCAAAGTGGCTGTCAGGTAATTGGGCAGGCTCTGTTTTTGTGCCCCTGGAGATGCTCAGCACTTCTTGCATTTGGGATGCCCCTCAATGCAGCCTTGCGGAGGCGCTCCAGCATGGTGCTGCAGTGTTGTGGGGTGCTAACGGTGTCCCTAGCAGAACCAGGAACTGTTCTGCCTCAGACACAGCAGAGACGTGGAGCAGGCTGTGCTTGGGCCCTCCACCAGCGCGCTGTAGGAGGTGGAGCGAGCAGGGCTGGCTGACTGGCTTCCCCCTTTGTCAGCCTGGTCGCTGGGGCTCTCCCGAGCAGTGGAAAGGGAGGCATGGCAGCTGCAAGCCCTGTCCTTGGGGGAGGCGCAGCAGAGGGAATGGCTGGGTCTGCTGCCACAGAGACAAAGCAGGCGCCGTCCCTTTTGAGTGCGGCGTGTGGGATGGATCCTCTGGTCCACAGGCACGTTTCTTCTGATGCGTCTCTGTCTGTCTGTCGACGCAGTGCAGTTAAGCATCTCTGGTACAACCTTCCCCGATTGCATTTTGCTTTTAACTCCGTTTTCTGATTTATTTCAGATAGTCATTTCTCAGCGTGCTGCTTCAGTTTTTCTTTCTGTTGTAGGACTGTTTAGACATCTCTGAGGATATGTATTTTTTTGTTTTATGGTATTCTCTGCCCAGCCTTTTCTTCTTGGGTTATTTTTTCTTGTTTTAATAAAAAATAAATAAATCAGGAATGCTTAGGAATGATGGTCCTTTTGATCTGACGCTTCACATATGGGCATGTAATTATTTATTAAAGATTTCTTGATGTCCCTTTCCATTTAAGCTATAAAAAGAGAATATTAAAATTAGTAAATACATATTCATGCAAATGCTGTGGGCCAAATGCTCAGACAGTCCTGAGTGACTGCAGTGGAAAAGGAGCATTTGACCCGTAAGTTGCAGTGCTGTTGGCACAAGTTTTAGCTATCTGTTCCATTTGTATTAGTGGTATTTGTGAAGAGTCACTGGAGATACTCAGATCTGGGCACCTTGCTTGTTTTTTCAGATCCACCTCACCTCTTCCCAGCGTTCCACCCTCCTGTACCAATTGATGCAAGACATCATGAGGGACGCTACCATTACGAACCATCTCCCATTCCTCCTCTGCATGTGTGAGTATTCAGTATTTCCACCCCGCTTCAGCTTCCTGCACTACCTTGAAGAGTGGGCAAGTATATGGATCTTTGCCATGCTTAAAACTGTGCATCCGGAGCACTTTGCCAGTTTAGCTGAAGAGTGAGATTTACTTTTAGAAGGCATCAAGGTTATCTGTCCATGAAGCAAAACCAGGCTTGTGCCTGAGAAATTCTTTTCCAATAGGTGGCTGGCAAGTGTTACCCATACGTTTTGCTGACATTTATTCTGAGTGCTGTCATTCTATAAATGCTAAATTAAAAAGTGCCAGACAAAACATGTATTCTGTTTGAATCAGGCTTGGGACTCTTGATGCTAAAATTCCCTCTTGTGCTGAAGATTCTTTTCCCAGTGAATGCTATGAAAGATAATTAAATTTTTGGTAAATTTTCATAGTCCCTGTAGTGTGCGTGCACAGGCAATCGGTTGATTGATGGGATTGTCACCCAAACAAAATGGCAAATGTGATAGAGCACATGGTTTACACAAAGATAAAAGAAATGAATACCAGTGATAACGTGCATTAGAAAAGCGTGGTAGTGGTGAAATCGTTTAGAAATAAATATTACCTTATTCTGTAGGGGGATACAAATATAAGCGTTGCAGTATAAAACAGTTGTGTCCGAAAACTTGCTATGTGCCATTAAAAAAGTGAAGCCAGAAAGCAGGGCTTAGTACTTCACTAAAAGGCTTGGTATATACATTTAATCATATCTACTAATCACCTCTCATACTGAGAAAATAAAAGAAGAAAAGCACAAGTAATACTTTGAAGAATAATGCGAGTTGTTTAGATGGCAGATTGCTTTGCTATGGCTATTAGTTACAGCTGTGTAATTACATATATGCAGAAGAAAAATGAAGTTGTTTTAAAACAAGTCCTCCTCTGTGAGCAGAATTAATTGATATTAACAATCCTAACTACATGCCCAAGTGCACAGACAATATTTTACTAACAATTTTTTTGGATCAGTCTTCTATTACTGAATTGTAATTTTAGAGCAGATTTGCCTGGAGGTAAGTAATAAATCTGTGTTGCTGTCTTCTTGGGCGCTAGCGGAAAAGTGGGTATTTATAGAAGGGGAGAGAGCAGAAACCTGTGATTTATTCCTTATTTCCTCTGATGCATCAGCATCTACCCCACAGTCAACCACGTAATAAATATACTCAAATACACATTTAGGTTTGCTGCTAAAAACCATTGTAAGCTAAAGATGGCAGGCCCATACAGACTCATTATGGTCATCCCAGATGTTGCAGTGCAAATGAACATTTTGACTAGGTGTTTTTGGGCACTTTCCAAAGCAGAAAGAAAGTGGCTAGGAGCTCAGGTCTTGCTTCTTCTGAAGCTGATAGGAAATTTGTCTTTAGTTAGAGCAAGCAGTTCCTGGGGTGCTGCAAACAAGTGCATCAGTTCCCTGGCTTGCCCAAACAAGGTTGAGTGTGCTGAGCTGATGAACTAAACCCAAAGTGGATCCCTGATGTATTTTAACTTGAATAGTCAGGGGGACTTATTGCAAAATCTGGGCACCACCTGCGCACTGTTGCTGAGGCGCCTGTATCCTGTGCTGTGTGGGGCTCTGTCTGGCTGTGCTCACTGCCCAGAGCCGCAGCCCAGTGATGCAAAGTGCACAGGGTCTTTTGGGTGGGTGCATGGCTGTGTCCCCTTTGGGCGACGATGAAAATTTGGGTCTATATGGCATCCTATACTGACAAAGTTCCTTAAGATGTTAAAGATGCCCACTGACGGCCTCCTTCCCTCTGAAATCAGTGCTGCCCTGAACTCTGCAGTCCTGCCTTGGAGCTGAGGCTTTGCCAGGCCCTGCAGAGGCTTATAAGGGGCAGGGGGATCTTGGCACGTTGTTATGTATATAGCTGTAGGCAGTTGCTTTACACTCTGACACCAACCCAAGCTTTAATCTGAAAATCTCCCTGATATTGGCTATTTGTTTTACTCCTGATAATTCTTCCAGTCGTTTAGTTTGTATCACCATTGAAATGATGAGCTGTAATAGATCTTGGAGCCATTATGCTCAGCACAATTCAAGGTAAATAGTCAATTAGGCAGTTGAAAATAACTTTGTTGGACTCTAAGAGCTTCTTTGTAAGTAGGTTCATCATGCTTTTGCAGGTTTCAGGAATAAATTTTAATTTTTGTGTGTGGTAGACACCGACGAATTTCTTGCAAGTTCTACAGACCCTCATGTAAGTGGCACTCAGGGAAGTTAGATCTGGGGCCTTTTGGAATGATTATTTGGACTGCTGTCTTAATACCATTGATATATTAAAAAAAAATAATAAAGGAAAAAGAAGAGGACATGAGAAGTTATTTGAGAATTTTGAGAGAAAATGGCTAGAACACCAGTCAGGATCCAAGTGTTTACCCAACAGCTTTATCAATGACTTCATTGTATGAGTGGTTTTTCCCTGCAGCTTCGTAGTACCCTCAAATATGAAAAAAAAATAAAAGTAATAAAATTGGCAGTTACCCAAGCTCCTAGAAGTGTGTTCCAGAACCTGTCAAGCCTTAGTGGAATTAGTTAGTAGTAATACAAGTGCAGAAAAAATGTGAGAGGAGGCCTTGTCCACCTGAAGCCTATAACATGCACAGTATTTTGAACAGTGGCTCCAAAAAAAAGAAAGAAAAAAAAAAGAAGAGGAATTTGTAAGGTGTTACAGGCTTTTATGTACTTCCAGCTCCAAAGATATACGTGTGTTTGTGTGCATGATGATATCTATTTATGTGTGTGATATGTAGTTTAATTGCTGATGGACAGAACTGCTGTATTGCAGATTTCACCCTGGAGCCAAATTTTATAACTGAGTTGTAAACCCCTAAAGTAGAGGTTTATGTTTGCGATGGAATTGCTGACAGATGCTTGTGTATACGAGGACTAGCAGTCATTGCTGTAATTATGCTATCGTATCCTATCATTAAAGATTTCAATTGAAAGAGGTTTATAAATTGCTCTTTTTCTTGGATAAACCACCCTATATTAAGGCATCAACGATATGGTGCAGAATTAAATTAAAATCTCATAAAATGAAATATGTTCTGTATTAGCTGTTTGACACTTAATTTGCCTCTGAATGAGTGGAGGAAATCACAAATTAACCTGCCTTTGTTTTTCCAACCATGGCTTATTAGGTGTTAGAACAACTGCAATTACAGCCCAATAATAAGCCCCAACCCTTATGAATATGTACTGAAATGTGTCACTTTGTGTTACCAAGACCTGTTTGTTAGCACTGCTTAGTTATTCTGGAATTTCCACAGTGTGTCTTCAGTTTATACTTCAGGGAAGATGTATGAAACTTCAATCGTTCTTGAGCGAGCAGCAACATAACGACTCTATAACTGGAGCTGGAGTGTGGTTCTTTTGTGTTTTTTTTTTGTTTGTTTCTTTGTTTAATTGCTTTTTTTTTTTTTTTTTTTAATTCAAAGCATGAATCTTAGTTTTCAAAATATTTCCATTAAACCATAATTCAGTTTTACTACTTTTCACTGAGCTAGCGGGCTAAATTACTTGTTAAATGTCATATGATTAAAACACACTAGAACAAAGCGTGTCTTTAATAATTGCACTGCTTGTTTTGTTTTTCTTTGTTGTTGCTTTTCTCTAGCTCTTACCTAATTTTCAAAATTGATTTCCAAAGCAAGGTAGTAAAGCAGAGACTAAAGCTAAGCCATTTTCAGTCTATGCCAATGCTGGGCCATCCAGTAGAGAGACAGCTTTTCTAGGCAGTGTCCAGTGCTGCTGCTGTGAGCATTCACTGAACATGGATTAATGCTTTAAACATGTTGGTTTTTTTTTTCTTGTATTCCTCAGGAGCCGTAATTCACAGATTTGCTTTCATCTAGTTTTACAGTGATCTGATGTCTTTGTTGGCATTGACTTTGTAGGGACGAGAGTTCCTTGTAGTGATCAGAAGTGGGTTGGAGGCCTTTGAAGGTGACCTAGGCTGATAGTTGCAGGCGTTGTTCATCTGGCTGTGAAGGGAATATGGTCCTGCAGAGCTGAAGCACAGACTGCAAGGTAGCAATGAATGTCTCCAGGGTGCTGGTCTGTGTGCAGTGTGTCTGATGGAATGTCCTAGGAGGCTAATACAGAGATTCAGGGTTGAACATGTTACAGGACACACCTCGTGTTCCAAAATGTTCATCCATTTAGTCTTCATCTTTCTTTCTCTTTCCATCCCATCTTCTGTTATCCCTGAACTGTGAGTAAGGGAGAACTAGGAGTAAACCCGAATGAAGGCATGCTGATGTTATCCACATGCTTAATGCCTGAGAAGTTTGCACTTGTAAGGAGGAAGCTGCAAGTCAAAGCTGCTGTCTTGCAGCTTCCTTGAATCAACAGTGCTCCAGGCTCATTTTTTCTAGTTGCTGATTGAGGCTTGTGGGGATCTGAGCTTGGCAGCCATAGGCTCTGAAATTATGGACACGCAGATAATTACCTAACACTAATCCCTCAAACAAATATTTTCAACTGCGTGAATGCACCAGTACTAAAGCAAAGCATGTGTTCTGTTTGCAGTCAGCTTTCAAGTTCATAAAAAGGGAGTTTGATTCTTGGCTGTGTTATTTCGTATCTAATTTATACAGACATCAGTTACATAAGGGTGAAAAGGAAAGGAAAGGCAGGCCTAGGTGCTCAGCTTTCATCACCCTCTGAGTTTGGACCGTGCAGTATAGTGGGAGATAGGCAAATGCGAAAAGATTAAAGGGTTGGCCTTGCAAAATATCCTTAATTATAAGAGAAACTGCTTGCCATACAGTTGGTAGAATGTTCAGCTTTTCCCAGCCCTATCACCGATTGCTTGATTTTTCCATCACGCTTTCATTCCTAAGCTCGTACTTCTTTTAAAAATGTTTGTGTTTTAACCTTTAAAATCTTCTACCTGCGGCTTTACATCACTTTCTGTAAACTGGAGGTTTGGCAAGGAACTCCCCAGATTATCTGAGCATTCCTGGATCATTTCGCCCCACCCAGTGTGAAAAACTTCACTGCTTGGATTGTCCTTAATTACTTTTAGGCTTGGAAGAAGCTCTGCGGTTTAGCCTGGAGCCGCAGTAGAAGAAAGGCTGGGATCTTGAAAAGAAAGCTATAGTTACAAGCCTTCCAAAATCACCTGTGAAAATATTTTCTGTAAGCAGGGAGAAATCCTGAATGGGTGTTGAATGGGAAGCACCCGAAGAAGCCTGCCCAGGAAGTGGGGAAGGTGCAGCAAGGACAGAAGCAGCTGCAAATAGCCAGGGGCATTTTTATAGTGAGCTCCTGAGAAGTGAGCACTGTGGTTCAGTGACTTGTTAAGGTTGTTTGGTGTTAGTTTCATGCCACCAGTGTGCATCTTGTAGGCTCTGTAGGCAGCCTCTCGGTGACAGAGTGTTGTGCCGATGGGGATTCACAGAAGTGAAATAGTGAGGCTGCATGCCCACACATAACCTGCAGTTGAGAGGTTTTTTTTTCAGTGCCAGGCCTTTCACGAGTTGGGGAAAAGGGGGCCCGAGACGAAGCCAGAACTGTGATTTCTCATGCAGGATATAGCATTGCCTCATTTGAAACAGTGAATCAGTGTTTTGTTCAGCTGTTGCTACTTTTTTAGTAATATTTACCGTTAGACTTGCAGGTCATAAATTCTCTTTTGCAAGAGAATTTTTTTCAGAACGACGTCAGAAACAGATCATGTTTTTAGAAAGGGCCTGAAACTGGGAAAAGTTTAAAACAAATTATTCTGTACTTCGTGGCATATACTGAACTGCAGGAAAGGATCGGTGCTTCGGCTGCATTTGTGATACCGAGACAGCTGGAGGAAAAAATGCTCATGCAAAACATTTTTGAGTGTGGCTGTTTTACCTCGATTCTGTTACACTGCTGCTACTGTCTCTCCTTTAAAAATCTGAAATTTCTGCAAACTCAGCCGGACTCTTTCATGGTTTTTGTGCATGTGCTCTCTTCCTACTAGAAGAGAAAGAGACAATATCGAGGAAAGAGTATCTTATAGAAAGAATCTCCTATGTTGGCAAATACATTCTAGATCAAATAAGGATTCACTGCTAAAAACGATCTCTGTTTTTAGCAAGCGCATATGCGCGAAAGCCAACAGAATTGCCTCTAACTGCACCAGATTAAATTTGATTCACATCATTCATCTGTTTCTGTTGTGGATCATACTTCGTGGCATAATCATTTTCTCTGGAGTAGCTAATTGTAATACCTACGAACCACAGATTTTTAAAGAAGAAACGGTAGCAGCAGATAAATATTATGTTAACAGAGGGTCTTTGTTCTTATACAGTGAGCTTGTTTTTGGCATGGCTGGAAAACTTAAAGCAATTGAAATAAGAGAATTTGTTTCATTAAAAATTGCTCTGTAGAAACTTTCCCCCAGTTTTCTATTACTCTTTTAAGATAAGAAAAAAGCAAAGTCAGGTCTCATCTTTCTCTGTTTTTTTCTTGCTGTCAATGCAAGCTTCCGGAGGCTGTCCAGTGGTGCCGGCAGCCCTAGAAAGCAATGTGCATAAGTAGGATTTAGGCCGCATTCCATCCTGCCCCACGGAGAACCAGAGGTGCTGGAGGTGTGGTCCCCAGCCTTTTTGAGAAAGGCATGCTTTTGCCAGCAGGCTGCTAACTGGTCACCATTCACAATAATACAGTCCTTGGTAGCAGCAAATTGCAGGACGTCTCATAGGTGAGATGCAAAGGGGAAAGAGAAAGGAAGGCCTTTGGTGGGCATTGCTTCAAGTCCACTTGTGGGCAGGCTGGCACAAATTCATCTGGGAGACCTAAATCCAACAAAAGGGATTCTTAAAATGATCTGCGTGGATTATGGTGCTAAAGAGCAACGGCTTCTAGCTTTATCAGCACTGAGGTATTATCACTGGACAGCACTGCCACTGAGCTGATTTACTCCATCTGGGCTTGTAACAGTACTTAGACAAATTCCTGTCTGCCAGTGAAAAGTTGTTCCCTAAGGCAAACTTTCAAGCCAGCCTAAGTTAAGAGCTGATGGAAACAAAGTGAATGGCTGCAAAAGTCTTGCCTGAGGACACCTCTGCATGTGTAACATTTTACTTCAGGCTGAGGAGTAAGTAGGCGTGCCTTGGAGCTTTTAGGATTCTCCCCGTGTGCAGATGTAAGTACAAGCATGTATATTTGTGCGCATGCTTATGCACTCCTTTTGTATAATAAGATGGATATAGTTGCTTGAATGTAGAAAGTGACTTACCCTGAGTTAATTTCCATTTTTTTTCATAAAAACTGATAGAAGGATCTACGCAGTCTGAGGAAGATGGAAAATTAGAGGGAAAACTTGAACAAACCAAGCAGGGAAAATACTCATGCACAGAAACATGAAGAACATACAGATTGGTTGGTCATTAATTTATCCTTTAACCAAAAATACACAGAGGAGCCACAGTGCTAGAGTTTTGCTTCTTGAAATTTCTATTATCTCGTTCTATTATCTGCTGCAAAGTATGCAAGCTCTAAATATAGTGCACATTCAGAGGCTCTGAGCCTGTGGTTTCTTGGACAAAATTCCTGTGTTCTTTGTGTTGTAGTCAGCAGTATTAGTCGAGTGAGCAGATATTGACTGTGGTATTCATGTGCAGTGAACCAGAAGCAAGCCAACTCTATAGAGGCTGCTGTCAAACTTGTTGCAGTGGCCTGTGAGGTACTGGACTGTGACAGACTCCTTTTTTTTCAGTACAATTCTTCCACTCACGTTAAATCTTGGTTCAAAGAGAACTGAAAAGTTACAGTCTTAGCATTCTTTCTTTCTTTCTTTTGCTTTCTTTTTTAAGTGTAGTGGTGAGATTTCTGTGTTGTGAATGAGAGGTCCCTAAAGTGTGAGCAGGCATTAACTGGAAGAAATGTGAGCAATGAGTACATCTGCAGTGTAGAAACACAGAGCATCTTCATCATACTCTCACACAATCTAAGTCTGGCTTAGACTCTCTCCTGCTCCAACTATGCTTCCTATAATGTTAGAATATGGATTGAATTTAGAATCAGAATTTTCCAAAAGGAGGACGAAACAGAAGTTAAATGCCACCTTGTTTCTGGTTTTACCACCCTTGGCTCGATTTAGGATATTATTTGTATGTATGGATGTGTCTAAATTGGTTTGCACATTTGCGGCGGAAAGCAGATGACTGAGCTTCTCTTGGATGTGCTTCTGAGGTGCAGGAGACTGACTGGCTGCCCC
Source organism: Centrocercus urophasianus (assembly GCF_019232065.1). Taxonomy (NCBI): domain Eukaryota; kingdom Metazoa; phylum Chordata; class Aves; order Galliformes; family Phasianidae; genus Centrocercus; species Centrocercus urophasianus. The sequence continues at coordinate 1,279,849 of NW_024885022.1, forward strand.
TTGACTATTCTCTATTTTGTGATGCAGAAAAAAACAATCCACCCAAGGGATTGGGCAGTGTGAGTGTTTTATATGTGTACCTCAGGGTGGACTGGGTCCACATCTGTAGCTGATTTTATCAGCTAACAGAGGAAGTGATTTGGAATGTCATACAAGTTGGTTTTTGTTCCTAGTTTACATGACCAAAGAAGGACTTGGGACCTTCTTTTAGAAGGTGCTTTTCATGGAAGCTGGGTTCTGTGTACTTGCCTTGTTTTTATTGCTTAGTCCCGTCCAGCATCGAATCTGTAGATTTGATCCTGCAATAGCTTACAATTGCATTTGTAGTTAATTTTGTGGGGGTGTTGGTAAGTTTCTGGAGACCCCACAAAGATTAGACACAGAGGCAAAAAAAAAAACATCCTGGAGAAATGTGCCAGGAATCCATTCCTTCTGGAGGAACAAACTGAAACGTCAGCTCAAAAGTATTATTTATTAGATGCTGTGACCATCGGTGTTAAGTTTATCAACAGAAATTTAGGGAGTATTTCATGAGGGAGATTTTCTAAACAGATCAGACTCAAGTGGCTATCTCCTTAAAGATAAATATCTTTCTGTCCTGTATCTGTTGAAATTCAGCCTAGATTTATCATGGCTTTTTCTCTGGCCTGTGTAAGAAAAGATTGATAGTCTAGTCCAGTTTATAGAGGCCACCATCACGAATAGGCCAATTTAACAACACTGTAGACACGTTTGGCAGGAAGGGCAGGAGCTGAATGACCAGAGGCAATCAGGTGTTCTCTTCTTCGCTGTGGAAGATCACTATCAGCGTACATCATCTGGACAGTACCAAGAAACCTTCCATAGCTGGCTTCCCCTTGGTTTGCTGTTCTCTATCCAAGGGCACCAGGCTTTTCTAGGAACTGCATTTGTACCCCTGTGATTAGACTGAATTGCAAAGATGCAGAGGTGGCAAATGTGTAGGTTACCTTGCTGATGTAGGTGTGGCCTGAGTTGGTGAGTTTGTTCCTTTTGGACTTTCCATCTGCATCCGTAGATAGCTATTTAAGAAACAAAATAGGTTGCTCCAAAAGTAATACCTCCTATTTATGTGCCTGGAAACTAGGACAGATACAGAGAGCATGATAACACCATTTGATTGAGTAAGATCTTAGCTACTAAACTGCTTTTCAATGTAATCCCCACCATTAGTAATGCATTTTCACCAGTGATGAACAGGAATCTGCATACAGCACTGCTAAAAGTCTGCACCAGAGAAGGGTGATCCACTGTCAGTGTCTCCATTGGTGGAACCTTAACAGCCTTACAGTAGTTAAAAGTTACTTTGCCCAAGGAATGCTTTTAACCTCCAGTGATACGCACAAATAAAGCGAGAACTGCTGGGTGAAGTCTGTATTTTGCTTCTTCTGATGGCCGTGGTATTTCAGTCATTATATATTCAACACTTGAGAGAACTGAACTGCAGTGCACATTGCGTGACATCGCAGTGGCTTTCAGTGCCTGCAATTTCAAATAGGGAAACAGACCTGTGTGAGAGGAAACCTCACCTGACTGGAGAGTCTCACTATGGTGTGGTTGCACCTCAGCCAGCCCCCACACCTGGACTTCTGAAAATACAGGAAACAGCTCCCAGCAGAATCCATTTATCCATTTCTTCTCCCTCCAAACCTCGACTTTGCAGCATTCACCTTTGCTATGCGTTGTGCATCATCCAGCTGTGAACTCTGCTGCCCTGGTGGATGTTTACACTAATCTTTTGCTTGCATGGTATTTGCAGTGGTGCTCAGAGAGAGTTTGAATAACTGATAAAGCTGCTCACACAGAGCTGAAAAGCAGCTGTGCTTTCAGAGGATGACTCCTTGACTTGCATTCTTAGGTGCAGTGTCCCATACACCTGGTACTGCCACTGAGGTGCAGTAATGAGGACAACTCTCAAAATCACTTTTTTTCCCCCAAAGTAAGTGTCATGGGTTGCTCTGGACTGCTTTTAGGCATTTCTGAAGATACACTGTGCATCTCATACAGACAGTAATTTCTATAAATCTGTGTAATTGCAAGGAGTGCTGATTAGGGGAGAAATTCCAGCTGATATCTTCTGTATTCAGAAATAGGTACTAGTCCTTGTGAACAGTAACTGTAGTAACTGTTTACTGTCATTAGTACAGAGGTGAAAAACAAATTCAGCCATACCTCAACAGAAATGATTGATGCTGAACCTTCAGATCTCTCTTTCTGTTCGGACTGTAGTATTTAAACTCAAAATTTTAGTCACATGTTCCCTTCACAATTAAACTTAGGTAGCAAGTGCAATGTGAAAGACACTCAGTCGCTGAATTTGTCTTTTATTATTGCCAACTTGCTGTTGCCTTAGCAGTTCAGATCTTATTTTAGCATATATGATTAGAATTGAAAAAAAAGCTTTCTGTGTTTCTCTTTCCCCAAATCTCTTTTTTTTCTAATATTGTGGACATGACCTATAGTAGATTCATGAGACAAAAGCAGAGGGTTTTGGTTTGCTTCGTTTTTGAATGTAGAAAAAAGAATGTTTCTTGGCATTACAGAACAGACACTGAAGGGAGTATTCACTTGAGGTAACATGAGAGGCTTTCCAGGTACTTCACCAGGCAGAAGAATGCCTCCTTTGCTGCCTCCTTTGCTACTGCCTTAGCAGAGGAGTTAAGGGAAGAAAAGAAACTCACATTTGCTGAAACAATAGTAAGCGTGACATTCTCAAGTGCTGGGCAGAGAGGGCTTATAAAAATCATCAGTGAGGGAACTAAGTAATGAGGAGAGAGGTACTTACGGTTGGTAAGTACTGTATGAGCACAGATCTCTAAAAATTTCAGTACATTAAATTATGGCAGTAATAACCCATCAGCTGAAAACACTATTTGTAAGAGAACAGTGTGTTGTGAAATTCAAATCTCAGTTGTATTCAAAATTTAATGAATTGTCACAAATTGCGCCCATCACTGGCGCTGGTGAGGTTGAGACCAGATTCTACCCCTTCTTTCTGGCCAGGCAATCCCCTGGTGCACACAGATCTGTCAGAGGGGATCCTGAGGAGTTTTTCTCAGTGGGTTTTTGGTGCTTATGGGCAGGAATGCTGTTTGCGTGCAGGCTGCATTGCATTCTGATCTGTGAACAGAAGTGAGATAAATCAGGAGTGATTGTCGAAACCAGTTCAGCTCCCTTCTCATCTCTGTGCCGTTTGGATCATTTTCTTCTTTTCCCAGTCATGCATGCACATACATATGTGTTCATTCTCTTTTGTACAATGTCAGGGATTTTTATTTTTTTTTTAAGAACTTCAGGCATTTTTGGAGTGTTTTTGAACCAGTGCGCCATTCACCTGTGTATCTGCTTGGATAGAGGTCTTCACTGATGAGGTTTTTGTTGTATGCACCCACTGAAGTCTCAGTGTACTCAAGCATTAGAAAAGCCACTATTCGAGCGTCTTTGTTGTCTTTGTTGAGCTGTTTATTTTGCTTTCTTCCCACACAGTTCCCTGGCCTTGCTCTGACAACTGCTTTTCTGCATGAATTACATTCCTCGGGGCCACAAGTCTCCTAATTCTTCCAGTCGATTTGATTCCTGCCTGTGTGATTAGTCCTGTGCTCCAGCACGCAGTCGGTCTTTGCCGAGCAGACTACTTTCTAAGTGCTTTTAACATGAAGACCAAAGTACGTTTTATAACCTCATTAGTGTGTAGGGCACTGCTTCATTCTGGCTTGATAACATGGCCACTATTGAATCATCACTTGCTCTAAAACAGGTTACGAAAAGGTTACCTAAGTTGTCTGGTTTTCTTTTCCTCTGACTGTGCTTTTGCTGGATAACAGTCATTCTCTTTCAGCACGTCCGGTTTAAGCGTATAAGGCCATCTTGGAAAGGAATGCCATCAATTCTCTTCAGTTAGATTTGCAATGCTAAGAAATTTTTGTGTTTGAACGTTCAAAGAGATTCTTGGTATCTATTTGGAAACGGTGAACGTGTGTAATGCAACCTGTGGAAATGTGATGTGGGGAGTAAAGGGCTTTTGGGGCTCCTAATTAAATGCTTGTATTTGTTTCAGCTTTAGAGTTACAAAGATCTCACCTTCACTAGTTTCAATATGAACTTCTCACTCTAACACTGGGTTTACAGCAAGGCTGCACTGGTTTGCTTTGTCTCACAGGGTCAGTTTTTGGCTGAACGTGTTGTCGCTGAAATTTAGATTTCAGTTGCAATTGCCTGCAAACTTGAATGGAAAAGCTATTCCGAGACTGTTCAATTCTGTAAATGCACTTTAAAAAAGAAGTTTCCTAAGAAGGCAGCCTCACCAGGAAAAGTAGGGAAAGAAAAGAGGTACTGGGTAACATGCCACTTGTGATGGTGCATTTGTGCAGTTGCATAGCACAGCAACTCAGAGGGTGAGACTTCATGATTAATGGTGTTTATTCTTGACAGAAGCCTCCTTTATTTATCTGCAATACAGTTTAGTGATTTTATCAGTCAGCTGAATGAAAAATATTCAGTCATACCAATATTGCAGTGTAAATTGAGTAGAGTCACTTTTTATTATATCTTTCAGCCTTATCATCTGCACAGTAATTTTCTAGCAGGGGTTTGATATAGAAAGGCTGGATTTAGCTGTACTTGACACAAAGCCTCTTCAATTTCCCCTAAAAGTTCAGGCTACTCTTAGAAAGCGTATAAATATATATAAAACGCTCTTATCCAAGCAATTTCAGGATTTGAAAGAATGAAGATAAAATGCACAAACCTGGATGTGAGAAATGTTGTTAATAGGAAAACATCTAATAGCTCTGAAGCCACTGGTGAAACGCTCGGTAGTGTTTAAGCTTGTGGCTCAGTGCAGTTCTTTTTGCATGGCTACGTAGCCGGACTTCCTTCTAATCAATCATCATCCAACTCCAATCAGCATACAGGCAGAGCCTATCGTTCATCCCGGGTGTAATTTCGGAGTTGAAGACTATAATGGCCACATACAGCACATTAGTCACCGCGATAACAGCTAGTGGCACTCTGAAGGAAGGGGGAGGATAGGCGAGAAGGGGAATAAAATTCTTCTCATTCTCACAGTGCATTAGTGAAATAGGAGCAAATGTTAAACAAATGTTTATTCAATTAGCTGACTTAACAGCATTAAGTGCGAGAAAGCTTCTGACTCTCCTTTGACCTGCTGCTTTGCGGGAGGAGAGGAAGGGGAAAGGGAAGGAAGAAAGGGGTAGCAGGAACGCAGGCAGAATTTATATGTGCCCACACGTTCTTATGGTGGTGCCTGTGTGGTTTAAACACTTCAAGTGTGGCTGGCCATGACTGTAGCCAAGAGGAGGCTAAAATTTGAATGGCAAATGAGACCACCTCTGGAGCATCAAAGGAGAATTGCGGAGCGTGGAAGTTTGCTGTAGGAATGCAGTTAGTAATTTCAACGTCCAATCTGTTATTACTAACAACAGGTTATTAGCATGCTGTAGACATTTTAGATTTTCCTGCTTCCCGTCCACATGTCTTAAAGAGGAAGCGGTATTTGGAGGTCCATGGCAGTCACTGGGCTCGTGTGTAGCAGGATATTTTCTGAGCTTATTTGAAAAGCATTTACTTGGAATACAGATCTGTTCTGTATTTGCAATCAAGAGTTGTACATCAAATGCAGCATTGTTACATAATTCTTGGTAAGATGGTGACCACAAATCAATAGAGTTGGAATTGGGTAAAAACAAGGAGGAAAAGTTTACCGACATGAGTTTTGGCTGTGCTAGATGTAGGATCCTACTGTATTTACATAGCTCATAGAAGTCAGCGTGCACTGAGTGAGATAAGGCAATTCCTTGGTAAGGCTCAAGCAGAAACAAGCAAAGAAAATTCTAGATGGCCAGATCTGGCTAGTGTTACTTTTATTTCATAGAATCATAGAATCATCAAGATTGGAAAAGACCCACAGGATCACTCAGTCCAACTGTCCACTGATCACCAATAGTTCTCACTAAAATAATTTGCTGTTTCCCTTGCTGTTACATCAGACATCTCAGTGCAGGGTCAGCTTTATTGAGTGAGTGTTGTGCAAATACAAGGAACTCTATAAGCAGGAATTCACACTGAATCTGTTTGCCAGCTGGGGGAAACTGAGGGTCAACTGCAGGGATCTTCAGAGGTGTGCCAGGAGGTAGGTGACAGAGATTGTTGGTGGAGTGGAAGGAGCAGAAAAAGGAAAGGCAGATTGTTACAATGAGAATATCATCATGTGAGAGTGAAAATATGAAGCCTGAGCTTGGAGAAATACTGAGAGGCAGTACGAGGTTATATGCACATTTTGGAAAAAAATCAAACTAGTATCTTTGTACACATTTAAGAAACACATGAAAGGACTTCAAGCCAGGACTTGTGCAATGAAGAAATGAATATATCCAGTGGCATCAGAAGTACCGGTTGCTTCCTGGTACAGTACAGCTGTTACTTTGGGATGAAGGTCATCAGTTATAGCTGACCTTGTGTAGAAAAAGAAGTTAAATAATGGAATGAAAATTCACTGGCTTTTTTGTTTGTTTGTTTGCTTGTTTTACAGCATAAACACATCTTGAGTGAGCACACAAATTCTTAATTGGGTTATTTTTGAAGTCTTGCAGGTGGGAGAGGAAGCTTGTAAAAAGCCAGATCTGCAGTCAGGCAGTCTGTCAATTGTAAAAAAGGAATGAATGCAATCACTAAGGACTCGGTGTGTTGATTAATGTGGCCAATTTTTAACTGTAACTACATAATGTTAACACTTCACGTAAAAGGAATGGGAAACCAGAGTCATCTGCTTTTGCTGTGGGTCATCAGCTGGTTGTTCTGTGTGTTCCCAGCACCACAAACATCCCTTGTACAGTCACTTTTGTCTTTTTATGTATAACTGTACGGTTTAATTTTGTGATGTTATTTGTGTATTCTACGTATTTGTATTGCAGAACTGCACTGAACATTTTGTGAGATCCTGTCCTTGCCTCAGTGAGGAAATATTTGTAGCATACTGTCGATTGGTCTGACCTTGTAGATACCAACTACTCTCTGAGCACTTTAACACAGTTTTACATCTGGGGAAACATCTGAAGACGTAGTCAGAATACTTGTCAAAGGTGACAGAGCAGATAAGTGGTGGAGCCCAGGATCTTGATCTAGCTGCTTTTGTGTGTAAGCTGTGTAGGCACTGACCTATTCATGGTTACAGTATATGTACCTACTGAGCACAGGGATGTGATTCTGTCACTTCCTCATACTGACTGTAGTGCTAATATGAATCTTGGAATGAAAGAAGCTAAATATTGACCAAGCATTGAACACAGAAAGGAACTCCAACATTCTTTCTCACTTCGGTATTACACTGTTGTCAATTTTCCCTTTTCTTCCTTTCCACCATTAACAAAATGCACCGAACTGGGCTTAATTTTGCTGTCATTTGGAGCTCTATCATGAGAAGAGCGCTGACATTTCTGTTTATTCAATTAACTGTCATTCTTCAAACATTCTAAATCATTTGCTTAGCTTTCCTGAAGGCAGAGAATGATTTTAGGGGAACGGACTGCCTATTTTAAGACATGATTTCTGAAGGAAAAAAAAAAGTAAGTACTAAAAAAATTATTGATTTCCCATACTGTGCATTTATGTTTTTGATTGTTTGCAAATTCAACTAGAAGTGAAAAGAGAAAAGGGGCTGTGGAATTGCATTTTGAAAATCGTCAATGCCAGCTTCACTGTTATTATATTGAAGGTAGTGGAAGGTTTCCTGATGGCTCTAGGGGCAGCAGAATTAGGTCAGCATTTTGTGCTTTTGAAGAGTATATCCACAATCACTTCAGAACAAAATCAGTGGACAGTTTTCCATTGATTTCAGTTTATGTACAGTAGCAACTAAAAATTTTGAGAAGCAGGATAATTGTTTAACTCGTGATCTTCCCCATCTTCATTCAGATGTGTAATTAGCTGCTGCAGCCTGATTTAGGAAAGATCAACAGCCATTAATATACTTGTAACAGGAGGACTAACTTGATCATTTGGTCTACTCACAGCTATAAGAGTTGTTCTTGCTTGAATTTTCAGGCTCATGCCTTACAGTCTTAGAGATGACAAGCTTTTTCTAGACATCTGTTGACTCTTGGTGCCAAAGGCCAGTCTGTCCAAAAACGTATGATATCAAACAAGAATAGTCATTTAACATGGGAAATGTTACCAGTGGGATTCACCTATGTGCTTTAAAGTAGGATTGCCTACCTATCAAGAAAGCACTTACTACAAGTTTATCTCCTGTGATCTACTGGCAATTGCACGTATTAAAGTTTTGGGTGCAGCCCAAAGAAAAAAATCGTAGTCAGTTTAATGAGTTTAACATTTTTCAGTTCTTCAAGAACTGAATTGAGCAGATATCAGAGAAATAGCATGGATATCATTGGTATGAAAGTTATGCCATCAGTGTTTGCTCCGCATTGAATAACGTGCCGTTAAATGATTAAATATCAAGGTTTGAACTTTGACACTTTCATAATATAACAAGATGGATGAAAAGGCAATAATAAATTAGGTTATGTTACAATATTTCATCCCTCTTCGTTGACAAGCTTTGTTCTGTGAGATAGATTATGTTCCATCTATAACTTCAGCTCAGTGTCATATTTACAGTGTTATAGTTACTAGTCACTTGCTGTTTTCAATATAAATGTATTTCTCAAGAGATTTGTGAAAGAGCCATTTAGTAACTTACCAGGACAAAACTTGGCATTACAATTTCTAGTCCTGGAGTTTTAGTTTAAGCAGGAAATGCTTAAATCACCGTGATTTTTTAATTTTTGTTTTAGGATAGGTTATGCTTAGAAGAGTTTTTTGCCTGATCACAGCAGAAAGCAATTTGGAAACAATTTGTGACAAATGGCTTCTTTAACACTAGACTAATTTCATGATGTTGATCCAGACTTTCCCGTGGCACAGACCTTTGTGACTGTCCTGAGTGGCTTTAATCTGCTTCCAGCAAACATTGCTACTGCAGTGCATTCTCTGACAAGCGTGGAAGTACTGTACTTTTCACAGTTGCAAGGGATGCAAATCCAGAGATTACATGTGCTGTGTTGATACTGTGGCACGTTTTAGAGCAGTTTAAGGACTCCAAAGAAGCCCAGTGTGGGAACCTCCAGACCACAGTTGCTTCCAGTGGCCTCACCCAGGACTTCTGCCCATACCAGAAGCTGAGCCCAGGGCCTTCAGTCCCTGCCTGAGCTATGCTGTGAGTGTGTCTGTCTCTGGCCTGCTCCTGGATGAGCCTGGAGCCTGCTCAAGAGATAGCTGTTCTCCTGGATGGACTCATCTGAGCTGTGGTGTAGCTTATCTCCAGTTCTGTCTTTGGCTCTGTCTGCTAATGCACCTTCACTTTGCCGTGTCTCAGACTGATGCTTTGTTCAGTTTTGTGGCCAGGAACGTAGGGAATGTCCTGTGCCTTCTCCAGCCTAACACATGGAGCTGAGGTGGCAGCTTTTCATTGCACCCTACTGCGCTGGCGCTGAAGAGCAGAGACTGAAGCTGTTCTCCTGACTCGTGCCCATGTGGCATTGAGCAGGCAGGGTGGCTGAAGGGCTGTGTAGTCAGCCAGCCCTGTGTTTGCTTACCTACCTCTGGATTTTTGCCTGCACCCTATTCCTAGCCCGAAAGCAGTATTTCACCTGCACAAATGAGCCTCCAATGAAAGGAATAGCATATCTGCTTGAATTCAGAGTTTCTGATCTTCTGCACTGAAAACTCGTCTCATGCTTGCGTACAAAAAGCAACCTAAAATGTGTGGTGTGAGAACCCCCTGCTCTCAGTGCTGATGTAAAGAAATATGTGATCACTTCAGGACAATGCTAGGCAATGATCTGTGCGTGCACATCTTTTTGAAGTAAGTGTAAACTAGCTTGCTACATCAGCTTCTAGTATCCTATAATTTCGCTCCCCCAATTAAGAAAGAGTTAAATGGTCTGAAAAGGGAATTGTACTTTGTTTAGTTTTTGTGATGGCTGAATTCCAAAGCGGCATTGGAATTGGTTGCTCTTGGCTGCACTGGTTGGTCTGTTTGTGAAGAGTTTGTCTGCTGCAGCTGCAAGCGACAGAACAAAATGACTCACCAATTTAATGAATAATAGCTGAATTCTTACATGCAGCTCACCTATAGTTCAGCAATGGTCAGAAATTTTTTTAAAAAAAAAGCAGTTTAGCAGTTTCATTCATTTTGTGCTTTCCCATGCATCTGATTCATGCAGCTGCTGAACTGGTGTGACCATGTGAGTTTTTAAGGCTCTGTAGACACCTGTATAACATTCATCAAGTCAAGTGTCATGACTAACGGGAAAAAAAAATATACCTGCTTGCCTTTACGCTGATCTCACTGCCTTGGCACTTGTGTGCTGTTCTCCTGGTGAGGACCTGAGAATCTGCAGAGCTTGAGAGTCTGGACAGGAGCAGGAGGAAGGTGGCAGACTGCAGGTGGGTAGGCAGTGAGAAGGCAGGTACTGTTAGGTACAGCAGTTGTGTGGCATTCACAGTATTTCAGTGTGTTAGTGATGAAAAGGAAGGCAGTCTGGACAGAAGGGAGGAGACACCTTCACATCTAGCTCAGCTTTCTGCTGCTTCTCTTAATGTCTCTTATGCATCTGGAACGTAGGTGTAATCAGTGTTATTGAGCATTGAATAAAATCAGCCTAATGCCCCAAATGTAGGAACCTCCCTCATCAAATAATTGTTGGCAGTATCATAGGTATTTTATTAAATCTGAATTGAGTTTGCAGGATCTCTAGATGCAGACTTCTCTTTATGGGAAGCCTCAGTGCTCTAAATATGTAAGTCAGGAAAACACCTGTGTAGGAGAAAATGCAGAGCCTTCCCGTGGCTTACAAATGAGGCATACATTGACAAGCAGTGTAACTGAAGATGTACCTTACTTTTCTCATACTGAAGTCACTTTCTCTGAGTCCCATGTCGTAGCCTCAGACCCAGGCCAGGATTGAAACACATGTGAAATAAAAAGCCTGGGGGGAACTGCCACTCACATCTGGAGATTTGATTTGCTCGTCACTGACTGAGTGTCTGCAGAGCCAGTCCTGGGCTGTAGCGTGGTACTTGTGCATGAAAATAGTCATTCTTCGTTGGCATGTAGGGAGGTTGCAATCTAAGATCAGATGCAATACTGGAAGGCAACAGCTAAGAGTAAGTCTGTTTGGCTGCACTCTTTCTAGAACTATTATTTTAATTTGAGGGAGGAAGTTAAACAATTCAAAAGGTGTTCGTACTGAAGTTTATCATGAAGGGGAAGGAAGGGAAGGATATGTGATTTGTCTTTGAAGAAATCTGAGAGCCCAGGAAATGGGAGCTGAGAGTAGATGGAGGCAGGGGGAGAATGGAACCGTGAGGGAGATGAGGGTCCGGAAGCACAAAGGAATGAGAAAAGTACAGGCCTGAAGCACATAGAGAAGATAGCAACAAGTTAAAATCAGATGCTGGAGTGCGATTAGTAAACATTGTAGTCCAGAGCTTGGAATTTTACGTGGGATCTCATGACTCCTTCTTTCTGTCTCTAGCTAATACTGCTTATATGCCTACTGCCTACTGCTGATTGATGTTACCCAAAGGAGTGTCCTTTCTGCAGCATCCTCGCGGGAGAGGAGAAGAGAGCAAGAGTTAGTGCAGAGGAGGCAAGAATCAAGTCCCAGTGTCCTTGGATGGCTCCGACTGGGTCTGAAGCAGGAGGCTGAGAACCCAACTCTTCCTCTTGCTCTTGCCATAGCAGCTTGCTCTGGCCAGTTGGAGAGTGAATCACTAGGGTAACACAGACCCAGCTTTCTTCAAAAGCTGTTTTCTGCCCTAAATGCACCACATTGCTTCAGGGCTCATGCTTGTCAACCCTCTGGTTTCAGAATGGTTTTTGAGCAGATATGAGCTTAGAGGAAATGATTTGTAGAGTGACCTACTGAGCTTACAAAGTTAGTTTCTTTGTTAAGGTTGAATTTGTTACGCTACAATATTTTCCTCGTCACTGAGATGGAAGGAAATTCACCCTGTAATGTGATACCCAGCTGTGGTATTTTAGCTTCCTACTTCACCATGAATTTTAAGGTTCCTGCATTCCACCCTCAGCATGGCAGGAAACTGCAAGACAGCTCATGCTTCATGGCTGCTCCAGTTCCACAGCACCAGCAAGAGTAAGGCTGTGTTTCCACCAAAGCTGTGTTTCCAAAACACAGATGCTTCAAAAACATGCAGAGAAAACCTCTGTGAGGAAGGAAGGGCCTGTATTGCACAGTGGAGGGAAACTGCTCCTGGTTTCTACTGCTGCATGTATTTTAAACATGATGAATGGTGAGCAGCCGGGCTTCTCGTGGGTACTTTACTGGACTGCCAAAGGAGCGATTCCACTTGCTGATGCCTGTTGCTAACACAGCCAATGCAGCTTTGTAACAAGCTTTGGAGCAAGGAGACATTGCTTACATTGCAAAAAGCCTTGTGAGGGCAAGAAACACACAAAAGGCAAATAAGGAAGGAAAAGGGGGAAGAGTGAGAAAAGCGCAACAGGAAGAATCTTTATTCCATAAGATTTTATGAGCCTCTGTGGCTTTTGCAGGGAAACGCATGTCCTGCTAGGAATGCATAACTTTGATCTCTGTTCCATTCATAAGCTGGTGTTTCTGAGCTGATAGCAGGGCAGAATTACCTCCCCTGTAAGATCATGTTCCATTGACCTTTTAGGTGATGACAGCTATCTCCATTGATCAAGGTATATGTACGTTAAAAGAAAAAAGATACATTTCTTGTTTTATTATTCTTTGTAAGCTAGCAGCATCAAAGGAACAGTCTGCTCTTGCTACTCCTGCAGCTGCTGCCCAAGTCTGTGCTGTATATATATGCTAAATCAATTGGGAAAATAGGGACAAGAAAAGCCATTTAATTCAGATCAGCCAGTTGGACTACAGTAAGTGCATGACGGGCTCAATCACTGATTTTTGCCAAAGAGCAAATCGGCAAGGGCAGGCACTCCAACCCCTGCTGATGAAATCTGAACTTCTTCCAGTGCCTTTGGAGTCTGGGTGCTGTGATAGAAGGGTCTCCATTGGTTGTCCTGATGCCGTCATACTGTCAGGGTGTGATGGTGGGGAAAGTTACAGCAGATTGCTTCTCCTGCGTCAGCTGTGAGCTCAACTTTCAGCCTTGGTTCATCACAGGTTTGTACACATGGACTGAGAAGGCTACACGTCTCTGTTTGTGCAGGTGATATAGTTAATTGCTTTGGGCTTGTTAAAGGCATCTGTCTCCTGTGCCATACTGAACGCCAACATATGCAGCAGTCTACCATTCCTTTGCCACTGAGTTTTCAGCGTCTTTCGTGGGAAGGGACATGAACAAAAAGCGCTCCAAAGGCCCTGACTGTCTCAATGGCTTACAAAGTTTGGATGTTCCGAAATCATTTCTGTGCAAACACGCAGTCTTGCTGTTTAAAGAAGGGTAAGCTGGCAAATCAAGATAGTGGGCACTTTGTTTAACTCAAAACTTCTATCCAATAGACATGGTTATGAGGTGAAAGTGGTTCAGCATCTCAGTATGTCTTCGATGTTGAGGCATTAATTAATATCTGGTATACAGGATGCATATTTCACATAATTGAAGTGATTATCTGCTGCACTCCATGGGGAAAGGTTACTGAGCGATGTAAAGATTAATTCATATATAAGCTTGTTTTAAAACTGGCCAGAGAAATGTTGCTAATAATACGTACAGAGAAGAATTCATTTCCTTTCCTTTTTCTTTTTGGGCAGTCGAATTCTGTGGAAGCTACTACATGTGCAACACAATTGTTATTCTTCACGACTGAAGTATGTTACCTTTAAACTGTTTCTGTTTATCATATAGATAACTTGGCGTGTTTGTTTTCTTTTTTCCTTTTGTCTTCCAGGCCTTCTGCCTTATCTAGTAGCCCAACATATTCAGATCTTCCGTTCATTAGAATTTCCCCACACAGAAATCCCGCTGCGGCCTCAGAGTCTCCCTTCAGCACTCCTCACCCATACATTAACCCCTACATGGACTATATCCGCTCCCTGCACAGCAGCCCATCCCTGTCCATGATCTCAGCAGCCCGTGGACTCAGCCCAACAGACGGTAGGTTAAGACAGGCTTCCTGTTTTCTGTCATTGTAGCAACTTAAGTTATATTAATCTTGTCAACATTTTTCCCCCTCATTCAAAGCAGCTTCAGCAGATTTGTCAGACATATTCATTATGTCATAAATGTTTCAATACTTCATCAGCCTATCGTGGCTCATTTGTACATCTCACAAATGTTGAAACTTCAGGGGAAAAGAAAAAAAAAAAAGCAGCCTTGTCTCGTTCAGAATTTAAGCTGGAAGAGTGGTGTATGGCTTGTGACATCTTTTGTTTGTGGAGCTGATCCTGGGTGTGATTCCTAGAAATCCTGTGTATCTGCACTGAATCTAGCTAGATTCTTTGTGAGGATAAATTAGCGTAGTTCCACTAAGTTATTCGGGTGCAAAAGGCTTGTTGATTCAAATAGTATTTTTTGATTGCGTAAAGCATGCTCTGATTTGGTAAATTTATCCTGTAGATTTATTTGAGTTTACTGCAGCCAATGATATGGCCAAATGAAACTGGTGTTAAAGTGGCTAATGATCAGGACAAGCCACCATAGTTAAAGTGGTGAGCGTACTTGAAATGTTGATACTTCGGGTCTTAGTGTGAGCATAGCTATTGCTTTCTAGGTTATTTGGGCTGAAGTGAACCTCCGTTGTAGGTTTTGTTGTTACTTTGACACATTTTCTGTTCCTATTCCTGTTTCAGTGGGAATTTTGGCAAAGTGAGCAATGAACAGAATTGCGAATGGCCTCAGTCTGTTATCAGTAGGTTTTTCAATAATAAAGTAAGTAATTTGACATTTCAAAATCATAATATTTGATTAAGAGAAATAAAATAAAACACACCAGCAGACAACTATGTAGAGTGGAGATAATTAAATTCTTAGTGTAACAACGGGAAAAGTCTTCATGCTGGTATCTGCAGAGACTTACCAAACAGAGTTAAACTGCTCTTAGGTGAATTTGAAAAATGAGCAGTGCACCCTATCCAAATGGATAACTAATTAGTCCTCACTTACAAGAACATATACCTTTACAGTTAATCCATTAGTTATGGGTGCATATTCTTATGAGAATAAATTTTAATGACCTACTGTCAGTCAAGCTATATGGCATGCACATAAGACTTTTCTAGCAGCACTTTTGAGGTTGCATGAATCCTTACTAATTCTTTTAATTTTAACACAGATATTATCTTAATTTTAACACAGATATTATCTTAAAACTTAAACATATATATTCTGAACTAACAATTTGGATGCTTAGAAATACATGTTTTGACTCAGGGAGCTTTGGAACTTCTGATATAGGATAAACATAATATATCTGTTAAGTTAGTAAATATTTCGAAAAAAATATTGTTATTTTACCATTACTGTTTTTCTGTCTCACATCCAGTGAGATGCAGGTAGTGCAGTGCGTGGAGCCTTACAGAACTGTTCAACTCACCTAAAAGCAGGCATTTAGGTTTTACTAGCTGAATCACAGAATCACAGAATGGCCCGGGGTTGGAAGGGACCTCAAGGATCATGAATCTCCAACCCCCCTGCCGCATGCAGGGTCACCAACCTCCACATTCAATACCAGACCAGGCTGCCCAGGACCCCATCCAACCTGGCCTTGGACACCTCCAGGGATGGATGGGGCATCCTCAGTCTCTCTGGTCAGCTGTTCCAGCACCTCACCACTCTCTCTGTAAAGAACATCTGACATCCAACCTAAATCTTCCCTCCCTGAACTTAAAACCATTTCCCCTTGTCCTGCTGTTCCCCTTGAATCTGAATCTCATTCGTAAGTCAAGGAAAATACAGGCCAGTCAGTCTCACCTTTTTCCTGGAAAGGCAGTGGAGCAACTTGTTCTGGATGCCATCTCCAAGCAATTGCAGTAGGAGAAGGTTATCAGTTAGCAGGAGTCAGTATGGATTCATCAAGGGGGAATCGTGATTGACTAACCTCATAGCCTTCTGTGATGGCATCACTGGCTGGGCAGATGGAGGGAGAGCAGTGGATGTCATCTACCTTGACTTCAGCAAGGCTTTTTATGCTGCCTCCCATGACATCCTCATAACAAAACTGAGAAAGTGTGGGATAGATGAGTGGATGGTAAGGTGAGTTGAGAACTGGCTGATTGGCTGAGCTCGTGGGGTGGTGATCAACCATGCAGAGTCTGTTTGGAGACCTGTGACCAGCAGTATTCCCTAGGGGTCAGTGCTGGGTCCGGTCTTGTTCAGTATCTTCATCGATGACGTTGACGAGGGGAAGGTGTCCACCCTCAGCAAATAGCTGACGATTCAAAGCTGGGAGGAGTGGCTGAGACACTGGAAGGCTGTGCTGCCATTCAGTAGGACCTGGACAGGCTGGAGAGCCGGTCAACAAGAAACCGGATGAGGTTTAACAAAAGCAAGTGTAGCATCTTGCATCTGGGAAGGAATAATGGTGATACATGTAGCAGTACACGTTGGAGGATGACCTGCTTCTCCATCTGTGGAGAAGGACCTGGGAGTCCTGGTGGACTGCAGGATGGCCATGAGCCAGCAGTGTGCCCTTGTGGCCAAGAAGGCCAAAGGGATCCTGGGGTGCTTTAAAAGGACCATGGCCAGCTGGTCAATGGAAGTAATCCTCCCCCTCTTCTCTGCCCTAGTCAGGCATCACTTGGAGTACTGCATCCAGTTCTGGGCTCCCCAGTGCAAGAAAGACAGGGATCTGTTGGAGACAGTCCAGCAGAGGGCCACAAAGATGATAAAGGGCTTGGAGCATCTCCCCTATGAGGAAAGACTGGGGGACCTGCATCTGTTCAGCCTTGAGAAGTCTGAGGCTGATTGATATTTGTAAGTGTTATAAGTGTGGGAGACAAAGGGACGTGGCCAATCTCTTTTCAGTGGTCTGTGGGGACAGGACAAGGGGAAGTGGCCATAAACTGGAGCACAGGAAGTTCTGCACAAATATGAGAAGGAGCTTCTTCATGATGAGGGTGACACAGAATGGGCTGCCCAGGGAGGCTGTGGGTTCTCCTTTTCTGGAGATATTCAAGACCTGTCTGGTCACCCACCTGTGCAGCCTGCTGTAGGGAGCCTGCTTTGCAGGGGGGTTGGACTCAATGTTCTCTAGAGGTCCCTTCCAGCCCCTATAATTCTGTGATTCTGTGATAACTACAATGGTGCTAAGAGCCACTTGTCTACAGATTAGGTGCTTGGTGTCAGTTGAAGTCTTTGGAGTATCTTACCTTGGCTCCAGCTGCCACCAGATTAAGTCTGTCTCATACCTGCCTGGCTTGTGTAGATGCCTTGGGTATCCAGAGGCTTTCAGAAGGCAGGAAACACTTAGATTTGCACAACACAGGTTGAGTTAGTGCTCATGAATGCTTTGGTGACTGACGTTTTACTCGAGTTTAGCTTTTCATTAGTACAAGCTACACAAGTTATACATACTAGCTAAAGCTTTTTTCCTTGCTCATGAAAATGCAGTAAACTAATGAAGGCATTGGAGATATTTCAGTAGAACAACATGCTTATAGAAAAACTGTTAAGTCTATTCCCTGAAATCCATAGTTTGTCTTCTGGTTGGTGAGATAGGCAGTAAAATAGCTTTTTTTTCCGATGTAGGTTCCTGGGATCAGATAGTCCAAATTATGGCTCGAGCACTGCTACAACAGAAATTAAAAATCCTACGATTTAAGGGGAGACTCACACATAGAGTACTATCAACATAACGAATATCACGGCTTACGTTGTATAGCATTTCAAAGTTGACAGCTTTGAAGTTGTTACTGTTCTTCTGAAAGTCCTACCAAGATTTCTCTTTCCACCCTGATTGCTTTAGGTCAATGTGATTAGGTCATTAGGTTCTATTGGACTCAGTCTGTCGACTCAGATCTGGGGATGGCTAGGAGCCAAAGCAATCCGTAACATAACTAAGAGCAGTTTCACGTTCACCACAAGCCTTGCCAGCTGTAACTAATGACTGCCATAGCAGTAGTGATGGTAGAGTATCGTGTACCTTGTCACTTCACCTGGCTCAGCAGAACAGGGGGGCTGGGGTTGGCCAGAGATTCCTCTGGACAATACAGGTGTTCAGTGCAGGGCTAAGGACTGAGCCCATTATTACTGTTGTGCGAGTGCTGAAATGAAGCTCAGCGATGCCCACAAATGCAGAAGCACAGAAGGAGATTCCTCCTCTCGTAAAATGGAAGGAACAAAGCTGAAGCTACCCAGAAATAAACAGGAGAAAAATTCAGTGCTGCGATCCTTCCCGTTTACCCTTCATTTACCCTTCATGCGATACATCATTTATTAGGGTAATTTTTTATGTTTGAAGAAGGTAAGGAATGATCTTTAAAGAGCACCAGAGCATTTCTCAGCATATGGAACACTCTCTAATGCAATTATGAGCTTGCCATATTTTCTGCAGCAGTTCATTTTAAATTTTGCAGCCAATGTTATTGTTAGTTAACCCAGACGCTTATGTCAGAAAGCTCAGGAAGTGTGTTAAGCGTGTCTGGAAAGATATGGTGGTTGCCTGCTACTGTAAAACTTTAAAATCAGTGATTCAGTGTGAGTTACTCTTCTTTTGAGATTTGGTTTGAATGTTTTTCTTGCCATTTCACAGAAAGTGTTGGTGGATGAGGTAGATTATATTGAATTTGAAAATGAACATGTGATTTGGAAAAAGTACTGACAATCTGTAATTTCTCTCAGCTCAGTTTTTATGCCATTTCTGTTCTTGCTCAATGCACTTCCAATTTTTGAAAGTTTCCTGAAGTTGTCTGTGTTTTATATTGTAACATCAAGAACACTTTCTTCCATTCTCCTTGATAAAGGCAGGTAACACACTTCAGAAGTGGGGCTATTGAATTAGCTCTTCTCCATATTTTCCTTCTTTTAGTACTAGTGTTGATACTTTGCCTCTCAAGTTTGCATTTGGAATCCAGTTCTCTAATATAAGCATAAATTATCCTTTTTTTTTATATATATACATATATATATATTTTATTACTGTGTAAGAAAGAATATTCAGGTAAGTCGGTAATCCACAAAATTCAAGCTTGAAATCCTGTTTCCCTTCAGGATTTTGTTACTAGAATTAAAGAAAAATCTTAGTAGATACAGTGAAATGTTATGAAATGACATGGAAGAATATACAATCTGTCTGTTGTTGTGCAGCCTGTAACTTGAAAGTTTTTTAGGCAAATTTATGTACTGAAATACCACCTTCTGGTGAGCACGTGAAAGGAAATTTTAGCTGTTTTACAAGTGGGACAAGCAGAGATTGGAGAGAAAGTCTGCATAATGTGACAGGTCAGAACTGCTCATTTTATGAGTGCTTGTCACAGAAGCCCATGAAGTGACCCTCCAGAAGGCTGCTGAAATCAGGTGATATTAAAATGGCATGGATTTTTGTGTTTGTCCATAGTTACCCATTAGTTGATGGTATACATGAAAACTACAAAGGAACGGAAAGCTCAGACATCGTTTTTACAGGAGAAAAGGGCTAATGCAAGTCACTGTCAGAATCATCACTGTGCTCAATAAGAGGCGTAGAACCTCTCTTGTCTGAGGCTGACTGAGCAGAAGTGTTTTTATGTTAAGTAAAAAATACTTATGTATGAATTCTGAAGGATGGGATGCGTGCATTCACTGACTTCAGCTTGTCCTCCAAAAAAGACCTGCACTGTACATGGACAACAGATACCTGTCCTGCAAGCATGCTTTGTCCTTGTTTTTTCCTACACTTACATGAACACTGTCATGGTGAGTGTAATTCTTCTGGTCCTCCAAGCAAAGACTCCAGAAACTTGAATGGTTATTGAAGCTGAGCCATGTTGTTACCTTAGGAATGGATTCCTTTGGGCCAAGGATGAGGTAAATGAGAATAAAACTCTAACAGGGTTTTCCTTCAGGTAGTTAGCTTTTTATGTGACTGAATAAATCATACACTAGCTAACATTGCTGTCAGCCTGTCACTTCTTGAATCACTTCATAATAAACTTAAAAAAATGAGGTCACAGAGCTCATTAATGCTTTACATCGTGCTGGTTTTTTGAATGGTGTCTTTGCAGTATCGTTGATTGTAACACACTGACCAGTGGTGGCATACTGCAGATGTTGCATTACGTTACAAAATAAACAAGCTGTTTTAGTAGCCAGAGAAGCCAGCAATATGATAAAACTTTCCTTTGCATTTACCTTACGTCATTAACGCTGCTTTTTATGTTGTGCTTTTAGCTCCACATGCTGGCGTCAGTCCAGCTGAATATTACCATCAGATGGCTCTGTTGGCAGGCCAGCGCAGCCCTTACGCAGACATCATTCCTTCAGCTGCCACTGCTGGAGCTGGTGCTCTTCATATGGAGTATCTTCATGCCATGGATAGTAAGTGACATTTTCTAGAAATAAAGGCAGTCCTGCGAAGGGAATCATATGGATCGTTCCTGTCTGGCCCCAGAGGTCTCCATGCAGGAGTCAGCATAAGTCTCCTATTGAGGCTGGAGGACCTGAATGTTGGTTGCCAGATAAACAAGTGTTACATTAAGTCTGAAAGTAAACTTTGAAAGAAAGCATGGTGAGGAACAGGACTGCTCCTGAATGTGGGTTGTCAATTTTATTTCCGCTATGCTTTGAGTGCTTTTGAAAAGGTCCTTTTCTATTCAGTCAGTAACTTACTTGCATCGTTAGGGTGAGTATTTCCCCTTCTGAGCTTTCTATTAATAAAAGATTTGCTTATGTTTTCCCATTAGGAGAGCGTGTTCCCCTTAGAGAGCTAGCATGCTTGCAATTCTGTATCGTAGACTGATAGACTTTGAGACTGCTTATAAGATGAAGCAGATTGCTGAATTCTTAAGGATCCTGACTTAGTTTTCCCTAACATTAAGAGCATTCTTTGCCCATTTCAGCATCTTTCAGATCTTCAGTCTGTCTCCTCTCTGGTGAAGGAGGTAAACAGAGCATCATATTCCAAATTGCTTGCTGCCACTTATGTGGATCAACCAGAATTGTAATACAGAGTAATTAGAAGATGCTTTCGTGCTTATTGGGATGAAATTAGTTCCTTCCAAAAGAGAAATAAAAAATGGCGACAACTAATCAAGCACTGATGACTCGTGCTCTCTTGTACAGAGCAGTACAATAGCATTACACCATCTTGTTGTCCAACTGTCCCACAGCTTCTTTAAATCTTTGTTAGCTTGTGGTTCCTTCTCACTTGTGTCCCACTGTTGGCTGCTTGCTATGCTTGCTGATCCAAGGAGTGTGGGAGTTAGGAGGTTCTTCTCTGAAAACACAGGAATATGGGTAGCTACCCCTCAGAACACGTGCCTGGGAGCATGAAATAATGGATTGACCAGCAATCTTTACAAGATTGAGACATGACAGACTGCCATGGAACTGGCTGAGACAAACTATTTTGATTGTAATATCTTGATAGTGAAGGACTTTTTAATCCAGTTTATGAATCTCATACTGCACTGGTAGTGTGCATATACTGCGCTTGTTGCGTGCACAGTGATGATACAGTAAAGTAAAATACCCTGAACCCACATCAGGAACATTATAAACCCACACATGGAGTATTGACCAGAAATTAATGTGCAGGTTTTGGTGCTTAAAAGCTTAAGAATACTTTCTGGTTTGTATTTCAAGCGGAATAGGGCAGGATGGAAACTCTTTTTTGCATAGTTCGTGTAATATAAATCTGCTGCTGTGTTCAGTTGCAAGGAAAAATCCCCAGATTTACAAATGGGCATTACTTCTTGAAGTTAAGAGATGTTCTGTACTTGCAATGTTTTTAGTTCCTACAAGGATGGAGTTTCTGAATGCCTGCAGTTAGCAGTTTTATACTACTTATGTGGAAGCAAACATAATTTAATGGACTAAAGAAAGGTGGATAGATATGTGCTGGAAAACCTGAGAAAATCAGAAGACATTGCAGTACAAATAGTGGACCTGCATGTGTGAGTAGAGATTGTATATGCTGTAATCTCTGTACAATTACAGTTTTGCATCCCAGAGCCTATTATCACTTCCCCTTCTTATTAAAGGGGAAGCGTATTGACCTTTGCCCATAACTTCAGCCCATTCATAAAATGTACCTAAGAATTTGCTCTAACAGGAGTGTTTGCTGTCCACAGCTTTAGCTGCAATGCATTTGAAATGTGCTCTTTAATTTGTTTAGTGTTTGTTTTTAAAAATTAAGATCACACATCGGTAGTTCATTATAGCAGCAACTTTTCAATTAGGGATTATTTCAGAGTTAAAGACAAAAAAAATGTGTAATGGTATTATGCAAATGGGTTATTTTTAAACAGTAAATAGAGAATTAAAATAAGAACCAATCCTACTAAGGTCACTCAGCTCACCTTCTGTATTTGATGAGAATGTGTTTAGTCAGGCAATAGCTGCTTTTATCTAAATAGAGTATGAAGTTACCCTTTTACTTTGTAAAAACTAATTAAAAGTATCTTAACTTGCATGGGTATACAGTAAATTAATTGTCATTAAATAGGAATCTGAATGTCCTATCATTCATCATGCCATAGAAAACCCCTTTCTTCTTTGTCAGAGTTTTAGATTAGAAAAGAGAACAAAACAATTAGCAGGAAGCCAATATTAAGACTTTTTTTCCAACAGTAACAATGACCATGTTTGCATTTAATAACTAAGTACAGTGATGAATGCAAAGCAGTGACATTTGTTTGGGTCTTTCTTTTTAAGGGTTTATATGGTTATGTTAAAAGTACTCTTTGACCTTTGCCCAGTCTCGTCAAAGAACACAGATGAGAAATTGGTAGTTTCCCTCATTATCTGCTATCAAATTCTGAGCAAGCTCAGTCACTCAAAGACTCCTGCTCATTTATTCCACGCAACAACCAAATTGCAAGATATTGTTCTTGTTTTCTGAAGCTAGTCCAAGTCTGTCTCTTAATTGTGTGTTTATACAGTATATAGCACAGTAATTTGGCATCTCTGCTCTCTCCTGTGGTATAAATAATAATTCCAGCAACAGCATACACTATGCACAAAAGCACTTCAAATGCAGTTTGCGCAGGTTTTGGCCTTTTGTTGTGCTGAAGACCGATTTCCAAGTGAGAACAGTTAACTGGAAAATTAAATGTTGCCTAAGGAGTAGAAAGTTCTTGAAGCTCTGAACTTCAGTGTCCGTGAACCTTCTACAGTGTGTGCTGTGGGAGAGTAAGGCCAGGACTGTGTGTGCTCTGTTGACATGAGGCAGCAGTGTGCGCCTGCAGCCCGCAAGGCCAGCTGTGTTCTGGGCTGCATGAAAAAGGGGCGGCCAGCAGGAGAGGGAGGTGATCGTCCCCCTCTGCTCGGCTCTTGTGAGGCCCCATCTGCAGCGCTGATGTGGCTCTGGGCAGCCTGGGCTGCTGGTTGGCGGCCTGCACACAGCAGGGGTTGGAACTGGATGAGCGTTAGGGTCCTTTTCAACCCAGGGCATTCTGTGATTCTGTGAGTGGACCACAATTCCCTTTGCTGCTGTAATGTTTTTCTGCTGTTTTGGTGTCCAGAATCCTTGAGTAGGTCCTTCCTGTCTTCTTGAATAATCTTAAGGGTTCATACATGTTAGCTGCAATATCAAAGTAACTAGGGGAAGATACTGACAGTAGCAATGACTGTGATTCATTGTTGTGGATGGAAAGATGCCAAAACTGTCTTTTAAACACTTCGAAAATTTCAGAAGTCACAGGCTTTGGGTTTGGTGTCTACCTATTTCCCTTGGAGAGTGAATTTTACTGTGCTTCTATATTGTGTTTAGTAGAAGGTAAGCGTGTTCCTGAGGTTTCTAGATTCATTTACTGTCAATATTAATATCCTCACTCTGATTAGGCTTTGTCTCTCCATACTCAGAATGAACTTCCTATGTTCATAACCTTCAACAGAAACTATTGCTTTAGGTGAGTTCTAAGAAGTTTGATTTGAAGGGATGGAATAAAACAGGCTTGATGAAACTTGATTTAAAGAGATAGAATAAATGATATATGTCTGAAGATTGCCTTATAAATGATTAAGCAATGCTAAAAACTACAACTCAGAAATCAAATTCATGGGCAGATTTGCTGGATGGCATATTTCATTTTTGAAATTTATGATAGAGATAGATATCTGTTATTTTAGAATTGATCTCCATCCCAGGAATAGTCTTTTCTTTTGACACCTGCTGGGTTTTTTGTTGGCACACTCAAGTCTTTACTGTCTACTGCTGGCTTCTTATAACTATAGTGTCTACTCCAAAAAGGTGACATTCCTAAACAAACCTTCACTCTCGGCTTCCATTTACATGCTTTGCCAAACTGATATTTTTTTTTTCAGTACTTGCACAGCGGGAAATGGCTTTTCAGTGAATCACTGGTCCTGCATTTTTTGTTTTAAAGTATTTTATAAAGAGTGTGGAATGTAATGCTTCAGTGGGAGAATACAGTGAGCAGACAAACATCTCAAATTACTAAATAAATATTGAAGTGTTTGTGTTTAATATAAGTGCCTGGGCAAGGCTGAAAAGTTTGTTTTACTATTCAGAGTAATGTAAAAATAGCGATCTGTTCCTTTTTGTAGTAACAGACCAGCTAAGAATGATGTTATGCTAAACGAATGGTTTAGCAAACATTCTGCAGTGCAGTGGATGGACAGCTCATGCTTAAGACTTTTTAAGGATGTGAAACCTAATTACATGACGGAGATCAGAAAAAACAATAATTCCATTTAATTGTTTTCCTAGTGCTGAAAATCATGGCCTCCCCTGAAGCGAATCTCCTTCTCCTGTTGTCAGATCCTGTACAGCTCTTGCTTGTCCTTGGCTGTCGGTTCCTGCTGTGAAGCAGGAATTTCCCCCTGTACGCAAGAAAGCCTTTGACCTTAGGAAACTGGCCCCATCCCAGGTAGATGGAAAGCCCTGTGAATTCCTGCATCTAGGTGGGGGCAGAACTGCACTGCCTCAGCGAGAAGACAAAGCCGGAGACTGCTGGATGGTGCAGCTAATGCCTGGGCTATCTGCCATCCAGGCACAGCATCTCATCACAGAAGAAGCAAAACCCAGATGTTGTGCCCTGCTTTTATCACCCAGTTTAGCTTCAAATGAAAGATATTCAGGTGTTGGTGTTGTAACCACTCCACTTCTTTAATCAAACCTATGCACCCCTGTCTAGTCAGTTCGCATTTTGCAGGGTCCTGAGGAGTTCCCCAAGTGAGCATCAAGTACTCTGTAGTCGTACAGATTCAGAACAGAGCTTCTGATCTATAAGAACTAGCTTTTAAAAAGTATTAGGTATGGAAATGCTCACTTGAAACTTCTTACATGCTGCCATTAGCAGCACGCAGTGACTCTCAGCTGTAAATTCATTATACTGGGTCCTGCTTATCAAAAGAATGGCAGCTGTGCTTGTCCCCTTCTTAGTGTGCCTGCTGCCTTCTTGCTGGCACGGTGAGGTTTGTGCTAGAGGATTCATCTTTGCGTAATTACCTTCTCTGCCTGTCATATATAGCACACCGTTAGAATAGCTGGTAATCGTCCATCATGTCTAAACAACATCTCACTTTGCTGGTCAGTGAATGTCTAGCAGGTCTTATTCCCTCTACTTGCTGCTTAACCAGAAACACCTGTACTTAGCCATCCCCTTGTAAAACAGCAGTAGCATAGTTTATTCACCTTTAAAGCACTCCAATTGTATGCTCAGCTCAGGCAAATTACATTCCCCCCATTGACTTCAGAGGATTTGTTCTAATTGATGCTGGCTGAACAGTCAGCAGATGAGAGTTGTGGGTGAAGGATGTGTCATTTTTGTTTTACCATAGCATGTATCTTGTATTTTCTTATTAAGTACATTGCAGTTTCTTATAGCTGCTTATCAGTGGTGGGTTTTATTTTGGCACAAATAAAACATCTCAGCCTTTGAAAGATATGAAGGATACGAAGCACAGCACTAATGAAATATCAAGCAGACACTATAATAGCAAGCTTATAAAAAGGAGATAAAATAGATTGCATAAAATAAGTGTAGTAGCTCTAGGAAGAAATAAATGGCTATGCCTGAGTTTTAAATGATGAATCGAGAACAGGAATTGAATTGAAAGGCTGAACAGTATGGGCTAAGGCCTCTTGCAGGGATGGTGTACAAAAGAAAAAAACAAAACAACATCTTAACCAAACGCCAAAAAGAATTGACGGCCGTGTTAGCAGGTGAGGCGAAACCCAGCACAGCTTAGATGAAGACTGTAGGCAGAGAGTAATTCTCTCCTTCTCAGACTTAAGTGAGATAGAAAATAATTAAACAAAGGGAATGAATTTAAAGCAATCTGTCTTCCATCAGGACTGCAGACTGTTGGGATGATGTAGTAACATAGACCAGCAGGGTTAAAGAATTTCAAAGCTGCATAGATGATTTAGAAATGTAATATTTATTTACCTGAATGGTGTCGCTTTCTCTTAACTGCTTTGAAAAGCTTAATCTCTGGTTTTAAGAAATCTGGAAACAGTAGAGCCCTGTGCACACCAACACTGGAATATCGGGGGATCCTGGATGAGTTCAAATAAAGCCTACTGTTTCTCAGTCTGATGCTGTGAATGCCAATTTAACTTCTGTTGATAGAACTGACTTTTACAGTGATTTTCAGTCCTGATTTTTAGTTTTGCGCCAGGCAGAAGTGTGGTCAGCAAAGGAAAAGCTACTGCTTCATTTCTGTGCTGTATTTAACAGTTTTAGCTTTGGTTTTGTGTATTAAGGACGTGTGGGTTTGGGTTTGTTAGTAGCCTAGATCTGAATGACTGTCTCCTTGCTTGTGGTTGAATTAATGATGTGAAAGTCTAAGAAGCCATCAGATTCATAAATCACCAGAAATGAGAGGGATAACTCATAAAAGTCTTTTCCTTTTGTTTAGCAATTAATCATTTTGCTTGCACATTAATAAACACAGCTCCACTGAGGTAAGCCACAGGAAGACAGATTTTTCATCCTAATTTTCCTCAATCGTAGCCAGTAGATCACAAGTGGAGAGAGTGGGCTTATCACAGCACGTTGGTGTCTAGTGACTCCCTACCCATCCCTGATAAAAAATAAATGCAATTAAGTACCCTGGTGGATAATTATTTGTGTTTACATAACAGGCACCAGGTTTCCGAGTCCAAGATTATCAGCCAGACCAAGCCGAAAGCGTACGTTGTCTATATCCCCCCTATCTGATCACAGCTTTGACCTTCAGACCATGATACGGACATCTCCAAATTCCTTGGTCACAATTCTCAATAATTCTCGTAGCAGTTCCTCAGCCAGTGGTTCTTATGGCCACTTATCTGCAAGCGCAATAAGGTAAGCACAGCGTTTTCTATGTATCTGGTCTTTTATGTCATGGACATGCAGATGTGTGTACTTACAAATGTGAATTTTTATCTAACTGGTTTTTTTTGGGTGTATGTGTATTTGCAACTCCTGTCCTGTTTACTGGAGCCTAATTTGAAGTACAAAATACTTCTTTTTCTTGTTCAGAAAGGTAAACACAAGGGACATCTTGGTATATTGTCATCCAGACCAGACAATACTCCATGTGGCCAGCAGAAATGGTGTGTGTGTGTGTGTGTGTGTACTCAGGAGTCGGTATTCAGAGAAGAAGCTCTAGGATACGTTTTTGACTTAGGAGTCTCGTGTTCTGTTCATGTAGATAACGGACAGTGAAATGTTCCTACGTTACAGTCATCAAAGATTAAAGAACAAATGTGGTGCTGTTCAATTAAAACAGTTTGCTAGAATTTCTTGGCATCGATGTTCAAGTTTTTTTCATGTTTTAATTTGTATATTGAAATATTAGACTTTCTGTGGCTGAATTATCTTTTTTTTCTCTATGAAGAAAGCACTGTTATCATCTCATATAATTAGAAATGAGGTGATTTTCACTTGGCCACTTCACTTCTAGAGCAAGAAAGCAGCTAAAAATGCTTTTTCTGAAGGCAGAAGAGCAGAGTAGCAAAGGACAAGGTAGGGAGAAATTGTACATTGCAGGGAAAAAGATGGGAAGCAAGCAGAGCACAGAGAGATGGAACAAAATTAGAAGTGCCAAAAAACGAGAGTGGAAGAAAGTGAGGAAAAGCAACATTAAAAATGGAGACGCAGCTTTGGAGCACGCTTGTGCCTGTGACACTGCTGTATGTTAACTGAGAAAAGTTCCTTTGGTGTTCAGAAGAAAAATCCCTTACTTCTCCAAAGTCTTAGGAAATACTGATTTTGCATTTATGGCTCTCGAACAAAGAATGCTTCTGATCCCTGGTTTAAGAACGGCCTTCACCTTTAGATTGGAATGAGGGAAAGGAGCAAGTCCCCACAGCAATTTCTTGAGATCTGAATGACCCATTTTTGGCAAGGCTCAAACATGCCTTTCCAGCATAAATGACACACTTAAAACTTCAAAAAGTGGCAGTGGGGATTTGCACTGCTGGAGAAAGTGGAGCATGCGACTTGTGTACAGGAAACTGTGAGCCTGCTAAACTTGGAATGTGACAGAACTGTAATTTGGCATTAGCATCAGCGCTGGTTTTGTTTATTTTGTTTTTATTTAAAGTATTTATTTTGAATAGCCCTGCTTCATAGCTCTGATGTGCTTGAGTAGCTGTGTAGTATTTCACAGGTGTGGTATCATAGCTTTGCCATACTCTGTGACGTTTGTAACCACAGCCCCAGTTATCAAGCTTCCGAATGTGGAATATGATTTATATCAGTAGCTGACAGCAGTTTTGGACCACATCTGTTGAATGTTTTGGCTGTGTGAAGGTGAACTCTCCCGTTCTCATTCAGATGAGAAGGTACTTCAATTACTAACCTCCTTTTCCAATGTTTGTAACTTTGGTAAACAGTGAATGAAAGTCAGCATACTCTGGAGTCTTTCCTCCTTTTACTCGTACCCCGCAGTTGGAAATGGTTATCACATCTTTTTGATAAGCTGAATTACAAACCTAAGGGCTGCACCTGCCAAGCAAGCCTGATGAACAGTTTTGTTGAAGATGGTTGAGGAATTGGAGTGAGTTAAATGTGGTTTACCAGCTGGTACAGTACATCTTGTGAACTGCTGTCACTGGGGAGAGCAAGGCTTATGCACCTGAGTGTGTGCTTAGCAGAAGCTTTCAGCACTCCGTGGTCATGCTTTCCAGGAAATTCCAAAATTTCCTAGCCATTTTCAGTTCGTAATTTCTTCTTTTTAACAAGAATATTCACGTTCAACATGAAGAGTGGTAAGCATATCACTCCATTCTTCCAAATGGAAGGGAGGGAAAGGGAGAGCTGCCTCTTTTCCCATGTTTGAAACTCACCTCTGTTGATGCCCTTTGAATTCTCTCATGTGAACATGTCTACGTAACAGTTACACCAAAATAAACAGTAACATAAGCTATTCAAACCAGGCCACATTTCATTGCTTTAATAAATTCAAAGACTAAATAGCAACAGGGCTATCAGTAAAACTTCATTTATTGCATTCCACTGTCTTGTAAATAATGCATTCAGCTCAAGAACTTCTGTACTGAATCAAATCATTGTTCATCCTGTTTAATATCCTGTCTGCAGCAGTGATCAAAATGTAGAAAAAAGATAGAAAGAAAACCTTTCCCTAGTGTAAAATTCTGGAAACTTTCAAGTAAATCTCCTAGGAATTACAGCAAGAAAGTGATATAGTTCAGCAGGCCTGTAGCTAGAATTCCAAGATGGGAAGGATTTGTATTTTAGGAAGTATCGATATCATTAACTGTACTTACTGTTACACAGTCCTTCTACTTTCAGATTGTGTTTCCAATCACTTTTAACTTAGCACACTTGACAGGAATTTTTCATGGCAGATATTAAAGCCTGATTTTTTCCAAAATGCCAGCAAAATTGTTAATTCCTAATAATGAAGTTAGAGGTAAACAGGCTTTCCTGTATGTGGTAAAAGAGCTTTTGCTACCATTTCTCTAAGATGCTAACATTTGCCAGGGATGTCATCTAAATACTACAGATACAGTCTTTGCTGTTCATGGGCAGTTACCCCATTCAGCCAAGCAGTAAGCCCTTAGAGCTCTCTATTAGCATGTATTAAATAGATGTTTACTAAGAATTCGAAGTGTTCCAGTCTGAGGCGCACAGAAAGGAAGGAGGACTTTCCCCTGCAGCTGCAGCTGTTGTTAATCTGGAATCTCCTTGGGAAGTTTTTGGAGTCAAAGTTGTCTGCCCAACCATAACAGCCTTCCTTGAACATGAAAAAGAAAGCTGTTTTCAGAGGTGCCAGGAGCCAGACCAGGATCTGTCCAGGCTGAACACGCTGGGACAAAATGCTTTCATGTAACACACAAAGTAAGATTGCACTAGAAGAGAGAAAAAGCTGCAAAATGAGGCATGCAGAAGCCAGTCATTAATGAGAGTGAAGGTACTGCCCCCTTGTGATGCTGCATTGATACCTTCTTTAACTTTAGGGTTGTGTAGCTTTGTTTTTTTTTTCCACGGGACCCCTGCCTGCTTCAGTGCACCAGCTGAGCCTTCTCTCTGGGTCAGTCAGAGCTGCAGGCTCTGCCTCAGCTTTCTCAGGCAGTTGTGAAAGAGGAGGGAGTCCGTCAACCTGGTTGTTTGCTGCGTGGAGAGCAGACCTTGCTCTTGCAACACGATCCCAGCCTGATGCTGAGCAAACTGTGCTAAGCAGAAGTGACCACCAGGCTCATACAGTTTCTTTTCTGGAGGCACTCTTAGTTTTTCAGAGAAGCTGAGCGCTCACAGCCATGGCTGCTGATGGTTATTTTGAAAATGTAATGTGCACTGTTATGTTAATTAACCCAGGAGATTGGGCCTCCCTATCTGAAACTGGGCACCTGCAATGAGTGGCACTTCTTATGCTTAGTGCTTTTTTGATTCGTCTGCCTGTGCAAACAGGAGCCCTTCCCTTTCACCTTAGAGGGAGGCTGATAGCATTAATGTTTTGTGAAGTATTTAGATTCTACAGAGATGAGCACAGCAAGGAATCCAGGGAGGTATCAGCAATTTTGTATTCACAGCAAGTTTAAATACGGTGGAAGGAACACCCATGGGCAATAACCTGGGCAAGAAGAAGAATACCAGTATTTATCATTCAGGAGTACTGTGTGTCTTGTGCCCTGAATGAGGTAGGAGTCCTGATGGGGCAAGGGGAGAAGAGGTGCATGGTCAAATAATTAAAGACTGATGAGTGAGAGCAAGAGAGTACAGGCAGGTTTAGTTTGGGCATGTTTGTTTTTGCAGTCTCAGTGCCCTCTCAACCTGCTTTGTTTCAGAGGTGCTACTTGTGTTAAGAAAGTATTTCCAGGACCTGGTTGGTCTTTTCATTGGCTCAAAGATTACATCCCGTGTTTCAAACAGCTTTTTGGCCTTGGACCCTCTGTGTGAGCACTATGGGATGCTTAAGATGAAGTCAAATGAAAGGAGATGCATTTTGGGCTGTGTTTTTACAGAGTCAAACATTAAAAGGGCTCCGGTCCTTGACGTGGGCACTACTTCAGTTAGGATAATAAATAATAAGAGTTGAGCACAATCCAGATAGGGCTTGGCTAGGCGGGTGCTTTGTCACTGTCAGCTGGCAGTGTAATTCTGTATCCTGACTACTGGCTGAGTACTTGAAAAGAAGATGTTTCTCCTGCTGGCAGCTAATAGTGGATCTCCTTTAGCACGCAAGGTAGAGCTTCTGCTTTGTGCTTTTGAAAACACCTGGTTTAGGCATCAGCTGGGAAGGATTGTGCAGAAAGGAGGCCTATGAAACAGCATCAAATGAAGATAATCCTTCATTTCGCAGTTACTCATTTGGTTACCTGCTTCAGTCCTGCACCCCTGCTATTCATCTTTTGTCAGGATGTGCTTACATGTTATATCTGCTACCTGTGACAATTATTAGACTTTGCACTTCACTTCTTTTTTAAGAGGCAGTGTGGCCTAGAGTGAGTATAGAGGGGGTAATGATTTCCCATGATATTAAGGGTAACAGTTCAAAACCTTTACAAAAGATTAGCTGATCTTTAATAAACACAGAAGGTGGGGACTTCTTGTTCTATGTGATCAGAAATTCAGAACTCCTGTATTTTTCTAGTCCCTTGGCAGCCCTATGATATTAAATGTACAAAGTTCTCAGAAAATGAGCTGAGCTCCTTGTCAGCTTACAAAGTGTTTAAACCCAGTGCAGTTCTGCCTAGGACAAGATATTTTCTTTCTATATGTGCAGATGTACCTGAGAATATGCCTTGGCTATCTCATAACGTCCTAAAAATCAGTTTGTTATGACTATGGCAGCCCTTTGTGATCTCCTCTGAGGTCTGAAAGAAACTGAAAAAGCACAGCAGCGCTTTATTTTTTTTTTTCCCTCCCAGATTCTCCCCCTGCATCCCTGATGTCATGAGAACAGGAAGGAGAGATTACGCAGCGTGGTTAATTACAGCCAGATCGTGGTTGTATTGGCTCCTATCACTTTGATCTGAAGCTGAACATCAGGGGAATGGTATTGAGGATGCATTTGCCAAGAGTGCTAGAAAGAGATAGCCAGGTTTGTAGGGGGAGCTTAGGCATCAGTGGATTAGCATCACCAGGGAAGAGTGATCTTTCCTGCACGCAGGTATTGGATTCTTAATGATTTCCTCCTGTCATATAAGCACCTCATGCAGACCTTTTGGGGTAGCCAGTGCCCTCCACTGAACTGCTTTATAGCTACAGACAAGTGACAATCTATTAAATAGCAAACACAAAGAGAAGAGTGAAGTGAAACATAAAAACAGCTAAGATACACAGTTGAAAGTAAGAAGTATTTTGTGTGACAAAGTGAAAATAACTTCAGCAGAGAGCCCAACAGTCTGATTAAGCACTGTATAGATAAAAAAAAAGTATCCTTTTATCAAGTTTAAGTTATCCAATTTTTGAATTTAACAGAGCATCTCGTAGTTATAAGACAGGGAGCCTTCATGTTCTCAGCCTTCCTTCTTTATTCAATATTTTATGCATTCTTATTATATCTCCTTGTATTCATCTCCTTTCTGAGGCAAGTGGTTTTCGGTCTGCTCTTTAAAGACTTCTTGTATTGTTATTTCTTCCAGTCCTCTCTCAAGGACTACCTCTACTATTTGCAATAATATTCCAGAACAGGACTAGCAATTCAAATGCACCATGATTTTGTGCATTCTCTATTTCTTTCTATTTGTCCTAACATGTTTTTGCCATAGTTTCATGTCGAGCAAATTTTCATTCTTACACTGAATTCTGCACTGGTCCTCACAAATTGACTCAGTGCCTCAGTGGCTTGGAGGCAGTGTCTGACTAGTTCAGACACTTACCTGCTTACCTCTGCTCATAGAATCATAGAATGGCTTAGACCACCCTCTAGGTCAGGCTGCTTAGGGCCCCATCCAGCATAGTCTTGACAATTGCCAGACAATTGCAATGAAAAACTGAAGACACCATCTGAGAATTCATATCTAACTTATATTTACAAAAATACCAAAATACTGCTTAATTCTGTGATTTCTATTTTAGGCTGTAAGGTTTAAGCTTTTGACTATTACACTGAATCTGTGTCAAAGAACAGAAATGCTGCTTGACGAACTGAATCATGTAATCTGCATGTTTAGAGTAGAACAGGTAGAACAAAATATATTTGGCAGTGTTTTGCCTGAAGCTCTGCTTGATAGGATGTACCAGATACAAAGTATGCCATTTCCTTTGGAATTAAAAGTGCTTTGTATTTTATTATCTGTCTTACTGGGATCTAAGTGAGATGCAACTCTGACTTTAAGTGGAGACTTTCTTGCATGAAAAGGTCTCAGTAATAGCACGTATGTTGTAAGTGAAGGTGTAATTGCAGTTCAGATAGATTCAAATTCAGACCAGGTGTAACCCCACTGAAACTGGTTCTGTTGTAATTAGGTACATGTCACATATGGGCAGCACAGGGCTTTGTTCTCTGTGGTCTTGTACCTATGTACAGTTAATCTGAAATAAATAAATAAATAAATAAATAAAGAATGTAATGTTTGACCATTCCATAATAGCTTCATTTTATATCCTTTTTCTGGACTTCTTGAATGGCAGGGAAGCGCTACAAAGCGAATAAGAATGAAATTCTTCAGTGTAATGGAATGTTGCGTCTAATTCTCGCTCAACTGAATTGGAATTCTGCAGCTGGCCTCCTATAGAAAGTGCATACAGATTGCAGGATATATCTATAAATCTGATGTTCTGGGAGCCTAATCTGGAGATCACCTGCGTATTGCATTGGAATGTTGTAGATACTTTTCACCCCACACACACATAACACAGAACAGCAAGATCTCTGCCTTCAGAACGCATCTGAAAAGTCAAACAAAATAAAGGACAGTTGAATATACAGGTGCATGCTGCATGCACATTTACATATCCAGACACATGTGCAAGTGTGATCATGTGTATGTGTGGAGGCAGGTATAACCACAGATCTTGTAGTTAAAAATCAGTTTGAGGCAACTTGTTCCAGATTGATTTGATGCTACCAGAGCTTAAAGTCTTTAGACAAAGCATTGAATCCAGTGCAGTATTAATTCTGGGAAAGTCCTGGAGCTAAGAAACATGCTGGGGTTTAACACAGAGCTCGCTTCATTTGCAGACCCTAAAAAAATGTTAACTAGCACTTTCCAAGTAATTAATGATATTGTCTTTAGAAACTAACATGAAGCTTAGCCATGAATTTGATTGTGACAGAGGTTTTCCAGAAATGTCCTGAGCTTGCACAGAGGGAACACAGATGGGTTACACAAGATACTACTATTACAAGGTCCGGTTGGGTTACTGAAGATTTCTGAACGGGAGTAGCACAGTGAGAAGGACAAAGCTGTCAATGCTGTCTGAGCATATAAGGCTAATCCTTGTAGTTCTGTTGCTCTCTGAAACCATTCCATTTTACTCCAGCATACGGCAATGTATTCATGAAGAAAAATTTCACCTAGCCTAGCAGATAAAACAGAATAGATAATACGGTAAGCTGAAGGGATAGTGCAACCACAGACTGTTAATTTAAATTGGTAGTGGAAAAGTGAAAGAAGAGGCAGTGATGCATGTGAGTTAAATGCAATTTTGAGATGATGGCTATTATCTGATGAAAGCTGAAAACATAGTATAACTTCATTAGATGCGTCTCTACAAATCCAGTTAGATGACTTGTCTCGAAGTTAGTGATTTTTAGTAAAATGTGTCAGTATTACAAATGCAGAGGGATATTCATGAAACCTGGTTTTGAAAAATGTGCATTTCAAGACTCAGAGCTGCCTTTAGAATCATGCTGTATGTCTGGTTTCATAGTGACGGCGTGAAATTGTTTTCCCCTGTACTTAAGTGACAGGCCATTAAAACAACTGATCAGTTGTTTGTGTTATCTATGACTGCTGCCAGTTAGAAAGCTGACGGAAAAGAAGACAATTTAAAACAAAAAATCTTCTTAGTACTAGCAAATGTTACTTTTGTTGTAGGCAAAAGGCTGCGAACAGAAGTGCATTTTTAAATTCTCCCTTCCTGTAATACCATTTGGTTTTCATTTTACGTCTAATGTATTTCAAGCAGTAAGAATTTCACAAGTCTTTCCTGGGCTACAAGGTTCCTGAGTGCATTGTCACTTCAGTGACCTGAGCAATTTGTCAATATTCAGCTTTGCAGGCTGCTTCCGTCAGAAGGAGAAGTGGATGACAGATTTGGAAACTTATTTTTACTTGCTCCAGTTTGTTTACAAAGAACTTACATGAGTTCCTGTTTCCACAAACTCAAACAACAGGAGACAGTTTTATTACATGATATTCCTGGCTTCTTCTCATCCAATTCCATGAAGGACTCATTGGCTTTCTTTCTTCTGTATCTGGTTTGGAGTCAGAGTATGAGACTGTCATGCTGACCATCTACAGCTTTCCACATCTGACTATTGAATGTTCCTGGCTGCATATTAATGGATATACATAGTTTTATAAACACATCAGTTTTAGTGTTTGAAATCAGCTCATACACTGCCACTTAGCATCCTTGGTTCAACTCCTGGCCGCCTTTTACTTACATCCCCCAATGTAAACAGTGGCTCTTACATCTCAGTTTACTGTGGGATGAGTGAAACTATTTCTTACATTAATCCTTTGAAAAAAGAACAACTGAACATGTGAAAACTTTCACTGTTAACTTAATTATGACTTGGATAACGACGTAGTTCAGCAACAGATGCTGTGCCTGCAGACCCTGGACTCAGGGCAATTCTACAGGACATTCTGATTTTGGTTTTACTTCAGCAGTATGTAAGAGTTGCTTTTCTGAAGAGTAGGTGGATACGTTGTTGGAAGGGCATTTGTGAGGCCCTGTGAACATTCCTAAGCAATAAAGACTTTACAAATCTGTATCAGAAACTAAAGATGAATTCCTGGCCTGAAAAGGTTGAAAACTCCATTCAATTCCATGAGTCCAGGCATTCATGCTACATTTATTGCTGAATTTCTGAACCCTGGTTTCTCAATTTTACTTGCCCGAGGACTTCATGCAACTCATAAGGGAGAGTATGATGAAATAGTGACATCTGTACCTACTTAAGCATGAGCTAACAGAAGCTGTGGCACTACCTGATGAAGCCCAGCTAATACCTGATGATCAGCTTCAGTGTGAAGCCAGTCCACTTACAAATTGCCTGTCTGTTCATGAGCTATGATCCATTTAGGAAGGACTTGTGTCTTTCTGTCTGCCTAGTGTCAGCGGATGACAAAAACAAATGTTAGAAACTGCAGTGTATGCTGAGAGCTCCAAGGTTTTTGCACATGTTGGAAAGGTCCCATGTGCCCCCTTGCAGCGCGAGGTGCTCCTTACCTCAGCGTGTGTGTTGTACTCCTGTGCATCAGGTCTTGCAGAACTGTGTGTTTCACGTTTCAAGGAAGATATCTTCACAGTTTTTGTGAGGATGAGAAAACATTTGCGATAGAAGGAAATTTTTGTGATATAATGAAACTGTACTCCACTTTCACAAGGTCGGAATCTCCTCTGTGCTTTCGTGCCAGCCTGTCTGCTTAGGCACGCATATGTATTGTATAAGAAATAAGGACTTTTTCTGACTTTGAACACACAGCTGTTTTGTGGTAAATTGCGCAGCTGAAATGGACAGAAATGGACAACCTTGTTAGTAGGACAGCCACAAAGCTCGGTTTTGATTATAATGTCTGTTTCTCTTCTTCTTGAAGTCAGCTCCTTAAAATTTGATGCGTTCGTGTAATTGCAGTGCAGTTCACTGAACTGCTTTTACCTCTGGTAAAAGAGAGTTTGAGTTTGCAGTGGAGGAGGGGAGAAAGAGACAGACTGACAGACATATGTAGATGCCCACATGGAAAAATAAATGACTGCTAGCCTATTCTGTCATATATAAATATATATTTTTTTGTTATTATATAAATATGAGATATTAAATGTTACTGAAAGTAAAGTAAGGACTCTTGGCTAGGGATATTCTGCACATGTCCTGTGTGCAAGAGAAACAAAGTTATGGAACAAAGTATGTTAAAAACTTCCTGAAGGAGGGCAGATGTCCCCATCCCTGCAGCAGAGCACTCTGTGCTAGCTGTGTTACAAGCTTTGATTTCAGCCCGCAGTTATCAGCTTCATTGCTGAGCAGCCTGAATGGTTTCTGGAAGGAAGAAAAGCCTTGATACCTTCTGTTCCTTAGGATCTTTCTGATCTTTTCAGATCAGAAAAATCGGCCATGCTGTCCTGTGTCAGCATTTTGCCTGAGGTTGACGTTAAATCCAGACAGGTCATCCTGCCTCATTTTCATAAGGCTTTCCAGAAACTCTTGGAATTACTTGAAGGCAGCTGTCTGAGCTATTTAAGAAGCAGCCCGGTGCTTGAACTGTTGTCACCATTTCTGAGTACTGCTCGTGGCTGGCTGCTACTCTATTCTTCTGCTCCTTTTCAGCCTCCTTTTTTGTTTCAATCTGAGGGGTTTTAGGTTTGGAGAGAATGGAGTGCAGGTTGCAAGGCTCCATGGGGAAATCCCAGTACCTCAATCAACCCTGTGGCGCTGAGTACTGGACACAAAAAAATAATACTGAAGAAATAAGAATTCCTCTTTTCCTCGGCACATCTGTGCACCTCTGTCCCATTGCATCTGCTGCTGGTGTCACTGCTTTCCAGTAAGAACCATGAGCTAACATCTGGGCAAGAGTCAGCAGGGCATACCTACTTCTGAAGGCTCCATGTGGTGTTAAAGCAAATGTAAAGAAAGAGGACATCTCTATGAGGTGAAGTCTATCCTTTTGACAGAAACTGTATATATTTATATACAGGGACACAACAAATGTGCTTACTTAAGCACTTGCACTGTATTGGTGTAAGGTGTATTACTGCAAGCCAATGAAACTGGCTTCTGTGTTTGTTAAAGCAGCACTGTTTTTGTCCTTCAGTTAGGAAAGTAATTTGTCATTGGAGGCATCAGCGCGTTTTGTGTTGCTCTGTGCGGAGTAGAGGATGCAAGGCAGGGATGACACTAGAAACAACCCATTGGCACAGGTGACATCTCTGACCTCTGGAGGGATGGAGTAGAGAATACTGCCGAACTCCAGTATGTGTTTTTCAGCTGCATTAAGTGCAACTTGTAAGTATACATTGTGGTGCTCCTGCAGTCTTCTACTCACAGCCGGAGATTTCTTTTCACCATCCAACTTTCCATGTCACTGACACTTTGCCAGCCCTGCTACTGAGCTAAAAATATATTCTGTTCATGGCAGTTTCCTCCTGCCCCTCCTGATCTGTTTGGGAAGGATCTCTTGTACTCTGCATAGGTTCAGAAATCAATGTTAGATTCAGAAGCTCATGCGTCTGTAGTCACAGCACAGTGATAGGTAGGAGCTACAACTCTGAGCTGAGGGCTGAAGTCAGTCACGTCTTGTAGATCAGTTCTGAGTTTGTCTTTTTAACGTGTAGGATCTGAAGAATGTCACCAAAATCTTAAACCGAGAATTGCAAAGTTAGGTATTGCTGGACATTCTTAGGCATCTGGAAAGGAAATAATAATAAAAGAAAGAAGACCGAGTTTCCAAGGGTGCTGCGTACTTGAAGCTCCCAAAGAAGACAATCCACTTATCTTTTTCTTTCAAACTGATGCAGCTAAGGCTTGAAAATGTCCTGGGTACTAACTGCTCGCAGGGAAACAAAATACTTCATGTTGCATTTGTTGAAGTGTTCAAAGTACACGAGATTAACTTACAATAATACATAGGATAGTCGCAGGGATGTAGTAAGGAGGCATTGTTTCAGCCTCATGTATGACATTGTAATTGTATGGTTTTTAATGAACAGGCTGGAGTAGTTACACTTAGTAATGTTTGTTCACTAAAAAGGAAAGGGGGTGTTAAATCATTGTGTTCTTTGATGAATGGCTTGTACACTGAAGAATAAATTGAACAAACTGGCATAGAGCTCAGTGAACATGAAATCAGCTATTAGAAGAAAGCTTGTGAACAAATTCTGAGCCTGATATGCATCTTTTGATTAATGTCCTATCAATCATCCATAGTGGCTACCTTAGCTAAGTCGTGCTGTAATCATTCATGGTTGCTTACAGAAACACTAGCAGGGACTATAGAGCTGCAATAACTGAATATTATTACTGATTTCTCCCTAACTCTTGCTGTGAACAATTACTGTTTTCACTCCGTTTCTGCCTCCTTTTATTAAAAAGAATACAATGCAAAATGAAAAGAGAGTTCCTCAAAGACCAGTAAAATTCTCTCGGGGTATTCTTAATAATATTCTGTCCTAAATGGGCAAACTATTGTAATACAGAGTTCCCATCAGGAATAACAGTAATGTAATCACTCTGAATCTGGCTCTTCATAGATTCTAGTCAAACAGACAAAATGTGTAGTCAGATTAATGAACACAGAATTTCTTCAGAATTATTACTTAGAATGGTTGAAATGATTTTAGCTCTTTTTGTATCACGGCATTTTCAATTAATGCACTTAAGTGTAACAGCAATTAAGACCCCGGACTGTAAATTTGGATTAAATCCACCCTTTTGCCGTTAGAAGAAGCCTTGATTCTGAAAAGGTATTATCCTACATCCCTTTCTTTCAAGGTCTAATCTTCTGAACTGACCTTTTTAGAAGAAAATAATCCGTGCATACACTTCTTCTTCCTCAGTTTTTTTGTTACAGTATGATGTTATTGGCAGATGTTTACAGGACAATCCCATATTTCTGTGTTTGAAGATTCAGCCCCATGCTGTTTATGCTTCAAGTATGACACAAAGAATGTTTTGGCACTACCCACGGAGTAGGTCCTTAGATGGCAGTGTAATTTCCTCCAAAGTCACTGTAGTCTGGGAAGTATGGTGAAGTAATGAAGTGATGACAGGTATTAACATGCATAATGGGCTTTAATAGACATTTAATGTTGTTAAACTGGAAGAAGAAGTGCTTTCCCATTGGAATATTTCTACATTGAAAGTCATTGATCACCAGTTTCAGAGGGGAAAGGTTAATCCATCAGTTTCTGTAACCAAACGGCACTGATGGAAATTCTTTAGGTGACATTTTGGATGAACTGAGCTTTCCATCTTTGCAAACAAATGAGTGATATGACAAGCATGGTGTTCAGAACACATTTAACCAATTGATTTTCTCTCCTCTTGTAATAAGATCTAGAGACATATGAAAGAGTGTAACATAAGCCAAGATTAAAGGAACTGCTTCATACAGACGAACGTAGGGGAACTGCATTATCAATAAAAGTACTATAAAGCATGGAGGCACCCATTCTTTTTCTTTATATAAAGTTTGTTATTGCAATAAATAGCTGTTATTGAACTGCTTGCCTTTTATTTCAGTTTTTCTGAATTTTATTTCTGTCAACTTTCTGTGGTTTTGTGGTAAATGTTAGGAAAAATTGTTGTGTTTTGTTAAGGTATCGCTTTTGCACTCACTAGTAAATCCAGACCAACTCTGGGTTTAAAAGCAGGATTTATCATCCTTTGGGCATGATTTTAAGGGTTTAATCTGTACAGTGCCATACTGTAATGACCCTCATCATTTTCCTCCCTCTTCCCTCCTTTTTCTCCCAAATTCAGCCCTGCTCTGAGTTTCACATACCCTCCTACACCGGTATCCCTCCAGCAAATGCATCAGCAAATTATAAGTCGTCAGCAAACCCTGGGTTCTGCCTTTGGACACAGCCCTCCTCTCATCCATCCTGCTCCAACTTTTCCTACCCAGAGACCTATCCCTGGCATCCCCAGTGTCCTGAACCCTGTCCAGGTCAGCTCTGGACCTTCTGAGTCCACACAGGTGAGAGACAATGAAAGAAACCTTTGCACCCAGCTAATTTAAAAATGAAAAAATGAAATAAATCACTTTGTCTTGTTAGCAGTTAATCACCACTGTCACCAAGACCCTTTGATAACAGTTTTCTTGCAGCTATAGCGTTTGCTGTCCCATTATTATAAATCATGGGCTTAGATGCAGCGTTCCTCATTGGTAGCACGCTTTTTAATCCTCATAAATATTTCAGTGTGCTGCAGCAGCTCCTTATTCCAACCTGCCTTTGCTGGATTGGACAGCATGAAACAGGTGGGGAGCAAAGAACAGGAAAA
Source organism: Centrocercus urophasianus (assembly GCF_019232065.1). Taxonomy (NCBI): domain Eukaryota; kingdom Metazoa; phylum Chordata; class Aves; order Galliformes; family Phasianidae; genus Centrocercus; species Centrocercus urophasianus. The sequence continues at coordinate 1,321,576 of NW_024885022.1, forward strand.
ACATGTAGAAGCACTTAACATTTTAAAGCTTAGCATCTTCACATCCAAATCAAGTTGTCGAGCATACCTCGAGACACAGAGTTGTATTTTGCTGTCCTGAACAGGTGTGAGCTGCTCTAAGACTGTGCAGAGGGTTGAAGTTTTTTTTTCTCTGATTCATGCCAAATTGAAAGTGATGAGTTAGAATTAATCATTTCAGTAGCAAGGTTGTATTCTCAAAAGCTGGAGATGTGCAGCAGGGGATCAAGACAATAATGTGCACAGTTCCTGTTTTACCTTTTATTAACTCGTGTTTGTTTGTTTCTAGATGACCTGGGATAGGTTATTCATCAGTCTGGAAGTTGTTTATCTTCTGGCTAGCTTTTACAAATGTAGATGCAGTATATACTGCTGTGGGCAGCATACTCTTTTTTGTGGGGTCTGTGCAGTTCAGGTATCTCTAAAAGATCTCTGGATTCCTACAGGATCCATTTGCAGGTGTAGATAACAGTGTTCTATCCAGCAAGAAGAAAAAAAATATTCTGGCCTGTTTATGTCAGTGGTAGTTTTGCTGCTGACTTCGGAGAATCCAGGACGTCATCTAGGATTTTTCAGTTGAGAATCTCACATTAGTGTTCAGCTTTCCTCCCTATCCACTATTATAATGGGAAATGCACTAAAAAAGCTGAGATCTTGCATACAGGCATGAAGTGGGAAAACTGTTTTCCTCCAAGCGTAAAAAAGAGATCTTTTTTCTCCTGTTTATTCACACTGGTGCTTAGCAATTTGGGTTTTCAAAGTTGCCTTTCTGAAGTCATCGCTATGTGGAAATTCAGGGTCTCCCTGCTCCTCCCTGGCCTGACAAAAACAGCATTGGTTTGTAAAAAGGAATAGTGTCAGATGCCTTCCAGTTCCCTTCCTTCTGCATTACAGGGTTGAACGATGCAGCTCTTCCACAAGTTAATGCAGTGTAATTGAAGCACAATCTGATGGCATAGCAAGTATAATTAACGGCGTAGCTTCTCCATATACAGTTGTATATACAGCTGCTGCACATTTCAGTTGGTAGCTGCGTATTTATCACAGTCTAATTTTGTCTTTTTTGGGGGAAAAAAACTGCCTGCAGCAGAACAAACCCACAAGTGAGTCTGCAGTGAGCAGCACTGGGGATCCAATGCACAACAAGCGCTCCAAGATAAAGCCCGACGAGGACCTCCCCAGCCCAGGTGCAGGAAGCGTGCAGGTACAGCCTTCTGATCTCAGTTATAAGCCTTTTTTCTCACTGCTAGAGGGAAAACACATCTTTGCCATGTTTTGGCCCTCCTGCCTCTTACAGGCCTTCATCTCATGCACACACATGAGCTCGTGGTAAGAAGGGACTGAATACAGAACTTGAGCGATGAGGGTTTGCTTTGTTAAAGGATGAGGACAGAATGGAAGCAGCGTGAAGGAGAAACCTCTCATTTGGTTCAGTGAGTGCTCAGCCCTCTGTTCTCTGTGGAAAAGGGAGCCAAAGATATTCAGGTCTTTACTGAGGACGAGTTTGCCATTCAGCAAGAATATCTACACCTTGCTGACTTCTGACAGATCTTAGCACTGTACAACGTTGAGGCCTTAGTACTGGCCTCCAGTCCCTTCTGCCAAGCTTTCCTTACTGGCTGATGCCACTGCTTTTAGGAGATTGATTCCTGATTTACAGTGATGAAAGGCAGGTCAGAATCAGAGACTCAGTCTTGTGAGCGAATCCGTGAAAAGAGAACAAGGTTCATCTAAATCCCTCAGCAGGCTGGAAATGGAGAAATAGCATGAGGACATAGTCTGAACCAAATGTTTGTGCCAACATCTGAGCCAGTACCAGCTGGGAAGGAGTCTAAAGGTGGCAAATCAAAAACCGAGATGAAAAGCCATCTTCCCCTAGTCACCCCTTCCATGCACGTATTACGGGCAAGAATGGGCTGACGTGTAGCCTGAGAATTACCAGTCTGCTTTTGGAAAGACTATTTATGTGAAAAACTGTCACTGGATTAGCAACATAAACACAGTTTGGATGACTGGTGATTTATGTCCAACCTTATTACTAAAAACAAATCCCAGTTAATTCAGCTATGCTCAATAATGTCTTTTTCACTCATAATGCCACTGAATTATTAGTGCAAATGTGCAAATGAAGAGCTGCTTTAGTATGGGGGGAGGGAAGCTGAGCATTTATGATCTGATTTTAACTGGCATGTAAATGGAGTTTTTTTAGAAATTCTCTGCATTGGGTACTTCTGAGGAAGAAATATATATTTTGCACGTATACTTGACACATGCTTTTGGCTTACCAGGCCTGTTTTGAGCTTTTGTGTTCTGTAGAGCGGATTGAACTGAGGTTATAATAATCCGTTTCCCTCACTCTGTCTTTCTTTAATGATGAAGTAATTCACTTCTTTTCCTCTGTTTCAGAATTTCCTCTCTCTTCACCTCTGTTTTTTTCATCTCTCCAGGAACAGCCAGAAGGTATGACCCTGGTAAAGGAGGAAGGGGACAAAGATGAAAGCAAACAGGAGCCTGAAGTGGTCTACGAGACGAACTGCCATTGGGAAGGCTGTTCCCGGGAGTTTGACACACAGGAACAGCTAGTGCATGTAAGTTAATGGTATTCAGGAACTGGGTTTAAAACTGCGTGACCTTTTTCACGAGGGTCAGGTTCTCTGACCCTGTGCTGAGTCAAGTTTCTTAGCTAACAGCGCTGCAAACTGGAATGGGGTTTATGAGTTTCTGAGAATAAAGAAAACTGAGCCACAGTGCTTGACCTGTTCAGTCAGCTAAAGCTTAGTGTAAAATTCAATAAAGTCTTCAATAGAGATTGTAATGGCTCTGATCCTGTAAGCCAGCAAACACTATTTTGAGTTAGAGACTTTGATAGTTATTGAGTAATAGTAAGCTGGACATGAATTATTATTAACCTTTAGCCAAGTTTGATTTTTTTCCCCAAAAGGGATTGTAACAGTAAAAATGGGTGAGGGGAGTCCTTCCCCCTTCCCTAGGGGTTTGAAGGGCCTTTTTTTTTTGGTATCAATTTACTGTTGTTTGGAAGCTGGAATGGGTTATTTAGATAAATACATGGTGGCAGAGTTACTCAGTCCTTCTAGCAAAAGCAAACTGTTAGTACTATTTATGCTATGCTATATATTAGCTATATCTTTTTTCTTCCTCTCCATTTTCCAAAGTGAATGGTTTTTAGTATTTTTTAGTATTGTAACCTAAAAAATGAGCCGTGAAACAGAATGGAACCCACCAAGTACAATACCCCATGTTTCCAGTCACTTAGCTAGCAGGGCATCACATCAATTTCATAAAACTTACCTAAATATGCTGAAAAAAAACTAAGAAATTGCCAGTACATATTGGAGAGGGCTATTTTCAGCAAATTACATGTGTGTTGGAGTCATATTTATTGTAGAAAAATGTTGAGTACTCTTCTGAATATTGTGCAAAATCTGTTGCACAATATGGCCAATACTGCTGAAATAGATTGTTGAAAAATGTTCTTTTCTCCTGAAGTTAAATAAATAAGTAAACAAATAAAATCAAGCACCATGGATTTCTAAACACTATGCAAAATGTTAAGCTGATGGTGCAGAGGTGACTTCAGTAAATCAGTGCCAGCCTTCGACTTGCTGGAGTGTGACAGACTGGTGGTGCTGGAAATTAATCATCAAGAATTGTTTTATATTATTGGTAAGTAATAATAGCAGTAGTGACAGTAACAATAGCAGTAAATGAAAGAAAGTCACAAACTGAAATAATGGCAAGAATGTGACTTTTTAAATTAATTTTTAGACACTTTTTGCCCAAAACATATTCTAACATTTTAATAGGCCAAAATGAAATGTGAGAAGAGAGTCTTTCAATGTCGTAATATCTTTTTGGGAAGAGATTCCATATGAAAGGTTGAATGTGTTTGAAAGATCAAGTGTCGGTCTTGCAATTGGTTCCATGCAGTCAGACTGATTGACATCATCTGGGGCTCTGCACAGGCAGCCCTTATATCTGCTCATAATTGTGAGTCTAAAGCTTTATGGTGACTGGAAAACCTTTCTCAATATTCAAAAATGATCCGAGTGATGATGATAAATAATTTACACCAAAATATATGGAATAAAAGAGAAATTCAGAATAAAAGTGCCTTTGTTAATAAAAAAAAAAAAAGGAGGAGGGTTTTTTGAAGTTGCATATGTGAAATCTAATTGAATTCCACTGTGCCTGTTATTTAACAGCTAATGTTTTATACAGTTTCAGGTGAGTTAAACTGACAGTGAGATTGTTCTTTTTTTGTTGTTATTTCTGATGCAAATCTAACTGTCTTACAAAGGTCAACAGCAAGACTTCTCTGAAAAAAGTGTATTTCTTACATTTTTGAGTGATGGCAACATCTGAAATGGGTTTCTCTAGCTGTAAAAACGGGTAGATAAAAAATGTTTCTGTGATACAAGGAGTTCTTTTTGACAGCGCTCAAGATTTGGATGTGTTATGATGGCATTGAAGATTATGAGGTACAAGTCCCAACTTGAAACCCTGAAGACAATAGAACCATCATCCTTGCAGCAACCATCACATTCAAGTAGCTCAAATCACACAGCAAGAGTCAGCGTGACTCAGTGCTGCTTTGTGATTCTTCTGCTGCTCCGGCAGAGGCCTGCTGTGTGGACTTGAGTGAGTTATTTCTGTCCAGAATTGCAAAAGGCCTTGAGTCATCTATTTCTGTGTGAAAGGCTGGTTCTGCGCCATCTGCCTCACATTTTGTCTGCCCTTGATTGCCGCAGTCTCCTGATTGGGGCCTATTGCAACGTGGGGAGTGAAGTCCAGATCTCAGTAGGGCTTCAGCTGGCTTTTAGGTGTGCAACTCCAGAAGAAAGCCTTATGTTCCCATGGAACAGCTGTGTCCTTGAATATCTTCCCATTGCTGTGGTCTGTGGCCTTGCACCCAAATATTCATGGGTGAATCCAAGCAGACACAAATAGCAGTGGCTACACTTTTCACAGTCGTTGCTAAGCTCTGATGAGTGCATGGACACCTGTGTCAGGTGTGTGTGACAGAGCTTGTGTGTCTGTAGTGTGGGTTCATCCTTTCTCAGCAATATTTACACTGCAGTAACAGCCGGAGCCCTCCTTACGCCCAGAGTACCGTGGTGCTACGTGCTGCTGAGACACAAGAGAAGGAACAGCCCTGGTGTGGGCATGGGATTGCATTAACCACGTGAAAGGTTTGTGAGGCTCCTCAGTACTGCCTGTGGGTCCCCGAGCTAGCTTGTATATGTGTGGGCATGTAGCTACCATGCTATGCTTCTCAGCAGGTTAAGGGCTTTGCAGGATAATAGGTATTAACCTTCAAATCTTGCAGGAGTTTCCTGTGCTGGCTGCATGCGCTGCCGCTCTGCAGGTGCTTCCCAACCCGCTGGCAGGCTCACAGAGTATCAGATGCTCCAGCCAGGATTGAAGTGTTGTTTGAAATGGGATTCTGGTCTGTCACCCGGGACAACAAAAGCATGGGTAACAGTTCTGTTTGTGTTGGTTCTGCTGTAGGGTAGTAAACACCGAGGCAGGGGAAGCTGGCATAGGTGAAGGCAATAGTAGCTTAAATTGTCCTGGCAAGGCTCGTTCAGGTAACATATGCCAGCATCCCTGTATTCCCTGACATTCAAGGAAGGTGACCAGTGTGAGCTAAGAGCTACAGAGGTTGAGTGGATACCTACAAGCAGGAGCACACTGTGTCGTGTTGTGTATGTGCACCTGCTGGGTGAGCGGGATGGCAAGGGAACTTCTAGTGAGACAGAGTGAGCTACGTAGACGTTTTCAGAGGATTGCAAGGAAACCCTTTCCTGTCACCGTTTCAGAATTTGTACATTTGACTTGGAAGCATACAGAACATCCTTTCACCTGTACAGCTCAGCTGTAGCTCTCCATTCCAAAGCCAGTTTCTTGAGCTTTGGCAATCTGGCTGGCAAAAGGAAAATCTGTAAAATACAGAGCTCCAGAAAAAGAGCCGTAACGCATTCCTGTACATCCTGATAAGGCTGAATTTTCAGAATCTGCATGGGCTAACTGTAAGTCTTATTATAAATATTCTCCCTCTCTCTTTTGGAAGTGGGAATAAAGCTACAGTTTGTAGCCACATGTGTTAGCAAGGAATCAGACTCAAAACATCCACTGGCACAGAACAGGCTTGTAACCCAAGTTTTGCATCCCAAAGCATTGAAATTTTAGAAGAACTGGAGTGTTTATGAAAAATATGGAAGGCTAATGTTTTATTTGTTGAAGAATTGTGTACATGACCATAAGTTCCCCTCTCACTAGAATGCTTCTGGAGTGGAACTCAGAAGAGCTTTTCTACAGTATGCAATGCATGTTGTAGAAAATGCAGCTCACATTGTAGGTATCATTGCTCCCATAATGTACAGGGTGTATCCACAAGCATGTGTACTTCCATTTGGAAAGAGGTAAAGATGGGGTTGCTCGTGTGTGTTCCAGTCTTTCTGTCATGTGAGAATAACATTATTACCCTTTTGGAAATGATGGGCTATGATTTAATCTGAAATCAAGAATAGGTAAATCAGATCCTAGCAATGTCTGGGATAGATAGTGGTGTGTAATATAGCATATGTGAAACAGTAAGTACAAACATGTCTGTGACTGGATGTGTAGTACAGCTTTATAACAGAAATTGTGGTCGTGGGCAGAATGGTATCAGTATACAGCAGTGTTTTTTCTGCTTTACTTTCTGCAGTGACTTCCTGCTGTTACTAGTATAAAATATGGGTGCTACCAAGAGTACATTTAGGTCCCATGAGACAATGTTTTCTGACTGAATTTATGAACAGAACCTGCGTTTCTATGAATAAATAACTAAAAAGCTACATAAGAGAATCGTTATTGACCCACCCAGAAGGCTTTGACGCTGTAATGATTTCGATGCAGCAGCTCTTGTTTTCAAGTGGTATGTGCCACTTAGGATTCAGCATGGTTAAATTTTCATGATACATACACCAAAAGGCAAGGTGTTAAACCGTTCACATTCTCTGCCTTATTTATAGCACCCATCCATCCTTTTTTTTTTTCCACCTCTCTTACAGTTAATAGAAAGATTCATGATTCTTCATGGTTGTCTATCTAGTGTCTGACAGTACTGACTGCCCTGCTAAAGCAAGTCACTATCTATAATTGATATCCTTCTATGGAATAGGGTACTGGCTGCAATTGAAGGGTTTTGCTGAAAGCTCTTAAATCTTGACAACTTCTGCCCTTGTTCTGGTTCAGTCGCTGAGCTTCACAGCTGGGATCCCAGGGTTATTTGAACTTGGTGCAAAAGGGGTGCGTGTGTTTCACATTAGCAAATCACAAAGTCGGAGAGCAGCATTAGAGCTGCTTCTGTGGACTCCTGCCAGGTAGTCTTATTTACAGCTCCTTGTGCTCCTGAAAAGATTGCTGGCATTACCGTTTGAGCATGTGTGCTGAAGATTCCTTTCTTTCCCTTCATATTTGAAAAAAAAAAAAAATCTTATTTATTTTAAAGCCTCAGTTTGCTGCTGGGGCCTTTATCATTCAGCTGTTTAATTAATTTCTCTGCCCAGCAAGATATTATAATTGGGCTTAGCTGAGCTCAAGTTTGTTTTAAATATGCGATAAATGCACTTGAGCACCCAGGAGCTAATAAGATATTGTATATTTTTATAAATCTGCTTTTTGTTGCAGTTTGTCTTTTTTTTTCCCCCAGAAATCAGGTTAAGAATAAAATATTGCAGAAGGGTTAGACTCTAAAGATAAAAGTTTGTTTAAGAAAATTATCCTTCAAGGAAATGACTGAAGTTATTGTTAAATATTAATACAATGGCAATCAGAAAAACGCAGTGCTGCCTATTTCTCATCCCCCTTGCTGTGTAGAGTTGATAATTATTTTTTTTTAATTCAAAAGCATGCTTGAAGAACTGTAGAGCTGGGTTTTTTTTGTTGTTAACATTTTCTCCTTAATTGTGCAACAATAAAATTCTCTCATTGTTGTTACATTTGATTAGATTAGATCAAAAAGCCCTAAACTGACAGCGATGGCTTACGATCACAATCCCATTTGCTGAAGTCTTTTTGACTGTTTTCAAGCCCTGATGACTGAAGCACACGGCTGGCAAACCCTGGAGCAGTCACCATAATGCTCCTCCAGGTCCAGCCAGGCTGAGTTTCTGAAGGTTTTTGCCCTCCGTTTCTGTAAAAAAGAGTGGGTTCAGCCTTGGCAAACAGAAGTTGGGCAGCGATCTGTGGAGGCCTCTGTAAAACATAGGCTGTGCCCACAGGCTACCTGAATTCAGATTCTGCAGCACCTGCAGTGATTTGGGGTGCCTTGGTCAATGGCATTACAAAACTGAAGAACAGATCTGGTCAGGAGTTGAGGAGAACTCTGCTCTCTGAAGGACCAAAAGCCTTTGGACACCCAGAAACAGGAACACCTGCAGTCAGTAGACTTTCGAAAGCCCCCCTCCCAGTTCTCCCTTTCTGATCTATGGCTTCTTCCTCAGCTCTCTCTCATAGAAGAAGTGGCAGGAAAGCTCTGTAAGAGCCTCACTTTTCTGCATTAAAAGGGATCCAACTGCAATACAAGAAAAAGCTACTACTTTTGATGAGAGCAGTTCACCTGGTTTGCAGTGGCAGAGCCATAAATGAAGGCAGGAATCATGCTTTGCTCCAGCTCCCTGAGCTGAAGATGAGCTTGCGACTCGGTGGCACAGGTGAGCCACCAGCCCTATGAAACAAGGCCTTTTGCCATCTCAAGGGGATGTAGTTAAGCACCCCAGCTGGCGTGTGTCTGTGAAGATCTGCAGGGATTTATTATTGATTTTATTCTGCAGAGAATGGTTTTGTTGCATTTCCACTGTAGTTTTGGTTCTGGTGCAGTAGCAGAGATTCTTCAGCCCCTTCAGAGTCTCATTGCGACCGATTATGGCAGCAACTTCCCTGAAAGGTTCAGAAATGTCTCCTTTAAATTGAAAAGAGTAAGGAATAGATAGGAACATTAAATACATTATAGTAATTTTTTTTTCCTGAAAAAAAAGAAATCTTTTATGTACAACAGTAAAGTTTATTTGGTAGTCATCTTTTTTTATTTTTCATTTCGTGGGGTCTGGACCATACCCCATATTTGGAGAAACAGTGCTGTGCACAAAAGGAGTCATTCTTCAAGTAACACAAGCCCAGGGCTTGGACTGAAGGCTGGGGCAGTGTGGAAAAGGAGGGCAGCTACTTTGGAGGCAAGCAAGTGCTGTTCAAAGTTTTTCTTCAGCTCGTGTATCCCTTCAGTGCATTTGATCTTTGTAGCTGCGAAGGAGGAAGGAGGAGGAGAGAATGTAGAAGAGAAGCATATAATTGTGAGACTCCTGTCCGCAAGTTTGGAGTGAATGTTTAGAGTTAGATTTCAAAATTCCCTTGCTGGCCGTTTAAGGCCAAGTTGTAATTAAGATGCCAAAGGTGCTGGGATAGAGGCAGCTGAACCTGTAGCTTTAAAATACACCATAATGGTAGCATCGTTTTTGGCCAGCAGTTTGTTACCTGCCATTCAAACACTAGTAAGCCGATCTCTGCCCCTAAATGCATACACATTCTCTCTTGGTTTCCACATGGGTAACTAACACGTTCTTGTTCCCTTGTAGCGTGTCTTTAACCATCTATCAAAGGGGTTTTAAGGTTAAGTAACCACAGACCGACCTCACGCTGTTCTCTCTGTGTTCCATGGAGCATCAGCAGCCCCTGGGGCCGGCACATCCCTGCTCCACACCAGCCACCAGAATGCCCTCTGCCTTCCAGCAGTGTTAAAAGCCAGCGCTGCTGCCTTCTGAAGAGATCTCATTCACTCTGGGCTTGACCCGAAGGCCAGCTGTGCTTTGGCTCAGGTCCTCTTAAGCACTCCTGCATCAGCAGTTCCCCTTCCTAGAGTCTGTCTGGCTTTCGATGAATCACAGAGGAGATGAAAAAAAATAAAGTGGGGATTTTTTTTTTTTTTTTTTTTGATACAGAAAGGTTTACGAAAAAATAAATCCACCCTAATCTGTGAAGTATTAAGAGGGGATTTAGAGAGAGAAATATAATCATTTTTTATTTTAATTCCTCTGTAATTAGTGTTTCTTTCACAGCGTTAGTAAAACTTGTGGTTAGCCTGCTGCTGCTATGGCTGCTGCTCATGTGAGTTGCCAAAGTCATTGTCTCTGAATTGGTGTCCCTGAAAAGAATTGCTGTACTCTGCGTGCAAATTTAATGGTGCTTCCTTTTTGCTGTCTAGTAGAGACTGATCAGTGCTCCTCCTGTGCCCAGAGAAGTTACTCTAGCAATTCAGATTGAAATCAGAACAAGTAGATACTCAAATGAGAAGGGCCATGCATAAAAGTAAGCAGGTCTTGGGTATCCCTATGTAATTTTTGTCAGAAAATCTTTTTCAGATGGTTTGTGGACTGTACATATTTACTTAGCTTTATTTTCCCTGGCAGTGGAACTAGTGAGCTTCTCCAGGCTAGTGATGCTTCATGGATGATTTGCAGTTTATTGGGAACTGTAGGGTTAAAAGCCAGTACCCAATTTCCAGGGGAGACCGTGCTGCCTGAGTGAAGGTATAGGCACAAGTAAAGCTGCAAAGTGAGTTGACTCTTCAGCTTCTGACTCTTGTTGGGATACTGCATAGAAGAGAGGCAATAGAAATCCATGCCTGCTGCTTCAGCTGCCTCAAAGCAGTAAGGAAGGTTGGGCTTATGCATTGATTCCAGAAAGCATTCAGTCTTGTTCCAAGGGCCAGGAAAAGCATGTTCCCCTGGGCGGAGTTGCCATTTCTTTGTGGGTTTTTCCTTTCTTGCTGCTGCTCACTGAGTAGTTTGCAATTATGTAGCCTGTCTTACAATGCTGAACAAGTGGAACGCTGAACTTGAACTTTCTGAGGCCCTCTGTTCTTCGCGATGTGTTTCTACATTGCTTTTGTCTTCTCAAAAAGAGTAGGGCATCCACAGGGCATGCCATCTTCCTATCTTTGTCATGAGTGCCGTGTTCTCCCTCTCAAACGCCTGTATTGTACCCGAAAGGTTTGTCCATAGAAATCTGATGCCTGGAGGATCCGAAATCTGTGAGCTCAGCCCAGCTACTTTACATGGAAGGGCTTCCTGGCAGACAGAAGTGGCAGACTGGCATGTTCAAATGAAGGCAGGATTGGGTGAGCTGCATTAGGGCTCAAGTGTCACTTCTGCATTTAATTCTGAGGGTTTTACAGTGTGGAATGATCTTTGCATTGTGTTTTGTTCATGTAAACTCTTAACAGAAAAAAAAAAGAAAAAGAAGACCTCACAAGCCTTATGTCCGGGTTAAATAGATTCAGTGTTTTTCAGTGGTCACACTTGTGTGTGTGAATTTTTCAAGGTATTGGGTAGCTAATCTGTGAAGTAAATGTGTGGTGGTTTTGTCAGGAGTGGGTCCTCTGGTGGTTTGCGCTGTAGGTATGAGGTCTGCATATACGTTCTTGTGTGTATCACAGGGCTGAGATGCCACAGTTCTCTGTGAGATAAAGTAGTCAAGCTGAAAATGAAACAAAGCTCTAACTGTATCCCTCCTTGTGTTTAGCAGAGATAAACTACAGTGGAGTCTCAGTGCTGCTCCATTTGGCTTCTGGCAGCAGCTTTAATTGGTAAAATGCAGATTTTTTTTTTTGATCAAGAGAGGATTATTCTTGTTATCAGTCTGGAGCATCTTATTTCAAGATGAAAAGGCTTCGCTGAATTACAGATGCCAACATTTTTACAAAGCACTTGGCGATTGACATCTCAAAGAGAAAGTATGATTTATTAGCCTATAATGGCTAACACTGAGCACTGGGCTAGGTCCCACTGATTTGTGAAATTGCTTAATATGAATTGCCTTTTTGTGTAATTCAAGCCGTGGGTTTTTCAAATAAACTTAGAATATAAAGTGTATGAAATGTTACATACCTGGAAAGGGGGAAGTGGAATGGAGCTATGTAGCTAAAAAGAAAAGAAAGGGAAAGGAAGAAAGAGAAGAGGAAAGAAGGAGAGAAAGAAAGAAAAGGGGGAAAAAAGGAAGAAAAGAAGGAAGAAAAAAAAGAAGAAGAAAGACCTACTTCTAAATCCATCTTGGTGGTGTTTTTTTTACAGTACTTTGGTTGATATGTTGGCAGAGTAAAGATTAATAACAAGCCTTGTCGCTATCAGTAGCTGCTTGTCGATTCTCTGTAACAGGGCTGTCTGTTCAGCATGGAAATTATTGATTAAATAAAAATTGCTATTAGATTGTGATGTGATCCATAATCACAAACAATGGTGGACATTCCTCTTTCAGATCCCAAGCCATGCATCAAGTTTTTCCTTGCAGTAATTTATATTGTGCTGACACCCGCACCCATTAGGCTTTTATCCTCTCCTACATGTGTCAAGAAAGCACTAAAAGAAAGAACAGCAACAGCACAGCGGCAGGTAGGAGCTCACTAAATTTTCTGAGAGAAGCACAGCATAGCTAAGCCCATCCTTGGCTTCTAGTTAGAACCTTTCCTCAGCAACGCATCTTGAATTCGCATCCTTTTTCCGAGGATTTTCAATGAGAGCAGGATTTTCTCCACAAATATCTGTACTCAAATTGCTCACTGCCCATTTTTGCTTCTGTTATTCTCTTGGCACTGATTTTATCCACGATCCTTGTCAGGATGATGTGGAAGGGGTATGCATCCAGGAAGGCTGAACGCTTTCTTTCTTGCTTTCTTTCTTGCTTTTCTAACATAAATATTCCGGAGTGTGAAAGTCAGATGGGTTTCCTGTAGTTATTGAGCTCTGATGCTTCTTAATTTGAGGAATCCAGGATCAGAGTGCTTTGTTTAAGACTGCGTCACTTTAGGCTGAATTAATTAAAAAGATAATATCTCACCCTTCTCTTCCCAGCACATGTGAGCGTGGTACCAACCTTCTGCCCCCCAGTGAGAGACTTTGTCTGAAACTAATGGGAACTTAGTCAAGACTTTTTACAGAGTTTGGCTGTTTGTAAGAATTATGGCCACACAGCTTCCCCGTTACTTTGTCTCAAAAGACCTTAAAAATAAATGTGTCAAAACTGATCAAATCCGGCTTGCCTGGCTGTGAGGCAGAGGATTCCTGTAGCTCTGGCCTGCAGATTGCTGGCAGTGTCTACCAGCACTAAGCATAATTATTAGAAGAGTTTTGTATCTCTGTACAAGTGCTGAGAAGATAGTAGCTTAAAACATTGTGGGCACGTGGTAATATTTTTTAGTGTAGTTTTTCTTAATGTTCATAGAATAAGGCTTTATCCTTCAAACTGTCACCAGTGCTCACTATATATTAAGTAGCTTTTGCATACCTTCCTTGTGTCTAAAATATTTCTACTATGGTATGTTACAGATAACCCAGAACATCCTACCTGCAGTATTTGACTGTTTGCCACATTATGCTCATGTTAAAAGAGAGTGTTTAACAGTGAGCTCTGCTTCCTTCACTGTGCAGAGTAAACACAGAGTTTCACTGTCACTTAAATGAAGAGACCACTTTGTTTTGCAAAGCCAGAGCATGTGCCCTGCACACCTCCCTGCAGTTCAGCCACTTTCTCTGTGTGGATCAGAGCCAGGGGATTACCAGCCAGGAAATTAATTGCCAAGGGGATTCTGACACTTATTGTTAGTAAAAAAAAAACCAGCGTGAACAAAGAAGTGCGTTTTATATCAACACTCTGAAGGCGCCAGGCTGCACCTCTGACAAGGGGATGTGGCAAAGATGCAGGCTTGTTGTTGGGGCTGCCCTTTGGTTGTCTCCTGCAGGGTCCTGGGTCCAGTTGTAGCACGTGTCAGTCCCATTCAAAATGGATTCACAGTGATTTATAGAAGAGCCGCATTTCTGAAATGAACCAGATTATTTAGGATTGATTTTTAGTTAGCAGAAGCAAATTGTCAGTTCTCTGCAAGTCAATTGAAGTTAGTGTGTGGAATGCAAGGCAGAAAGACAGCTTTGGCACTTTTTGAAGTGTACTAGGTGAAAGCCCCATGTTCTACTTGAAGGTCTTTCACGGTTTTCATTCCATTTGTCCCAAAATACGTCTGTTGTCTGGCTGTGGCACAATTGTCTGTGGTACATAACAAGAGAACAGGAAATGTTATCCCAGGACACAAGAGATGGAAGAAGCTATTCCTGCTGCTGTTCCCAGGAACATCAATAATAACTAACCTTTGCTAACCTAGGATGGCCAAACCCAGCAGAGATGTGAAAGATAAATTTGAAGTGAACGTCCAGTGGAAAAAGCCTAAAGCTGTCTCAGAGAAACAGTAAACCTGTTGCACATGATAAAGCTTGCTAGAAATGTTCCTTAGAGATGTCAGAAAGGGAGGGCCCAAACTGTCTTCTGCAGTTGTCATTGCTTCTGTCACCCGCTGATGTATTAATTCTGCCAGCATCTCTTCTGTGATGAAACCTCGTGAAGGTTTTGATGATGCTTATCACTGCCATCATTCTTCTTTCTAGTTTCTGTGAGAAGTGTTGTGTGTTTTTACATCACTGTATTCCCAGCTTTCTCAGGGTTTCTTGTGCAATTCATTGCAAAGCATGGATAAGGCATTGTCTCCTAATCTAACCTGCAGCTTTCATATATTACGTGTAAGGAGACACTAAGTGCATTTGTTGAAGAAATCCTGCAATTCAGGAATGTTTTTCTGCATTGATAATTGTATGGGTAACTTGAATGTGATCATGTAGTAAGCACAGGACTCAGATGAGCACAGCTAAGTCCTACTGAGGAGTATCTTTCATTTGAAGTGGGCCAGTGTTAGCTGTGCTGCAATCACTAATCAAGTACCAAGAGCAGAAAAAAATGCACGGTAATACAAAACCTGATCCAAACTTGATCTAAAGGAAGTTCATACTGTTAACAAGGTCTTGGCTACGTAGTCTGTACAGTATTCCTGCCCATTTGTTTGATACTTCTTCATTTAATTGTCTGACGTTTACCTTGCTAACTTGCTATTCCACCCCATTAGAAGCACATGGCTTTCAGTAAAAGAAGGCAGTGTCTTTTTTCTTTCTCTTTTTTTTCTTTTTTTAAAGGGATTGAATAGTTTGCCAGTTCTTCTGTACCAGTTCAGCAGTTTGGAAGTCTTCAAAATCTTATTAAAATTGTACTTTCTATCTTTTCCTTGTTCTGTCTTGCTGCAGTCTTTCAGAGATTAATAGATTGGCTCATGGGATTAATCCATGGTTTGTCCATGGTAATACAAAAGGGTATTAAGCTGCTGCAGTGTGTGTTTATATTTTAACTCAAATAGCCTGTTGGTACTAACCTGCTTGCAATCTATTTCCAAAACTGGGCACTGAAAAGCATTATAAATTTTAACAGATTTTTGTCAGTAAACTGTATAATTTCTATAAAACAGTTCTGGCTTTATATATTCACTTTGTGCACTACTGTTGTTGGGGTATTTTGCTGGTATGTTTTTACTTACATTCTTTCTGCTTTAGGCATTTATTTGTTGGCTTTGCTGGGCTGGTCTGTGTAACGGTTAGAAATCTCTTCCCATTTTATTCTTTTATTCTGGTGAACGTGCTTTGTTTTAAAGGGAAATGTTATTACTTTGAGCATGGTTAGAACCCACTGCTCAATATCTTAAGTATAACAGCTGCTAAAGCCCTGCTCCTGCAGAGCTGTGTGTTGGACCCAGTGGAATTTAACAAACTGCACTGCCATAAGAGCTCACGTGAGCAGAGCACCTCACAGGATCAAGATCTGCACATCTCACCTAGGAGCAATAGCTGGAATTTATCAAAGCCAAACAAATTGGAGCATTGTTAATTTCAGGTTTAATATATACAGCAGATCTGATTTCTGTTGAAGTTGGATGGCTTACTGTGGCAGAAAGGAAGACTGTAGATTTATGCCTTGTGCAGCAATGTGGGAAATGTTCCAGAGGATTCAGTTCTTCTGCCTTGTGTGTGCTGATGTACCTTTTGCAAAACCGAGGTGACATTTTCATACCTCATACTGTTTGCAAATGCAAGGAAATACCTTGATGTAACATCTCTTTTTCTTGACTTCTATCTCAGGAGGTGCTGGCAGGAATACACTTGTAATCTTCCTAAGCAAGAAACACACACACACATATATATATATTTGCTTTTAAGCCTAAGTTGCACTAACACCTGTTGCAGTGCAAAGTGCTTGAGTATTTATTTATTCATTTAATTAATTTTAAGGCCTGTTTTTCTGATATGTTTTTGTTAAAGACTGTGCAAAGCTGTGTGTGGGTTCAGAATTGCAAAGCAGATAGTCAGCCCTGGCTCATGTTGGACATCACCCGTGAGGCCTGTGAGGGAGTTTCAATGGATTTAACTTGAGTTTTGTGGAAATTCTGTAGCAGTTGCACGCAAAATCAATTTTTACCCCTAAATGGAAGATCATGAACCAGAAAATCTTGAATTTGAGCCTCAGGTAGTTTTCTGTCCTTCCATATTCAGTCGCTCCTAGAAGGTATCAGACTTATTTTCTATTCAGCATTCCTAGGTGACTGTCAGACATCGTGAAGGGCAGATACTGTGTTTCAGGCCATTCTTTATCCTGTTCCCTGTCCAGCTGTAGAAAAATACCTGTCCTTGTTTGTACCCTACTGTTTTGACTGGACTGAGAGAGGAGAATGAAGCTCCATGTAGTGAGCACTCCTCTTTTGTAGGTTTGCAGCAGGAGGAGGCATCATGCCTCCCTACTGTCATGCCATAGAGCTTTCCTGAAGGCAGGAATTGTTCTTGCCTCTCACTCCACATCATTTGGATCTATAGCCAGATCACAGCGCCTATGGGGAGAGCTTGTGTGCATGTGTGATGAAGAGAGAAGATGGAGAAAGGAACAAAGGAGAGCTGGCAGGGTCATCATTGCAGGGCTAGGGGTAGGATTTGGGAGCAGATGATCTTCAGTCAGTATCGCACTGTGAAGGCCAACTACAGATTCTTCATGTGGTCTTAAATCCTTTAGCAAGTGGCCTTTCTTCTAGCCCTGTCTTAGTGAGCCTCGTTTGAATGCTCCTTCACTGGTGCATGCTTTCGTCCTCTTCTTTTCTCTTAGTGAACTGTAAATCTTATGGTTTATATTGCAGGTGCCAAATAAATCCAATTTACTCAAAAAACGGGTGACGCTAAAATGTGGGTGTAATTTGAGGACCTAAACGTGAAGAGCATAACAAATATTAAGTAAAGCGGGCCAAAAACGAGTAGTTAAAGTCGTTTTTCTTCAAGTGATTGCTGCACATGTGAACTCCTGATGAAGGTAAAACTTATAATGGGGTTCTTCCTTCCAGACTGCCTTATAAAAAAGGGATGACCCTGCAGCAAAAGGCTTTTCTTTTGCTCATGTGTTGCAGCTTATCCATGAGTGCTCAGGCAGACCTGTAATCATGCAGCCAGATGTGTACAAAAAGAACCAAGAGTGATGCTGAAGCTAGTGTAAGGTGAAGGAGTTTACCAGTATCTACACAGCGGATACCCCAAGAACTTGGTCATCCTAATGTCTTTCTCCCCATCACCAGCAGATTGTGGGAGAGCAGGGCATACTTTTGGAGCACAGAGACATATCCATAGCATCCCTTCTTGACAACAGCTGTCTTGAGTTTCTGCTTCATGGTTTTTACTTTCAGTTCATTCACTTCTTTGCTGCAGCTCCCCAGCACATATGCAATTAGCTATGTCCTTGGGAAAGTCAAAGAATGAGGACCAGGACGAGGAGGTTTTATTGTTTGTTTGTTTGTTTGTTTCTATAACATCAAAATACGGTAGCTGTAATACCTTGTTTCATCAACTAAGGCTGATGTAGGACAGAACATTGATGCTGGAGGAAGTGAGAAGGCCCAGTTGTCTCAGCAGCACATTTTGTAAAATTACTTCCATGCATTTGGAAAAAAGAATTAAGAAAGCTTCCTGTTATATGGCACTTTCACCTATTAATCTCCCAGCTACAAATACAAGGATGCAACTTTCAAGAAAGAGATGACACTTGATTTTTTGACAGTTATGGAAGGCAACATCAGAAAAGAAGCAAAGCTGAGAGTCATCAAGGCATCATTCTGCTGCTGTAAAAGTGAAATGATTAATGGCCACAACATTTGTCTTTTTATTCTGGCAGAATCTCATTTATTAAATTTTCACTTTTAGGAAATAAAAATGTAGTTTCTGCCCATTTCTTTACAGCTACATGCTCTTACACAGGAAATAAAGGGAGAGCTGTAAAACATTGCCCTTGATGGAGCTGCGTGTTGCTGCTAACAGACTTAACTGTACTGTATATGTGAATATATCTATATTAAAAGAAACAAGAACAAGATGTAATGTTATTGAGAAGGAATCCTCACAATATCCCATAAGTTCTGTTCCCTCCACAAAATACCCTGAAGCCTACCAAAAAGCTGTCTAAAACCTGGAAACGTGGATTGCAGTCTAAGGGAATTGGTTCTCAGCCTGACCAGCAAGCTGTGTTTGCTCTACTGGTATTATATCATATCCATACTGTATAACTGCTAAATCAGAGATTAAAAGGAGGTCATGCTGTATTATGAACTGCTGCCATTATTTTTAGGATTAGATAACTTTTCTTTTTTTTCCCTCCCTGCTGATTCTCTTTATGTCCTAAGGGCAAATCCTTTCTCTTGGGTCAGGAATGTAATAAGGCAGGTTTTCCTCTCTCCAGGATATTGTGTCTGTCTCACTGTGTTTAAATTGCCACAGAAAGCTCTTCTGAGCAAAATACAGTATTTTCTTTGTACAAGAGCCAACGATTGACGTATCCTTGGGGACTTCTCTGTCTTTAGCATTTAAACACACAAGTTGGATATGTTTAACCTATTGATAGGCAACAGAGACAACTATAGAATTTACTGCAGGAGAACAAACAGGGACAGAGAACGAAAATATATATATATATTTTTAAAAATTAACTTACAGATTGAGAACTTTTATTGCTGTTGTTAGTGCAAAGAGATGAAATGAGGAAAAATAATCAGACCTATGTTTTCAGCTGAAACAGTATGGTGAGTAGAAAATAGTCCTGCTGGATTAGCATACTCCTGTCTAATACAGTGTCACATTTAGAGATTAAGACTTCTCCATGCCCATAAAATCAAATAGCATTTGGAATCAGATGCCTCCTGCACTTGCAGCAAATTCCACTAAATGCTATTATCTCTTAATTATTACTAGCTTGAATTTTCTCTTTCTTTGGGCATTTCTGGCTTCTGGCTTCCGAAGTTGTATGCTTCATGAGCCAAGAAGAGTCTGTTTTTGTGTCTTGCCAGGGCAAGACCCCAGATCATAGAATCATAGAATCATAGAATCACCAAGGTTGGAAAAGACCTAAAAGATCACCCAGTCCAACCGTTCACCTATTCCCAATAGCTCCTACTAAACCATGTCCCTCAACACAACATCCAGTCTTTCCTTGAACACCCCTAGGGTCGGTGACTCCACCACCTCCCTGGGCAGTCCGTTCCAGTGCCTGACCACCCTTTCTGAAAAGTAATACTGTAATACTTCCTAATGTCCAGCCTGAATCTCCCCTGCCGTAGCTTGAAGCCGTTCCCCCTGGTCCTATCACTAATGACACGAGAGAAGAGGCCGACCCCCAGCTCACTACAACCTCCCTTCAGGAAGTTATAGAGAGCAATGAGGTCTCCCCTGAGCCTCCTCTTCTCCAGGCTGAACATTCCCAGCTCCTTCAGCCTCTCCTCATCAGCCCTGTGTTCCAGACCCTCACCAGCTTTGTTGCCCTCCTTTGAACACGTTCCAGGGCCTCGATGTCTTTCTTGCAGTGAGGGGCCCAAAACTGGACACAGTACTCGAGGTGCGGCCTCACCAGTGCTGAATACAGGGGAACAATCACCTCTCTGCTCCTGCTTGCAACACCGTTTCTGATGCAAGCCAGGATGCCATTGGCCTTCTTGGCCACCTGGGCACACTGTCGGCTCATGTTCAGCCGAGCATCAATCAATACC
Source organism: Centrocercus urophasianus (assembly GCF_019232065.1). Lineage (NCBI taxonomy): Eukaryota > Metazoa > Chordata > Aves > Galliformes > Phasianidae > Centrocercus > Centrocercus urophasianus. The sequence goes on from NW_024885022.1 coordinate 1,341,584, forward strand.
CCCAGGTCCATTTCCTCTACGCAGTCCTCCAGCCACACCGCCCCAAGCCTGTAGCGTCGCCTGGGGTTGCTGTGGCCGAAGTGCAGGACCCGGCATTTGGCCTTGTTGAAACTCATCCTATTGGCTTCAGCCCAGCTCTCCAGCCTGTCCAGATCCCTCTGTAGGGCCTCGCTACCCCCAGGCAGATCCACACTTCCAGCCAATTTGGTGTCATCTGCGAATTTACTGAGGGTGCACTCGATGCCCTCATCGAGGTCATCAATAAAGATATTGAAGAGGACAGGCCCCAGCACCGACCCCTGGGGAACACCACTCACAACCGGTCGCCAGCTGGATTTGACTCCATTTACCACCACTCTCTGTGCCCGGCCCTCCAACCAGCTCCTTACCCAGCCAAGAGTGTATCCATCCAAGCCTCTGGCTGCCAGCTTCTGCAGGAGAATGCTGTGGGAGACAGTGTCAAAGGCTTTGCTGAAGTCTAGGTAGACCACATCAACAGCCTTTCCCTCATCCACCAGATGGGTCACTAGATCATAGAAGGAGATCAGGATGGTCAAACAGGACCTGCCCTTCATGAACCCATGCTGGCTAGGCCTGATCCCCCGGTCACCCTGGTCTTCAGCACATCTTTAAATACGGCTGTAAACCTGTTCTTCTTCCAGTGGCAGAGATGCCAGTCAAAGGCAGATACTGACCCAACTGGTTGCTGCATCTCTGGAAGAGGCATGGATCCCGTTGGTTCATCCTTCCCATGGACTGCTTTCTCATACATCGCAGACAAAAAAGCTGCATTAGAGCAGGCTGTTCGGACTGAGGCAGGTGAATAAGCAGGTTATGAGATACTGAGACGGTAGTGCTAAGGAAAGGTGGTGAGCTTTTATGGGCTGAACAATTCAGTGTTTCCGTGCAACCAGAACACCATGTATATCCCCTATGAAAGGAGAGGAACTGTGAGTTTTAGAGGGATAACGGACGTGTGGGATTTGTTATGGGGGAATATGTTATGCTTCATGCCAGCACAAGCACTCAGCACCAGTATCCGTCCTTGAGGCCGAATACATACATTGGAAAGACAGTTTCCCTACTCAGGAAATGAAGCAACTTAGCATTGCACTCCACATGTGTGTGGAAGCACTGCTTTGGATGAAAAAAGGAGAGGAAAAGTTTCTCAATTCAAGAATCAAGATTCCTCATCAGCTGTTCCAAAGACTTTTACAGCATAGGCAGCCATGTTCAAGTGCAGATATGCAAGATGGAAACCATGTTCTCTCTTACCTCTTTTCCTCACTTTCCTTCTTTCTTTTTTCCATCTTTCATTCATTGTTTTCCATGCTGCCCTCTTCTAGTACCCGTCATCCCTTCATATTTTCTTCTGCAAGCTGTCTTAAGTTATAAGTCATGATTGTTTTTCAGCTAGGCTTGTGATTTTGATCCCCCTCTTTCTTCATTGACTGCTATTGCCAGTTCTCAAGTGATGGAGATGGGAATCCAGACCAGCACAGCAATAAATGAGCTTCAAGTGTAAATTCTGCTGGAATGCTGGCTAACGTAATTTTTCCATACAATGAAATATTAACAGTCACATACATAGAGTTCATGTATTAAGTTAGTAAAAGAATATAAGTTATATTTCCTATTTTCCACATACCGTGCAATTTTCTGCTTTTATTTGGTGATTTGATTATTTTTCTGATTGGGATGACTAAAACTTTCCCAGTCACGCTGGAGTTACAAACACTTGTGGTACATATTTAGTTGTACTGTTAAAAACATCACACTCCTCTCATACATGTAACCTCTAAATACATGATTACTGACGTGGTGTGCCATTACTGCACATTTAGGTTTATGATCTTGACCAAATCTGAGGAGGAATGGGAGGCTTTATTTATTCAGAGTGGAAAACTGAAAATTAAGCATTGAGGTTGAATGACAGGATCAAATACTGCAGGGTGAGGAATGCCATGTGCAGACTCAGTATTTAGTGCATTCATTATACACTCAGGAAATTGCCATGGTTTTAAGATCCAGCCAATTTTAACTGTGGGTATTCTGATTCAGCAAAGGTGTTGAGACTGCTGAGGCACTGACCTACTTTGGGCCAGATCAGTGGATGGTATGAATTGTCATGTTGCTAATCAGCATTAGTAGAGATCTCTCACAACACTATTTCTTAAATCTTCTCTAAATTACGGAAGACAGGTGCAAAAACTATTATGGAATAACAATAAGTGGAACAAAGGAAAGGAAGCTGAAGTAGAGATAGCTATCTGAGCTTCTCCACAGGCATGTGCCTATGCAGAAGTGCAGAGTTTTCATGTATAGCTATAGCTTTGGCTTGGCTTGAGGAACTGAAAGCAGCTTAAGCATTTATGCCACCACGAGGGTTTATGGCTGCTTAAGTGCTTCTTCTGTCTTAGGAACTGAAAATGACTGAAATACTTCTGTCACCCTAAGGACATAAAGTCAAAAGCATACTCCTGACTCATGCAGTAGGAAGCGGACATTAGTCTCTTGGGGTTGCTTAATCTGGTTGTGCCTACAAATGATCCTTAGTAGGGAAAGGACTATTTTCCAGGAGATTAAAATGCAGGCATCGTGCTGACAGGGAATCACAAAAGTTTGAGAGAAACTTGATTGCAGCAATGGGAATGCATTTGCAGACTCTGCTGGGGATCTCGGTCTACTGAGATGCACTTTTTAGCCTCCTTACAATAGGATTTCTATTGTGGGAAGGTATTTCCCTCCTCACCAGGACCTCCTTTATATGCTGACTTCTTTACAAAGCTTTTTGTCTGTCCGTCTCTCCATGGATCATGGAGTTTATCGAGATGTTAATGAGGCGGTAGGGGTGTGTGACTGATGTCATCTCCTCGTTGTCTTATTGCCTAAAATGGTAGCAAGGAGCAGTGACTAGCCCAGCATCACATCCCTGGGGAGCAGGCAAGCGGGGTATTTCCTGAAGTGCTGCCCTGTCACTCTTCTCAATGATGGTGCTCTTTTTACATCCACTCATCTATCTAAGGAAGCTGTGTGGGTCAAGAACCTCAAAAGTATGCATGCTACTCGGGAAGGGATGACTACTTTAGGTGGGAATCAGAAACCTAAACACTTCAGTGCATGTGATTTAGGTCTTACTTTTTCCGAATCTTAAGCCCCCATCTCTACTGCAACTGTAGTAGGAGATATTATTTCCCAAGGTTTGTTCTTAGAAGAGAGAAATTAACAAGCCACAGGGCACTCAGTTGCTTCAGAAGTGGTCTCAAGTGTCTACACAAAGAGAGCTGTACTTAGACCTGGGCAAGGATAGGTAAGTATGAAGGTGAACTCTTACATAGGACAGATGGGAAGAGGGCCAGGAGCACCTCTGAGCTGGAACGGGCTAGCACAGTCTTGAAAGCAACAGTGAGGAACTTGGGGGCAAAATGACAGGCAGGGACTTCCACACCTCAAGGCAAAGCAGGGAAGGAGAGAAGGAACAAGGACTTGGTCATCCTAGAGAGGACCAGAGGGAACCAGCTTATTTAATCCAGCAAATGCAGGCAGAGAGGAGAGTTATCCATAAATTAGTTGGGACGAGGGAGGGATACAAAAACCATGCAAGGAAGCAGAGCTGTTTAAGCTGAAGGATAGTGTTGGCACAAGAACAAATGAGTATAAATTGGCTGTGAATAAATTGAAACTAGAAATGAGTTGCTAACCAACAAAAGAGCAAGTTCCTAGAGCAGCTTCCCACTGGGGACAGAGCAGAATACAAGTGCACTTAGAAGATGAAGCTTGTTTGTGAATGGGATTATGTGTAATGGGGCTTGCTGTAGTGAGGAATGAACTCAGTGACCAGGAAGTCCCCTCCTGTTTCTAACTGTACATCAGCTTAGGGACAAATCTACATCCCTTATGCAAAACATGTAAACAAGAGTGTTACCTGTGGGACTTGCAGGTCAGGGACGACTGATCCCTTTCCAGGCCAGCCTCAGAGCTGTCGAGTTATTGCTGGCCACAATCTTTGCATGTTTCTGCTGTGCAGCTCCCTGGAGCAACTGCTGGATAAGCTGTGCTTAGCAGCTGTTGTGCTGCAATGCCTCTCCATGTCTCTGTTTTCATTTCCTATGCTGCCAGCCCTGCTGGTCTAGGGGTTATTCTGCAGCAGCACAGGTCAGGGCAAGATTTGTGCTAGAAGGTGCTTTAAACACCCCTTCTGTCTGAAGTGTATAGTGAAGTTTAGAGGAGACACTTAGCACCCCTGTTTAATTTATAGTTCCAGGAGAATAAATGTGAGAGGCTAAGAAAAGCCTAAAATTGTAATTATATAATAGAAATGAAAGCAATTTTTAGCAGTACAGACATCATGCCTCCTTAACCTACATTACCAAGGCAGTGTGGTTCTTTCCAGTTTTTTTCCTAGCATGTGCTGGGGTAGTGTGTCCAGAATAGAAAGCAGAATCAGGAGGTTTGCCCAATGATTTCTGCTTTATCCCTCAAATAACACTTTGTCTTTACGGATGTAATTGCAGTTGCAGGTGACGGTCGTTCTTTTTCTCGTGTTCCTAACTCATTCCACTGATGTGAACGGTGCTGCTTGACTCTGTAACAGCAGAAATGGCCTTTCTTTATGAACTGAGTAACTAATGGGTACCAAGGAGTCAGCTTGGGTATGGTTATACATTCCCTTTCCTCTAAAAAACGCACAGAGAAGGGAAATCAAGCATTAATTTATAGATCCCACCTCCAGCCTCATTTCGTCAACTGCTACTGTATGGAGTTGCACACGGTGTGCATTGACCATATAAGAACACAATTTTAACATGCTCCCTCTTTGAATTGTATTATTTCTTACCATGTAAGCATTTATGCTTCCAAGACACTGCAGGTTGTGATTCCAGATGCCAGCTTCCCTAGTAGAAATAACACACCAAGTTCAGCCTTAATTTCAATAAATCTGTTGGTTTTGCTCTGGAATTGAAATCTATTTAAGAGCTTTCTTCTTCAAAGCCAGGGCATTCTAAAACCAAAATCGATATAGAGGTCAGCTCCCTCTGTTCATGTTGGAGCCAAATGTTAATAGCAACATTCTTTAAAGAAAAGAAAATGAGCCAGGACAGACTGAGGCTTGGTAATGAGCATTGAAATGACATGAAAGTGACTGGAATTCTGCAAATGACCCCTGTTTAGCAGCTTTTCAGAACTGTGTGCAATGGGAGATAGCTAGTGGAATTTGAGCTTTTATCAGGGCCTTTTTTTTGTCAGGTCACAAATTCTTAATAGTACAGAGCTGGTGCTTCAGAGCCTTGTGTTAGCAAGCCTGACACTAGGGAGTAATATCGTTGTCTTTCATGCTCCTATTTACTGTCATAAGGATTACCAACATAAGTAAAACTTGCAGGTTTGAGTCTATCAAATTAAAAGAAAAGCCTTTTCACACCCTGAAACTGCATCAAAATTCAATTTCACTGGGAAAAAAAATATCCTTCTGATCTAGTCCCTGGAATGTGACATTTCATGGGTGTAATAAGGTTACAAACAGATTATAAATTGAAACCCTATAAATCCTCATTGTACTGCACCAAAGCTTCTGCTTTGCATAATACTCTTATTCCTGACTGTTCTTTGTTTTACAAGCTGAAAACTATTCACTTTCTCTCATAATAGAGACCGGGGAGTCAAAACCACCATGCAAAATCCAAACGTAATTATGTGAGTCAATGAACCTGAATGCCAGAGTTCACAAACTTCTGAACTTTTCTAATTGCTGTTGTTTGCACAGTGAGGCCTTCCTCTTCATTAAGCGTATTTTAGATATGGCACATTGTTTTCTGCCAAATAACAAACCTAAGCAAATCCCAGTGTTTTAAATCTAGCACCTGTTTTGTTGGTGCAGTGCTGCTAAGTGCCTGTAGTTGGCTGGTCAGTTCTCAGATCATACTGTGAGTGTGCAGGGCATTGGAATCTGGTCCTGTGCAATCAGGGTAATAAAGGCAGTGGGTGTCATTATCCCAGAGCACTTCTGAGTTCTGCTGTGCTCTTGTGCTCATTTAGTGTGGAACAAGATCTTTCTGGACCAGCCTATTTGTATTTAAATGCAAATACACTACACTATTTGGGGCACTTTTGTAGGTTTGCTGAAACACTGCTCCTATGTGAAATGCAACCAAAAAGCAACTGAGGTCATATGAGAGATAAAAATTACTCAGATTAGCAGAAGCTGTAGCGAGCTCATTTCTTCTAGGCTTTACCTGAAGAGGATCCTCAAAGGAATTAAACAAGAACAAGATGACTTGCAGGCAAGCTTTCAAAGGCTTCCTAGAGCATCAATGCAGTGAGCAAGAGCTGTGCAAAGAGTGGTTTGATAGTGGCAAAAGCAGAAAGGAGTGACAGGATGAGGGAGCAGGGCCAACAACTGTGGAGTGACACAGTCGCACAGTGATGTGACGGTGATCACAAGATGGCTGACAGATGAGCCACTGGAGTGACAGACAGAGGTCATCCTAGGGAAGCTTTTTCAGCAGCTCTGGTGAACCTGGATAGAAGAGGGGGTGAGGGAAGGAGCATTTTGCCCACGGGGAAGGACAGTTTTAGAGGATGCTTAGACTGATAAGTGTGAGAAGTCCAAAGGGCGAGGAGCAAGCTCATTTGGAGCGACAAAATTGTCCTGCAGGGAGTGTTTCTGAAGAAGAGAGTGTGTGTGTCCACTCAGGACAGTGGGTAAAGAGCTTCTGCTGCGGGCTGCCTGACCCAGCCATGGTGATTTGGAATCCAGGGGAAATCCCGCGTTATCCATGCAATTGTGTATAATTTCTCTCTTGGCCGTGTCGGTTCAACCACATAGATTATAGTCTGTAATATTTATAGGAAGTGTATTCAGTGTATTGAGGTTTGTCCCTTCTTCATACAGAGGAGTGCACATTAATCTCACTGTACCGTTCTGATTCAGTTCCACAACGCTGGGCACTGCATACTTCTGGTACAGCCGTGTGTAATGCGAGGGGGCTACATAATGTAGGTAGGCACTTGGAACGTAAACTGCAGATTACATGCTGTGCATTGTCCAACACATCTTTGTTCTGGCCATGTACTTTGTCCACCAGAAACTTTAAGAAATAGCAATGAAGTTTCGGAAAGAGAAAAGAGCAGTCATCTTTTATAGGCAACCGACATCTGTTTGCCATGGAGATGTTGCATAATTGTGAATATAAGTGATTATGTTTGGTTATCTGATTGTTTTCAGGTCTTCAGGGAAGATTGGGATTATCTTTTTCTTTTTTTTCTTTTTTTTTCTGTGTGTGTGTGCAACTGAGTTTCTCTAGGACTGGCTTTTTCTGTGAGCTACTTATACACCAGATACTGATTTCATCTTTTGCTGTGATCACGTGTAAACTCTGGAAGCAGTTTTTCTTAATGGGAATAATCTCATTTGCTGTGAAATGCAGCCATCTAGTGGCACAACCAGAAAGCTGTGGTAGGAAGTACAGGAACGGTGACGTGTCTGAGGCAGGGTTTATCAAAGGGAGTTCAGGAGGATGAACTGCTGTAACTCCAACCTTTGTGCACCTTTGCAAGTCCAAGTATTGGATGATTTTGTTGCTTTTTGAAGCTGTGAAAAACGAACAACCATGAAAAATAATAACTTGAGGCTGATCCTGAGCAGCTTGTTTCTGCACAGAAACATAATCAGTGAGAATTAAATTTTTTGCCAAACTAAATTTTGATGAAGGGAACAGAGTAAGCTACTTAACTGAAAGAGTAAAAGGTAGACAGCCCTAGCCTGTCTCTGGATACACTCGCAAACAAGAGTTGTCTGGGACTACAGATCCAGGCTGGGTTTCTCTCCCAGAGGCTTCTGGGCAAGGCCATATTTTGCAGTGGCAAAATCTGTTCTGATGGATGGTTCTGTGCATGGAGTTTTTAGCTATTGGACTATGTAGAGTTCTGTCTCTTCTACCACAGTATATATAGGAGGCCAGTACTGAAAGAAAATAAGGAGAATGGGGACTGGGAAGATCTGATCGAAACTTGGTTTAGCAGTTGTGTTGATTTCTGAGGTTGGAGCTCATTTTTTTAGGCCTGATTCTGTAAATGTCGTTTGTGTTGAGTGGTACTTGAGTACCACAAGACCAATGCTGTTTCAATGCAAATGAACAGGAAGACTGCTGGCAAAGTTATGTTTCTTTTAATGTGTAAACTTCCTTCTATCCAAACAGCATATAAATAATGACCACATACATGGTGAGAAGAAAGAGTTTGTGTGCCGATGGCTGGACTGTTCCAGGGAGCAGAAACCATTCAAAGCCCAGTATATGCTGGTGGTCCACATGAGGAGACATACAGGGGAAAAGCCACACAAATGCACTGTGAGTAAAGGAGGCTGAGCTCAGACTTTGACAGGGACCTGGGGCCATGTAGAGAGCAGGGCAACATGGGCGCTGTGTGCTCTGACCTCCTGTCCATCAGACACTGCTACAGTTGACACTGCTTGTCTGCTTTGTTATCCAGATGGCCCAGATGGTAAGAACTGGATAACTTGGCCAACTTTCTCAAATTTAAAAAGCAAAGGCCCAAAAGGCAGTATTAAACAGGACTCAATTTGCTAAAACTGTTTGAAAGCACTTTCTCTTACAAAGCTACATCTGGGTGTTACTGTGGGGCCACGAGACTCAATGGCTGCCTTAGACAAAGTACATGAATGTTGTTCTGTCCTGTGAGAGAAGATTTATATGGTGCTGGAAGCATTTTAACTTGAACTGTGATGATTTTGCACGGGTAAAATTAAAACTAAAACCTAACAAGTCAAAACAAAACTACATTGCACACGGTTATGAAGGCTTGGAATGTTTTTAAACAGGTCAGCTTTTATTGTTTCTTGCAAGTCCAAATATTAAAATTAATCCAGACATACTCTTTATCTGCAGTTTGAAGGTTGTACAAAGGCCTACTCCAGACTAGAAAACTTGAAAACGCACTTGAGATCTCACACTGGAGAGAAACCATATGTGTGTGAACACGAGGGCTGCAACAAAGCTTTCTCCAACGCATCCGACAGGGCCAAGCACCAAAACAGGACTCATTCAAATGAGGTAAGTAAGCATAGCTTCCAAAAAAAAAAAAAAATAGATAAATAAAATTGTGAGTCGAACAGACCTAGACTTACAATATGATCATAGCAGTTTGTTGTGGAGGACAGCCATAGAGATCCTCAGCAACCTGAAGGGAGTACTGGATAACAATTATCAGCACAATCATTTTAACATCAGGCAGATCTAAAGAAGCTACAGGTCATTTTGTTAAGTATGAGAGGAGTGGAGGGACGATTGATTGGGGAATCTAGTGGAAACATGCATGTTAACCAGGCGAAGATTTGAGCTGACATGCTGCAATCATTTTTCTTTCTGGAGCTGGTGGGGTTGTCCAGCCCTCAGAGGGTGTCACCTTGCCTTGCTGTATGCTGACATCTGGTGGCTGTCGAGTTACAGCTTGCTCAGGAGGAGAGGAACCACAGCCTCCTGCACTTCTCGCTTCTCAAGCAGAGTGGGAGCAAAGATTGCTCACCTAGGCTCTGCAACATCTTGTAATGTCCCTTCCAGCAGGTGCTGGCAGGCATAAAGAAGTCTCTGGGGGCTGGAAAATTTGAGTTGCCCTAGAAGTTCTGAGTTACATCTCTTCACTTTTCTCAGGACTATTACTATTCTTTTTTCCTTTCTGAATAAACCTCTCAGAGTAGGGATGAAGTAGAGGGAATTTGTTCTTTCCAGGCAAACCCACTGTGGCAGTCAGATCTGTCTCAACAACAGCAACATTCTTAGACAATATATACTGATATAGGGCCTGCCATGAATGCCACTGGAAAGCAATTTAGCAGTTCCTCGCAGTGGCATTTTGATTGTTAAGTAAGTGAGCTAGATGCAGATTTAAAAGCAACTCAGATATCTTGATGCAGATGTATTGTACAGAGCTTAGCTGATGTGTACGTCCTTAGCATCTGGAGAAAACCTGCTTCAGTACTTCAGCATTAACTTCACGTTGTTACAATTGACATTTTTGCTCTTACTCAAGCCAGCGTGAGCACTGACATGAGTGGATGGAGGCTCAGGCCATAGATAGCCATTAAGAAGCTATATTTGTCAAAGGCTCTATAGTGCCATTTATAAACATAGAGAGAATGCCTTTAAGAAACTCTGCATGGGGAACTCTTTTTCTTGAGGGTTAGTGTAAATAAGACTTAATATAGTAGTTTCTTGGAAACATTTCAGTAATGAAAGTGAGTGAGTGATACTTTCTTTCCTGAAGCAATTAGAATGTTTAGGAAGGATTCAACTCTTCCATTCTAAGCTTCTCATTATATAAGGACAAAGAAAGTCTTGTCAAGATTATAAGGCAGTAAATTTACTTTTCTCCATTTTGCTTATTGGACCAGAAATATTTGTAGATAAAGGAGGCTGTTTTTAAAGAAAATGAGTGATCAATTATGCTAGTAACAGTAGTATTACTAGTACATATATTGCTACAGTGTGAAAGTGCTTATGGAATTGAATGCTGTGCTTTGACACGTGAACTGGTGATCTGAAAGGGCCAGGATTGAAATTCTTCCTCAGATCTTCCTGCCTGAAAAAATGTCCCAGCATGTTGTGAAGGTAATTGTTTGCCTCTGAATGCCAAAGAGTAGGTACTGGCTATAGTGGAAATGAATTATCAGATTGCTGAGAGCAGTGGACAGATAGATAGGCCAATCTTCATCAGCTTCCATTGCTTTGCTGCTGTGATAAGTCAAAGCCTGTGCCAGTTCATATTATGAGAGACTCTGTCCTCTGTAAGCCATGCATCATTATTGAGTACCAAAACCAGGGGAAATCAATAGATTTGACTCTGTGCAGACACTCTAGAGACTGTAAATTAGGTAACAAATTCACCATGAAAGGGTATAGTGCCATCTGTGCTCCAAGGAGCTCTTCAGGACTCCCATATGGAATTAAAGTTAATTTGAGTGTTTTTCCTGGCATGGCAGAAACCGTATGTTTGCAAGATCCCAGGCTGCACAAAGCGCTACACAGACCCCAGTTCTCTACGGAAACACGTCAAGACGGTGCATGGGCCAGAAGCACACGTCACCAAGAAGCAGCGAGGAGACATCCACCCCAGGCCTCCACCACCCAGAGACCCAGGCAGCCACTCTCAGACACGATCGCCAGGCCAGCAGACTCAGGGTGCGACTGGGGAGCAGAAGGACCTCAACAACACTACCTCAAGGCGTGAAGAATGCCTGCAAGTGAAAGCAGTCAAGTCAGAGAAACCAATGGTATGCAATACACGGTGACATTTCCCTCGCCCTTTCTCTTTTTGGAACTCCCATGTTACTCCCGTTATGAAATGCTCAAACCCATAAACTCCAGCTCACGAGTTTGGATCTTTGTGAGGCTTTCTTTTTCGTTTACACTGTAAAATGTTTTTAAAGCCCGAGAAATAGCAAATAAAAAGATTACATCTAGTCTGTGCAATACACAGTAAGTGCAGTGCTGGCAACTCTCGCAATAATTGTTTCTCTTAAAACTCCATCTTCTGGAATCGTCGTATTAGGAGAAAATCATAGCTGTCATTTTAAAAAGGCAGGTTTTTTTCCACTCTTCTGTTTGCAGAAGAGAGATAGAGTATGTGAGACCTGCAGCCTCAAATTCTGAATGCAAATAAAACCAAGTCAAAATTACTGCCATGTTGATGTTGGTGATGGTAAATTTTGGAGAACCTGGAGAAAGAGTTGGATTTTAGGGGCTTGAAGATTTCTGACAGATGGAATGTAACTGAAGCAAGGTGAGGTGACTTTCTTCAATGGCAGGAGGAGATCTGATAATATTTGATCTCTACTGTGACTCTTAGGTTAATCTGATACTTACTTTAATTTGACCATGTTAGCCTAATTCAAATTTAAGTTAAAGTGAATTTAAAGTTTCGTCAAGTCTTCCTCTGGTTTATCTCCGATGTACTGTATTATACCAGTGTGAAGGGCCTCATTATTATTAGAGCTTGAGCGTAAAATTAATTCAGTTTTCTGACATGCTGTTTGAAACAAAAGAAGTCCTTCTTTCACGTGCCTTCCCTTAAAATGCATCCTATTCACAAGGATTAAAACCAGTAACTACCTCTGTACTGTTACTGCCAGTAAACTACCTCTGAGTCTACATTTCATCTGGACCCAATTCTTGGGAGCTACAAATATGAGGCCTCCAAACTATGCTTATATGGTTGGTCTTCATGCTGCAGTTCAGAATGATTACTCACTGAAATACGAGCTGTTGCTATACTGTGCTTAATGCTTACACCCAAACTGTGGAATATCCCAAATTATATACATTAATCCCAAATTCACAAACATTCAGGTGTCCAGAGTTAACTCCTTTTGAAGTCCAAAGGAGATCCTCTGCCATCTTTGGTGATAACTGCCTTAAATTACAGAGGAACAAAACCCATTCCTTTCTTGCTTGTGTAGCTAAATCCGTAGTGTTACTGAGGTATGCTGAGCTCTCAAATATTAATGGTTTCATAATAATGATTGCTTTCATGGTGTTAAATATTTATCTCTGGAAAATATCTTCTAAAAACAATTTTATGTTTCCTGTTTTTATTGCTTGTGTGAATTAAGCTCTGTTTTTTAACTAATCCTGTGTCTTTTCTGTCTAATGCTCTTAAATGTCTTGTTCTAACTTCCTAAGGACAGTGGGTAATAAGGTGAGGGCATTTAAACTTCTCTGTTTTTCTTACTGCAACATTATTTGTGTCTTTATTTTAACCTTCTGCCTGTTATCCAATCATTCCTTTATTTAGTAATGTGCAATCCATCAAACTCATTCCCAAATGTAACGTGCTGTGAGTATTTTGCAACATTTGACATGTGAAAAATCTGGCATATTGGTGAAATGTCTTCAGAAATGTCTTTGAACCTCTCTCTAGCCCTTTTTTTTTAATTGCACACCTAGAAATATGTTTACCATAATGCTGTTCTTCTGTAACCTACCTCACTGTCATCTTTACATGTGGCTACAAGAACAGGCTTCTAACCATCACTGCTCTTCTTCCATATGACATGGAGCTATCGCACAGGAGCACAAGCTCTCTTCTAAGTAATAACAGTCGTTTCTATTCTTGTCACCAAATCTTCTGTGGCCAGGATTTGGAAATCAGCTTGCTCAGTGTGGCCTCATAAATTGTAGGTATCATCATTCAAGTTAGAAGTAATGTAATAGTTATTGCATCTGAATTGACTCCTCAGGGACACATGAAGCTACAGTACTGCTTTCATTCACTCATGTTAAAAGTGAGAGCAACCATTGCTACCTCAGAAATTCTTGCTAGCATTTGTCAGTAAGAATGTGCATAAAAATCACAGGCTGGCAGGAAAAAAAAACAAGGTGAAATTGTTTACATGAAACTGTTCTTGGGAGCAAAATGATACTGCATGCACAGACTTGACTTGTGATCACTCTAATACAGCCCCCTGTGTCCAGAAACTTCTGCCTGTCTTGCTACATGTTTTGTCTGTCTGTCAGTCAGTCAGTCTGTTTCAGTTTGTTTGAGAGATTTCCCCCATGCTTTTATAAGTACATTGTGAGCATAAAAAGTAAATCGAGCCTGTATTTCCCCACAGCAAGAATCCTGCTACAGCAATGGGAGCACCGTTAAGAAAGAAGAAGCTATAGCAGTGGGTTTACATTCCTTTAGATAGACTGTACTGTGTGCTTAGAAGATTCCATAAGTTCTAATGAAACAAAGGATTTGATTTGGTAGATCATCACCTTCGTAATGTAGGGCAGAGATAGAATAAGTTAGAGCGTGCTGCTAAGGTCCTTCAGGATGCTGATAATATGTTACAGTAGTTTGCACTGATGCTCTGTCCCTGTTTTATTACATGCCAACATTTCTGGCCAACCACTGCTCGTAACAATGAGCCTTAAGCATGGAAAGTACTTCAGTTCTTTAGCCGCAAGTCTAATTTAAAAAAAAAACACAAAACAAATTCCAGTGTTGTTGGAATCTTGTTTGTTTGTTTGTTTGCTGCAAGCCTAGCATTGTAAATTAGACCTCTTAACGTGACTGAATTCTGGTCTGGTTTGTTGACCTGCATTTGGGAACAGTGCATACCCAACAGGAGTATACATACATACATACATGCTCTTAAATGGTGTGAAGTGGTACAATTCCCACTTACGAGAATAACTGAGATAGATGAATGGCTCGTGTAGATGTAATACATACAGTCAGCAAGATATTGAAGTGGATGTTAGTGCTGAGTTTTGCAATGACATTCATTGCAGTTGGTATTCCAGAAAGCTTCCTAATGAAAAATCACCGTCATCATTTAACATTAAACTTCTCCTTACGTTTTCCTTGGCTCCACTTAGATCTACAATTGTGTCAACAGATTAACATTGTCTGCTTAATCCTCACGTTCTTGTGTTGGTTCTTTCACTCCAACAGACATCTCAGCCAAGCCCTGGTGGTCAGTCTACATGCAGCAGCGAACAGTCCCCCATCAGCAACTATTCCAACAATGGGATCGAGCTTACTCTGACTGGTGGTGGTAGTGTAGGAGACCTCAGTGTCATCGATGAAACCCCAATCATGGACTCTACCATTTCCACAGCCACCACAGCACTTGGCTTACAGGCCAGGAGGAATATGACAGGGACCAAATGGATGGAGCAAGTGAAATTAGAAAGGTTGAAACAAGTTAATGGAATGCTTCCAAGACTGAACCCCGTTCCACCTTCCAAAGCCCCAACCTTGCCGCCTCTCATAGGAAATGGTAAGATTTGTGGAATGGAAGCCATGACTCTTTTTGTCCTTAGATTCCTTGGTTGCAGTACTTGCCCCAAGGTTGCAGCACTGGGGAAAGATTAGCACAGCTAATGGAATTCATCACATGTGAGAATCATCCATAAACTGATTACTTTTTGTTTATCCCCTCATTGCAAGCCTTGCTGCTCACCTTGAGGGAAGACTGATAGTCTTTTGTCTTATATCAGGGGAGACCAGCAGGACTGTAAACTTACTGTGATTGAAATAGTCCCTGTAGGAAAAGGATTGGAGCCAAGATCAGTTTATTTTTTAGGCAAGGCAAATAAATGAAATATCTAGCAGTTGATTGTATGGAATTCTTTCAGATGAAACATACAAGACACCCTTTGCATTGATACATCGGGCTTCCTTTAAATAAACTGCTTCCATGAATGCAATTAATTTTATGTACAGATACCACTGCTAAAAAATGTAGATATTTATGAATGGGAGCAGGAAGAGATTTAGCCCTAAGGATCAATATCTGTTTTTGTATGAGGTGGTGCTTATCTCTTGGTTGCCAAAACACGTCTTTGCTGTCTGTATATCTCCTACAGCATACCTGTAGGTTTATGCTCTCCCCCCAGCACGGACTGCCCAGCATTTCTGAAACACATTCAGTCAGAAGAAACCATGTAAAATTAAGAAACATATTCTGTTTACTTAAAAACAAAACAAAACAAGAAACCAGCAAAGATGTTTTGCAGTTGTTAGGAGTTATTTCAAGAAGTCTTAGAAATGACCTTGAATAGCCTCCAATTTGAGTATTTTGCCATTTCCATGCAAATGCCTGTCCAATTATATTTTGCCTATAAAAAGCTTTCTTATGACTGTGTCCTTCTGGCACATCAGTAAGCATAGCTGCACTGCAGGCTAGGGGACTACAGCAGCTGATGACAGTTTGTGGCTATGGCCTATAAATTTTGTGCTGGGATTCACACTGAAATTTTACCATTGAGTCTCTGAATTAGCTTTTAACCTAGGGACACAGTTTTTGTCCCTACTTACTTCAATAAAGAGCTCTGCTATGATTAGTTATGACGATGCAGACATTCCCACTTTTCTCTCTGCTTTCTTTACTTTGTGTTCTTTGGTTGTTTTTGGGTTTTTTTTTGTACTAGTTTCTGGTAATACATGTTTGTTTATCTGTGAATTTTACCTCCAGGTACCCAATCAAACAGCAGCTGCAGTGTAGGAGGATCCGTGACTATTCTGCCAAACAGGAACGAACTTTCAAGTACGGACATCACTGTGTTGAACATGCTAAACAGGAGGGACAGCAATACGAGCACAATCAGTTCAGCCTACTTGAGCAGCCGCAGGTCTTCTGGAATCTCACCTTGCTTCTCCAGCCGGAGGTCCAGTGATGCCTCTCAGGCTGAGGGAAGACCACAAAATGTGAGCGTTGCGGACTCCTATGACCCCATTTCAACAGATGCCTCTCGACGCTCCAGTGAAGCAAGCCAATGTGATGACCTGCCAAGTCTTCTCAGCCTCACCCCAGCCCAGCAATACAGGCTGAAAGCTAAATATGCAGCAGCTACTGGTGGACCCCCACCAACTCCACTGCCTAATATGGAGAGGATGAGCCTCAAAACAAGGATGGCACTCTTGGGTGACTGCAGGGAGTCTGGAGTATCTCCACTGCCTCCAGTGAATGCCCCTCGAAGATGTAGTGATGGTGGGGCAAATGGTTACAGCAGGAGGCATCTTCTGTCTCATGATGCTCTAGGAAATGGGACGAGGAGAGCCAGCGATCCAGTAAGAATGGTCTCCGATAACCTTTCTGTCCCTAGAGTCCAACATTTCAACAGTCTTAATAGCTTTAACTCTCCTGCTTTGCCTCCATCCATGGAAAAGCGCAACCTTGTCCTTCAGAACTATGCCCGTTCTGAGGGTGGTGTTTTCCGTGGCTTCAGTTCCCCCTGTCCTCCAAGCATCAGTGAGAATGTCACCCTGGAGGCTGCTACGATGGAAGCAGGTGGCAGTTTGAATGATGAGGATCTCCTGCCAGATGATGTGGTTCAGTATCTGAATTCCCAGAACCAGAGCATGTGTGACCACTTGTTGAACAACGTCCTAGACAGCAACAAAATGCATCACAGTGTGGTTTTAGGAAACAGCAATCCTAGCAGCTTCGACCGAGCCCCTCCAGCAAGCAGTCAGCCTGCAGGCTCAGAGGCGAGCAAGAGTGACTTACCCATTCAGTGGAATGAAGTAAGCTCAGGAAGTTCTGACTTATCTCCTACAAAACTGAAATGTAGTCAGCGCTCAGCAGTGCAGCAGGCTAGAGCCTTCGGACTGTATAACAACATGATGGTTCAGCAGCAGAACTTGCAGAGAAGCAGTGTGTCCCAGCAAAATGGCTATCAGAACCTGATGGAAAACAGTGGTTCCTATAGTTTGCAGCAGAACGCAGTCCTTGGCAGCGGAGCCAGCACTTCTTTCAGTGTGCAGCCCAATAAGCCCTACGGTGAAAGCATCAGCAGGCAACCAATGATTTCTGGGGCAATGGACAATTCCTGTGGCATGACAGTTCAAGGGCAGAAGCTAAGAAGCAGCAATATACCAGTGAGTGGGAACCAGCAAAATTTTGGTCATCCCATCGCATCCAGTGATCAGGCCACCAGTATGGCAAATGGGATGCAGAACAGGAATATGGTGGAACAGGAATATTTGCAAAACCAACTGGTTGGAGATGGCATTCATTACCAGGGAGTCAGTCAGTCTGGTCCAATGATGCTAGGGCAGGTTAGTCCTACCTCACAAAGCAGCCTCTATCAAGGGCCGCAGAGTTGTCCAGTGGTCTCTCATACCATTGGTAACCAGTCTTCAGGTTTGTCAGTGGCCAAGAATTACCAGCCGTGTGCTAATTACAGTGGCAACAGACGGCAAAATGTGTTGAGGAACAACCTGGCGCAACAGCAAGGACATGTAAGTGATGGCAACCAGACGTACAGGGTAAACACCATTAAGATGGAGATGCAAGGTCAATCACAGCAGTTCTGCTCTAATATGCAGAATTACTCTGGTCAGTTATATGACCAAACCACGGGCTTTAGCCACCAAGCTATGAAAACAGGTTCTTCTTTCTTTGTTTCGGAAGCTAACTGCCTGCTGCAGGAGACTGCTACTGCAAACTCCTCTGAGCTTCTTTCCCCAGGGGCTAACCAAGTATCAAGCACAGTTGACAGCCTTGACAGCAACAGCCTAGAGGGTGTGCAGATTGATTTTGATGCTATCATAGATGATGGAGACCATGTCAGCCTAATTTCAGGAGCCCTGAGCCCAAGCATCATTCAGAATCTCTCCCGCAATTCCTCACGCCTCACCACTCCCCGAGCGTCTCTTACATTCCCAGCTATGCCTGTAAGCACAACCAACATGGCTATTGGGGACATGAGTTCTTTGTTGACCTCACTTGCAGAAGAAAGCAAGTTTCTTGCTGTTATGCAATAGACATGAAAAAAAAAAAAAACAAAAAGCCCGCTTAGGAGATAACAGATGAAAAAAAGACTCATATTTTTTAGTTGTGTATGTATTTTAGCAATCTCATCTCACCTAAATGGGATGTGTTTCAAGTATATTCCTTTTATGGAATAAGAACTCTGAAAACCCTAAAGTGTTCTAGGGAGAAACTGTCTTCCATTTCAGTTTTGAATCAGTATTGCTACACCCATTCCCTCACCTCTCACTTGCCTCTCTCTCTCTTCTTCCCTTTTTGAATGTCTGTATGCTTCTTTTTTCTTTTTTTTTTTTTAATTGTAAACCAATGTAAACGTGTGAAGTGCATGTTTTTGTTTTGTTTGGTTTTTTTTGAAAGAAAGTTCTGATGAAACGGCTTAATTTTCTGTTAGTCAAAAGAAACTTGACTGTATAAAACAATTTTTTCCCTACATAAAGGCACAAAATGACCATGCGGGATGTAAAGCAAACATACAGTGAGGAAATCCTCTCTGGATGCATTGAATACATCACCCTGAGGTGGACAACTGATTTAGGAATGCACTGCCACGGTACCCCTAAGCTGTAGTTCCAGATTTAAGAGCACAAGAAATATGAGGTTCAAGCAAGTAAGAAATGTAAGCCCAGCAGCCCCTCGATACCTAGCAAATGTGTAAGATTTTGGTAAACACAGAGATGGATGTCATTGCCTTGCGTAAGGATACAGAGATTGTATTGTGCGTGTGTTTTTCAGAGGAGACAGAGGACAAGAAAGCTTTTCTTAGTATAACTCTTGTTTTATTTGCAGTACTTAGTATTCTGTTTTTCAACTTTTTTATTTGAATGACTGGATAGTGAAATTATGTGAATGTCTGCTGATCTGGACAGTCTGTAATCCTTTCTTTGCATACCACATTGATGGAGAGGTGATCAGGCTCTTGTGATGGATTATTTCATAGAATGAAATAATGAAACGCCAGTGTTCCAAGCTGGGAACTCTTTCTTCTTATTCTTTTTTTTTTCTTACAGTAACTATTCCTTTGCCAGAAGAATTGTGTTGCACATTCCTTCTGACATATACATCTTTGTTAGATGGATTGTATATTTTACAGTAAGTAAATGCCTGTTGACATACTACATGGTTACAAATCCAAAAGCAACGTGGTCTTGGCACATTAAACCAGTAGCAAGCAGACTAGCCAAGCAAATTGAAGTGATGAGAAGCAACCCAATAGTCTTAAATGTTTTTCTAGTGTATCCAAGCTTTACAAAATTGAAAGATTGAAGCTGTCATTTAAAGTAGCAAAGAAACAACCTTGCAAAGAAGCAAGTTGGTCTGGTAGCCTATCAAAATGTAAAAATACTAACCCAGTCACTCTAAACTTGCTGACAGCAGTGTGCATTTCAGCTTGAGGCAGATCAGTGAGTCAGTGCCTAGGCTCACTCACACCAGCAAAAATCAGACCCATCACACTGTGAGCATGAAGTAGAGGTGGATGGAATTTTGTCCATAACAGCCAGCTCTTGTAGAGGATTTTTGACTGTATTGTGCACCCACATACGCTGTGCTCCTGGATAAGCAATAGGGCAGAACATTGAAAAGAGCAAGGCTTAAGTTCACGCATTCATGGAAGCTACACACAAGTGCAGCTCTTACAATCATCTCTGTTAACTCCTGACACTAAAATGTTGTTAATGGGATGCGGGTGGTGCCAACACTTACAGTCATGGGTCTGATGCCTGTGGGGAACTATAACTCATATAGATGTATGATGAAGAGAGGTGATTTGGTCCATTTTGGATGACAAATACATTTTAGCCAAGTCAGAATTAAGAGTAGCACTAGGAGGTGATAGCTAAAGCTCAGAATGCCATAGCACTCTTTTTTTTTTTTACTGCAGAAAAGGGTGGAATACCAGCTTGTTCAGGGCATAGCATTTGAGGAAAGTGAAGGAATGCAGCCTAAGTGGAGCTTTCTGACAACATCAATCTATTATCAGCTGTTACAAGCAGATGAAGAAGCTGTAAATCTGAAAGAAAACATTTGAATCCTTTGCTGAGGCTCTATTTGGGCTTATCACAGAACATATTAAATGTGAGCTGGACCGTCAGGGATCAAGACAAATGTAAATAAAAAGATTTCCTCAATATCCTACAACTTTTATCATTGTCCTGCTCCTGTCTTTCTGCATATCTTTAGCAAGCATTTCTTTTCTTGTCTGCATTACGCACGTGTACTCCCTCCCTTTGTGCTCTTTGCCCATTGCCAGTTCCCTTCCTGACCTTCCTGCCCACCTTCAGCTCTGACAGCCCTTCTGTAGTGGTCTTCAGCCTTCAGAGGGAGCTGTGCAGAGCTCATCAAGGCAGTTAGCTGGTTTGGATCGAGGGATGCTTCTATTGCTGCGCTTCACCTTGCAGTGCAATTGTGTTGATAGCTCATGTCCCTACTGATAAAGAGCATTAGGAAAGGCTTTGCTCTCGTCAGCTGGGATTATTTCAGATGGTTCATGGTAGCTAGTGGCTGGCTGTTCAATAAGCCATCAATTACATGTTTATAAACAGTTTCAATGGGGAGACTTATGACTTGCACAGGAAGAGGTGGCTGGGCAGAGGAGCTTTTTATTGTTATAGAGCGAATACATTTTAAAAAAAGAACTTTTAAACTCAGTTTTCCAGTTTATAATTGTATTTGCTTGTTCAGTTGAAGCTGGGAAAGATGTGAATCGTCAGAGCTTAGGAGAATCCATTCACATTGCTTAAGACTGAAAAAGGGACTGAGTATCTGATTTGCCTTCTTTCCTTGACAGACCTTTGTCACTCACTTAGCCCTGTTTCAGGCCAACAGTGTGTCTTGGCCTAAACCACGTGTTCCAGACAGTCATCTGGTTTTGATTTGGGGATGACAAAGAAACAAAGGCTCCACGGTGTCCTTGGAGAGATTGTTCAAATGGTTTATCATTTTCACTATTGAAGCATACGTGTCTCTCTTCTTACATAAACACATCACTTCTCAGCTTTTACTGTCCTGTCATACTTTTCTTTTTGATGCTAAAGAACCTGATTTGTTGATGTCCGTGAAGGTACATCATAACCCAGCTATCTTCCTTTTTGGTTTTGTTTTGATGAGGTAGAGTGGGCTCTGTAAGGCTGGACACTAGCATTAAGTTGGCAGCCAGCTTCTGGATGCGTGATAGTCTGGGGAAAATCCCACCAATGTCACTCACAAGTTTATTAGCACCCTCCTGGTCTTCCAGTCACAGAGCCGAGGCTTGATTTTGTATGTTTGATGCATTTGGCAGCTGGAAGCACACCACTCACCCTAAAGTACTAGAAAATGCAGGAGTTTTTGTGATTTTCTCCTGTTTTTTAAAGCGTCGCTGTGGTCACAACCTGACTCTGAATCACCCTTTCTAACGGCTCTTCAAGGATCTTCCTGATCAGCTACTATTGGCCTTGGGCACACCCGCCTTGCTCACATTTTTACAGACTTTTTCACTTTCCACAAATCTGGAGTCACTTGTGAGAGTTCATCCATGAGGATGAAAGGTATTTTTGCAGACAAGTCGGTGGGCTTCCAGCAGGGGAGTTGCTGGTACAATGGCTACTGTGTCCACACGACAGATAATCTTATTCTCTCCTTGGAGAATGGTCCCAGATGACACAAGCATTGAAACCCTGGCTTGCTTGATAGCTTCCAGTCATTTCCTCCTTTTCCTCCCTCTCTCTTGATGACTTAGCTGGTTAGCTGGCCCACACGTGTTGCACAGTGGCTTGTCCTTCACAGTTTATATTCTCGCAATGTATGTGCCTTATTTTGTGTTATTCTTTAACAGAGAGGGACCAAGATATGTTGGCAGATGTTCACAATGAGGCTGTATTCTCCATTCAGCTGATAGCACATGCCACTGTTAGTAGTGTCGGAAGTGTCTTGTAAACCTCTGATATTCACGTGTTATTGTCCTTGGATTGATAGAATGTCTCCTACTGAAAAGTTACTGTTGTCAGTCCTGCAGATGTGTAAGATAAAAATGTGTTCATTTTTTTAACTTTTTTTTCTAGGGTTGTTTGTTTTTTGTTTTTTGTTTTTTTTTTTTTAAATAAAGCTTGTAATCCTTTTTTCTTTTTTCTTTTTTTTTCTTTTCTTTTTTAATAGTGTAAATACATTTACGTACAGTAGGAATAGTGTTTGGCTGTACCAGGCCTTAGTGGTCTTAATTTGATAAACCTGCAGTTATGATCTGGTATTTCTCGAGCCTTAGGTTGATCTGAAGGGTCTGTAGCACCGTGTACATATAAACTGTACTTCTGCTTTCAGAACCACTTAGCTCTTTTGTAACAAAGAAAAAAATGTTTCTTACAATGTCAATAAAAACACAAAAGCCTTTGTACTTAAGTTCTTAGCTTTCAGCTTTTAAAATATCTCCTTGGGGGAGGGAGTTTTTTGGTTGTTTTTTTTTTTCATTTCGCCGGGCAGGTTGTTTGCAGTGAGCATGTATCAGTTCCACAAGATGTCCACTCTTCTGTTTGTGCTTACCTGCTGATTGCTTCATTTCATTCACGTTTTAAATGTTGACAGGGAGTCAAGACCTTCTCTTTAAAGAAAAACCTTGGGGGGAGAGTCAGGGGGGTGCTGGATGGAGGACTACATGAAACTCTGGTGTCAGAAAGATAAAAGGAGGGGAGGAACCAATGTGATTAACCTCCAGCCATGGGCATTTTTGAGGTCAAAGCCAAGCTTCGTTTAGACTCTGTCCTGCTATATAAAGGCTGCTTTTTCTTACTTCATTTACCAAGCATCTCTGCCAAAGGTTTGGTCACCTAGGAAGAAGCAAGGGACTGGGGAAGTCTGGCTGGGTTAGTCTGTACATGGTCACTCTGGTGGACCATTGGTGGCTTTCACAATGCTTAAATGCAGTATTCTTCAAAGTAAAGATCTTGGACTGATTTAATGAGTGTTCCTGTTAAGAATAGCAGTTGTGTGGGCTTGCATGTAATGTGCATCCAGAGCAAGCAAGGTCGAGTCACTTGATACAAACACTATAGGAGCTGTAGGGCTGCTTCATTGTAAGGTGATCAAGACAATCTCATTTCAAGACTTCTGTTTCGATTGCTTTTATCTCTGCAAGACCCAGACCACTCTGCTAGTGCTCAGCACCTCCCTTACACCTATCTCAATCAGAATTGCTTAGTAATTTCAAGGCCAAGGCCTCGGTTGAAAAGGCCGTTCCATGCCTTTTGGCTGTAGCAGGACTGGGGTTTGATAGCAGCCGCTCTGCCTCCTCTCACATGCTGCCAGCTAAAACCTGCCCAGCTCCAAGAACAGCTCAAGGGTTGGGGTCTTTCTCCACCAATACGGTGTCCTGGTGAGCGCTGGTTACACACAGTTGCATGCTCAGCAAGCCGCCATTCCCCTCCACCATGCCTCTGCATCCTGTCCTGCTGTGGCCAAAGAAGGCACGCCTCGGGCATGGACGGGATGGAGCAGCAACAGGCTCTGTGACATCTGGAATGCTGAAACAGTGAAGACTTGCCTGTGTGTGTGCAGGAGGAGCTGTGACTTGAGGTGGCGCAGCTCAGGGTTGTGCCCAGCCCTCAGTAAACCAAGAAACAGCAGGACAGTCTTAGTCTGTAACATTCAAATAGTGGATGCTGTTGAC
This sequence comes from Centrocercus urophasianus, assembly GCF_019232065.1. Classification (NCBI taxonomy): domain Eukaryota; kingdom Metazoa; phylum Chordata; class Aves; order Galliformes; family Phasianidae; genus Centrocercus; species Centrocercus urophasianus. Next base: position 1,365,502 of record NW_024885022.1, read on the forward strand.
CTTCAGTTAGCTGTGAATTATTTAATTGAATTTATTGAATGGTTTCTTACTTCAGAGGGGTGTGTGCTCTGGAGAACTGCTGTGTTAAACATCCTAAACAGATAATGTGAAGTTAAGACACCCAAACACCAAACACAAGGGCAACAAAAAATCACTAATAACATTAACACAGAGCTGAGACCTGCCAGGGTCATGAACAGAACAGGAAAGAAGACACAGGAGAAGCTGAAGGTGTTGGTGAGGTTACCGGGATGGCTGTAAGCTATGGCACCACAGGGCAAGCCAGTGTCATTTTTTCCTTTCTCAATGTTTGTGGGCTTGACTGTGCAATCTTCATACAGTTTTTTCAAGGGGGGATAATGGGAAGGAGACTGCTTGTTCTCTGCATGCTGAAACATGAGCTATTTGTGTGAGGAACATAGTTTTGTTACATGATTAGTGGAATGGGAGCCCCTAGGCACCACTTCCCAGTACAAACAACCAATAATAATAACTCATGCTAAAGTCGTCTCCTATTTAACAACCTGGGCTTCTTTCCATCCAAGGAAGCACATAACCCATTTGCGTTTCCACTGCTCTCTTTCCCACTGCCTTTGCCCATTTTCCCTCTCTGATTTCAGACTGGCCAAGTGGTTGTCCCAGGTAAAAAAAGGAGCAGATTTGGGCCAGAGAGAGGGAAGAAATGGCATTTAATGGGAACGCTTGCACCTGCTGTCTACCTGCACATGTGCTCCCACATTGACACCCTGCTGGACTCCATGCATGGGGTACAGCTCTATGGCTGCAACAATGTCCCATGGCACAGTTGGAGCAAGGAGAGGTGGGCAGATGAGATGAGAATGAACTGGAAACAGGATTTGTAGCCGGGGCTGGCTGAACTGCTCCAGCCTTGCCAGCAGCACTAGGACAGCCATCAGGTCTTCAGGGCTGTCTCTAAGCCACACTGCTCTACAGAAAATTATTGCTAATGTTCCCATGACCAGAGCAAGACAGAAAAGACAAGTAACTTGGACAGCAACCTAAAAGAGCGGCAAAAATCTGGAAGGCAGAGGGAGAGAGAACAAAAAACAAGAGGGTAGAAAGCTCTGTACTGATATAAGAGAGCCCCAGATGAATATGAGCTGAGAAAAAGCTAGAGATAGAAATACCAGTGCTAATTAGACAGGCAGAACGACCCCACTGCTGCTGTGCTTCAGCATGCTCCACCACCCTCAGCCCAGTGCCACTGGCCCTGTGGTAGAGATGGGGAACAGGAGTGAGAAGCTACAGTGCCAGCCGTGGGGAGGTGTGTGTGCCTCCCCATCCCACTTGTTACTCCTGTTGCAGGAAAGCATCCTGTTTCTGCATCACGGGTGGCCAGTCTTAGCCCAGTCCTCCTGAACCACAGAGAAAATGTCCATGTGTTTGTCTTGCCTTCAGAGAGTTTTTCTTGAAGATCTACCATGCACCCCACAGTGCCTCAGGGTCAAGGCAACGCTTTGGCCAATTCTTAATCCACCTAAAGAGCTGCTGCTGGAAAAAGGCAGATATGTCTCATTCTTGGCAGGGCTGATTGCTTCAGCCTCCACTGACCCGTTCCTCATCGCTCTCTGTTAACCTCCTTCCAGTTTGGCTGCAAGAACCCAAAAAGGTGTGGCTGCACATCCCAGTTGTGTTTGCCTGAGTTGGAAGCCATTCAGTGGTAGCAGTTGCAGTGGGCTCAATTTTCTGATGTCTAATGTCCCTCTGCAGCCTGGCTGCAGGCTACTGGCTGCCCAGCACTGGTGCATGGCTACTTATGCTTCCCTGAATCCTTTCCCTGCCTTGGATTTCATTCCCTTCTCAAAACTGGCTTGGGGGCACAGAGGAAAAAAAAACAAACACAACAAAAACATTTGGTGTTGCTTTTTCCTCTCCTCGGGTACTCCCCTGGAGATTACTGCTGTTTTCTCCAAATTACAGAAGCAGTTTAAGTGCTTGAAGCCGTGAAAAACTGAGCCACAAAATTAGGAGGCAATGCCTTTTTCAGCTCTGTGGGGTGCAGTCTTGAACCAGCATAGCACTTCTTGCTTACCTTCATGTTCTGAAGCAGCTTGGGTTTCAACCAGCTCCTCACCCGAGCTCAGTTTGCCTTGGGAGAGTGCCCGGTTCCAATTCAGCTGCAGCATCAGTGGAGAAAGAGAGGGCTCAGCACTGGCTGGAAAAATGCTTCAGGGAATCCTCCTCTGCCTGTTGCTACACCTCAAATCAGAGAGCATCAGAAACCTGGACGCTGGTCTCAGTGTGCCCTAAAAAGTGGCATTTTTTAAGTACTGCTGCCACTGCAGTGTCTTTACTGATCATGAGTATTTTGTCAAAGCCTTCTTGCTGGTAAGCGCTGGGCCACTGCAGACAAAACATAGGATTTAACAGAGACAATAAAAAAAAAGACTGCCAAAACATTCGGTGAATAGGGGAACAGTCCCATTTTCCCATTTTGAGGCAAACAAATGGCAAAACTAAACTCTGCCAGGGAAAGCACGGAGTGTTTCATCCCCACACCCCAGCCCCAAGAGCAGTGCCACGTTTCACTCAGTTCCACACACGTGTTTTCATCACATGCAGCTTTCCTGCTGGATTTAACTCTGTTCCAGCAATTCTCACTTGTCCACATGGGCTTGGCAGGAATCTCTCTCCCCTCCATGATGCCTGCTGTCGCCTCAGCCCACATCACCTGGACACTTCTCTGACTGTGATTGGCTTTGGCCATAGCACTAAATGCGCATGTGTCTTGGTCCCTGGTGCTGTTCATCTGCTCTTACTAGCAGAGGCTGGTCCAGCTCCTGTCCAAACTCCTTATCCTGATGACACTGACAAATGCAGCAGGAAATCCCATCCCTGAGGCTAAGGTGCTGATGGCAATTCAGTGCTGCAATGCGGTAGGAATCTCATCTCACTGCTGAACACTGCCACCCTCTGCTCCTCCCTGATGGAATGGCTCCAGAGCACTGACCCTTGGCCAAGAAGTGAGGGCCCTGACTGACCAGGTGGGGCAGTAATGTCAGTTACGGTTTCATTTCCAGCCCCTAAAGTGTAGCACCCAACAAGACTTCAGCCATGTTGTTCACTGGGGAGAGACTTCTCCAGTCACCATCCCCGCTTTCTTTTAGATGCCCAAACACCAGGCAGTGAAATCCCTGCTTCAGAGAAGCATTGGGCAGGGAGATCTGAGAGTCTGACGGGGGACATGAGCATCACTTACCAGAGGAGAAGCCCTGATAGCAGAAATGCCCTCAGCAGGGTTTGCAGCTCCACGCTTGGCCTCGTGTCGCTGCCCTCAGGGGCAAACTGCCATCCGCAGCCAACCTAGCCTGTGACACCTGACAGGGTGCAGCCTGCAGCCATGTGGAGCTTCCATGGTCAGCCACTGTGCTGGCATGGCCAGCAGCTGCTATTATTAGCTGGCATATGAATCACCCGCATGAAATGATTTAGCAGCTCAGCCTGAGCTAGGTTGGATGCTTATTGTAAGAGCCTCATTCGCAGCCCCGGTTAGAGCTGAATGTGGAGAGGACGTGGGGGGACCTTCTGGGAGAAACCTTCTGCCCAAAGCTCGCTCAGCTGCTCTCAGCTGAGTGGCAGATGCCAGGGATGGCTCCTGTGGCCTCAGTGCCTGGCCAGGGGGTCCTGTGTCAATAGGACACAAAAGAAAACAGTGGATCTAGTGCCCACAGGATGTGTGGGACCCCAGGACTGGGGTTCTTGATATGTTCCTGGGATCTTGCTGGGTGCAGAGGAACAGGGGAGAGCTGGGAACACATTTGCTTTTCTAGAGGGGAAAATACAAACACCCTTTGAATCCTGCTTTGTCTCACTTCAGCCTGGAACTGCAAAAAGGCAGACAGTTGGCAACACCACTAGCAGGAGCAGCAGCTGCTGAAGTTCTCAGTTGCTCTTCTCTCGATGGATTTCACCCACGATGCTCCCACTGTGCCTCCTGCAGGTGAGAGAGGTGGGTATGCTGGGTCCACTCCTATGACTGTGAATCAAATGCATCAACAATAAAATTCAAGCCAAAATTCTGCTGTGATCTTTCCTTCAACCTGTGCTTTCCCTATTATAATGAAAATAACTCACTATGTCATCTTTTCATGGGATATGAAATATGACTTTCTGAACACTGCAAAGCTCACACTAAGGAGCATTATGAAGAGCAGTGGAATACACACCATTTTTTATAGCATGACAAAGAAGCCTTTATTTAATAATGAACTATTACAGTTCAGTACAAAGATTTGCTTTGTTCGGTGACTAGAAATTGTTTGCAGATTTTTCTAGCCACTGGGAATTGACAGTTACTTAGGAGATCAGTTCTTAAAGCAAGAGTGCATACATGCCTTCTTGACTCCAAGTGCCGCGGGCCTGGCTCTCCCTTTCAGAGCCATAGAACACGGCTGGGTGCACTTCTCAGTAGAGGATGCAGAGGCACGTTGTCCTCTGCTCTCATTCCCTTCCAGAAAGTTTCCAACTTCTTGGCCCAGAAGTAACACAGCACAGAGGGAAGAACTGTCCTGACACCAGCCCTTTGGCTGGCAGAAGGATGCAGAGCCCCACTTCTGCCTAGCAAAAGGCCCAGTGTGAAATTGTTTCTCACTGTGCTGCTGAGGCTGAGAAATCAGAGTCTGTGGGCCCAGAAGAGGTTCTGAATTCCTACAGCAGTGTGAGGACCTCAGCTATTTCCAAAATACAGCCCATGCTTTTGTACACCCGCATACATACATGCACTTTTTTTTTTTTTTTTTTTTTTTGTCCTTTTGTTAGCAAACCAATTCACTTCCACTTCTCTGATGCTCCTGGGAGGTAAACTGAAGACCCTCATGGCACCAGCCCCTCTCTATCAGGGGTATATCTACCTGTTGTAGGTAGTCAGCTACCTACAACAGGGAGCTGGAAATTTGGCACATGGGCCTTCCATTAGTTTTGATGCTTCTGAGTAGAACAATTTTCCGATCTGCAAAGCCTTCTCACTCCTCTGAGCCTGCTCTGAGCTGTGGAGTTCTGGTCCATACCTCACTCATAGAACATCCAGCAAATGCAAGGACAGTGTTGGTGAATGGGCTACTTGTGTCCTGGGACAGAGCAACAAGGCGCTTGCCAAATGCATGGCCCCATGACATCATTCGGGTTTTTGTTTGTCTTTCAGGAGTGAGAAAGGAAAAGAAAAAAGCGGGGGTAGGAGTCTGGCTTGGAGTAACTCCCTCTAACCATTTATTTACCTTAAGTGCATGCTTCATGCTTTTACTCATGGGTTACAGTCATGGGTGCACATAAGGTCTTGAGAGTCCTTAGCAGCAATCCCTCGACAGAGGAGCTGGGTCATTGCACACTCAAAGCATTTTTGTTTCATTGCTTTTCTCATCTGATAACAACATACAGTAACATCATTTGTGCTTCTGGCAGCTGCCACACTGCCTTTCCCCATACACCACTGATGGCGTGTGTAGCAGCATGGGAAATGCTCCTCTGTTTCAACACCGAGCTGGGTGTGAGGCAGGGGACAGTCGATGCTCAGAGCTGAGCCACCAGGAGCTGCAGAGCAGGATGCAGGCATCCAGCATCCCTCTGAAAGATGCCCAAATGTCTGTGGCACGTGGACTTGCTTGAGGCTTGTGGGTCCTCCACAAACAACAAACAGCTCTCACTGGGCCCTTTGGTCCCAGATCACTCAGCCTGGACACCAGGTCCAAGGATGGTCTCCATCCAGCTTCACAGACCCACTCGTGGCCTCATTGTTGCAGCTCCTTTTTCAAACAAAGAAGAGAAATGGGCAAGATTCACCTGACCTGTCTTAGACACTGACCTAGGGAGATGAAGCACTTGCATGCCTGTTTTCCACCTGTTCTTCACAAAGAAGGGAGTCTGGCTTGAATAGCTTGGATCTAGCTTTAGTCAGATGAATCCCACCCAAAGAGACTGCAGCTGCTGGAGGAACATGAGCTTTCTCATAATCACTTCCCTTCCCCATAGTTTTGGGGCAGAGAGAACAGTCTGCTTGAACTGATGAGTCATTGAAGGATTCCTCGAAAATTGCATAAAATATGCTTGGAAGGATATGCATCTGTTTGCATCAGGTCTCAACGCAGTTCAGAGGGATGTGGAGTCCCAGGCAATAGGGCAGGTGGAGGGCAAGCCAATAGTGGTGCTACCACTCTGTTAGCAGACATCCTGAAAATGGAAAAAGCAAAGATAGCAACAGAAGGAGCATCCAGGGCATCTCTTGGGTTCAGACCGCTACTAAGTTGGCCACATCCCAAGAGAAACAACTTCTGCTCTGTCCCCTAACTCCTGCCCTTTCCCCTGCCTTCTTCCTTTCCCTCTGCTTTCTTCGGTCATGTCCCTCCTGAATAGAAACTTTTGGGAGACTTATTTCCTTGCACCTGTTTCAGCTGTGATGTAACTGTGGTAATAACTCAACCACTGTTGGATGGAAGGTTACAGCTATTTCTTGGTTCCTGTATTTTTTTTATTATTACATTATGGTTATATTTAAGAGATAGGCCTGAGTCAGAGCTGTATGAGAGGAGCTCTCTCACGATTTGGAAAGGTCTGGAGATGGAGCCAGACCCCTTCATCTCAGCTAGCCTTTCTCTTGGTAGTGTGCACCTCTAAAACCCGAGGTCCGTACTGGGAAAAGTTCAAACAGAAGTTGTAGTGCAAGCTCTGTAGTTCAGGTGGGTCTGCGACTGTAGTGGGACCAAGCAATGTGCAAAGACTTAAATTCCACCATAGCATGTAATATCTTTCTGCAGTCCTTGGTTGGGAAAGAAAGTCATTAAGTAAGGTTGGAAAGCCAGCTGCTGCCTTGCTTTCCAGAAGTAGTAACTGAGACTCTTGACATAGTGATCAAAGTCAATGGCAATAATGTAGGACTGTCTCAGGAGCATTGCCTGTGTGGCCTCGGCCCCTCTCCATTTTGGGATCTCATGTATTTCGGTCACAGATTAAAACACAGTTTTCAACCTGTCATTCAGCGTGAGTAGATTCTTTACTCAAAGTGATGTTCAAACCTCCCAGCTCTCAGGGTTGAAGATGACCCTTCTACAGTCAAGAGACAGGACATTGTCCCCTTCACAGGGGATGGTCAATAACACCAATATTGAGCTTGAAGCCTCCGACTGGGTTGAAGCAGCACAGACCTCCAAAAAGCTTCACTGTTCTGCATCACAGGTGAAGATCAGGGGAGACCAATCCAGGAAGCCAGTTCATGCTCCGTGCCTGATTTTGACGGTGATTAAAGATGCTGACCCCTCTGCCCACACCAGACCAACAAGTCATGGAGCTGGTTGAAGTCACAGGCAGGACAGCAGCCACATCCCAAGGAGAGAGATGTACCATACCAGATTCTACCTTCCAAAGCATTTTTCCCCTAAGTTTCCAGTGCTTCACAAGAAGACAGAGAAAAGTCAGAAATACCCTACAACATGCTGCCACTTTTGCATGAGAGAAATCTTCATCCCCAGCCCTTAAAGTTTCAGCGCAGTCACTGTCTTAGCACGGAGCAAATAGAAGACAATGAAAACTACTTTTTTTTTTTTTTTTTTTCTATCATAAGGACAGAAAAGGACAGAAATGAGAACTGGGAGACTTCTAGAAGATGACGATCCCATAAAACTTTAAGTATGCCTGCTGGAGATTTCATCTCTGGAAGTGAGATCAGGAGTGTCTGTGAAGGCAGCCCCTGAGGTGCTCTGCCCTCTTTTGCCGGGCCATCATTGCCAACTGTTAAGAAGTAGGGACTTATGTAATAGCTGAATCAGTTCAATTTCTGTGTCCCCACACCACAGTCCTGTGCTTCCTTGTCACAGAGAAAAACTAAACCTTGCCCTCGGACAACTGACTTGTCTGCATGTTTTAACCCTTACACAACAAAAAGGCTTTTATTTTCCCAGCCACTGGACCACTCCAGCAGCCTCCTCCACGTTACCATATTACAAGCTCAAAGAGGGTAGATTTACGTTAGATATAAGGGGAAAATCTTTCTACAGTGAGGGCGGTGAGACACTGGAATAGGTTGCCTAGTGATGTGATTGATGCCCCATCCTCGGAGACTGCAAAGCTGAATTGGGTCCTGGACAACATGATCTAGCTATGGATGTCCCTGTTCAGTGTGGGGGAGTTGGATTACATGTCCTTCAGAGGTCCCTTCCAACTCTAAGGATTCTATGATTCTGTTATATTCTCACTAGAAGATGTGTACCAGGCATGACCACTGCAGCCCTGGCATGCTCCTGCTGATGCTTCTGCCTTCCAGGTTCCATCACTTGCTGCTGAGTTCCCACCGTCAGATGCAATGTGCCCTTATGCCCTGCTGAACCATCAGTGATTGCAGAAGTGGTCACTGCATCAATCCCACAATCCTGTTTTCCAAGGCAGTCTCTACTGTCCTGTAGGTACTGCCTGAACTCTTTGTTCCCAGATGTATTACTTTTCATTTAGCTAAATTAAAACACATTTCCTTGGATTGTGACCATTCAGCCAGGCAATTCCGATCCCCTTGTAATAGTAAACTATCCTCTTCATTATTTACTAGGCTGCAGGTGGACAGACTGAAACACTAGACCTGCTTGGGCTGCCCCCATTCAGCTCAATGGGCTGTTGATGCTGTACAATAATGACAACTATTTCAGTGTCTGGGGAATAGATTAGTTCATAGCTGACTCTTTCGGATGAAATATTTGGCTCTTCTGAGATTTGGGAGCACATTTGGGATCACTGAAGAGTAGCATCCTTTCCTCCACAGCCTGTATCATTGCTGCACGATAACAGCCTCTCGCTGCCTCCCCCCTCTGCTTCCTCTGGTGGAAAATCACAGATAAGAAAGAAAGAGAGAAGGAAAACAGATTTGCTTTGTTAGTTCATACTCCAAGTCATGCAGCAGTAGGACTGCTGAACTGACAGCAACCCCGTCTCCATCCACCCCGCCACAGCTGCATCCTACTCTGAGCAGTGAAATGGGGCCAAGTGGGGAAATCGAGGCACAATCACTGTCCTCCTACTGCTCACATGCAGGACCTTCTGCCACGAGGTTCTCCTGCAGGCTACATGCACAACAGCCCCTGTGCAGCGGGCTCCAATGTATAGCAGCCTGCAGAGGGGATGCAATGCCCTCTGTGTCTCCTGGGCTGTGAGATGGCAAAGCCGAGTGATGTCCTAGGGTCAGGTCTTCTCCTCATCTCCTAAGTATGAGCCACTGAGTCTGGGAGTTTGCCTTCTATTTGTGACTGCATGCTTAGCAATTTTCCAGGAAGACGTTCTACAGTTACAACATCCAAACAGTGGCATTAGTAAGCAGCATGCAGAGAAGGATTTGGGGTGACCACACTGCCATAGAGCTGTGTCCCACATGTGGGGCTGCAGTGGTTCAGTGCTGCAGAGCCCACCAGGCCACACACGTACCTGCTGGTGCACAATGCCAGGACCCACTGATCCATGGCTTCCTGCATGCTCACTGCAAGACTGTGGGAAGAGGCACATAAAACTCCCTGCTCTCATTTAGCCCTTCTGTCAAAGCTGGAGAAGTTCTGGCCCGGCTTCAGCTACAAAACCATATGAAATATATCAGCTGAGGCCACATGGAATGGGAATGGATGGCCAGCCCGGATATTACTGCTCTCTGTGTGGAGGTTTCCTCCCGCAGGGGTGCGGGTGATTCACCTCAGAGCCCAGGTGCTGCGGCACGTGCCAGGTCCGAGGCGGAGGGAAGGATGTCAGGCTCACGGTGACACACGTCAACCCTGTTCATAGGCACAGCTCTCCCATGGCTAAAGCACTGCGACAACTGGGAGCACACAGTTCCGTCACTGGCATTTGCACTTTTGTTTTCTTTCACAGCTGCATCTTGGGCACTCATGGCGAAGCACGCAGGGAGCTGTGTGAAGCATGGAAGAAGTCCCATCTTGCAAAGGACTTCCAGATTTTGTGATCTGGCTTTGGCTCAAAGAAGAACAGAAAACAAAAGTGTCCACGTACCTCTAATGGGGCCCGACTGAAAATGAGCAAACAGGCAATGAGGTTTCAGTTTCTTTGGCTTCAACTTGAAGCACTTTACAGCAGCCCAGTTGCAAGGAGTCAGCACACACCTTCTGGGAAGCAGGTTCTAAAAAGTGCACAGACCCAAGATCATGAAATAGAAATTCAAAGAGCCAGTACGTGCTCATGAAAAACACCACCCTGCCTGGAGCTGTGCTGCGCTGAGCGATGGCAGCGTGGCTCCCAGCAGCAGAAATATATGTCCCTGGTCAGTTCCCTTCTGGACAATAATGCTGTTGAGTTTTCATGTTCATATCAAGACTCATTTGCACGGAAATAACTTCAGGGTGCTGCTATCTCATTTTGAGAGAAAGCATCATCAACAATTTCAGTGGTGATTGTAAATTATGCACTACAACTGAAATGTTGTACATGGATCTAAATATCAGTAACACACTTAGTTATGCTATTTTGAAACAGAACATATGTATGGTTTCCTTTTACTTACAAGCTCATGCAATTAACTGTGGTTCTATTTGGCTAGAAGTGGTTGTTAAATAATAAATACAGGGCAGTCTTATTCCACAGCTGGATTAGTTTAATCATCTGAATTGCAGCAGGATGGGATCACTGTGCTAGGAAGAAGCCTAATCTGGGCTATGTTTTTAAAGATGTTAAAACGTTGAGGGTTGGTACTGTAGTGAGGCTTTCACTGCAGGGTGATAGGCAGTAAGAGTATCTTCAGTATGGGAAGTGTTCTTGAGGTCCCACTGATCCAACAAGAGCATAGCCTAGATTTTCCAGAACTAACAGGCAAAACTCGCTTCGCAAAGAAGCAGTTGCACGGCATCACGGGGTCCCTCACTGTGACTGGCAATAGCTGTGGTTGAGTCTTACACTGGGGGTGGTTGCTTGCATGCAAAATGAACCTCTGGCTTCACTCTACAGGAATAGAGAAGAACAGGTGATAGTGAATAGCAACAAGATCTCTCAGAGTTTCTGAAAACTGCAAGTGGTTACAGGCAAAAACTCTAAAAAGAACAAATATGAACAATAAGTTTGCAAGTGTAAACAAAATACAAGAGAAATGAACGGTCAGTGTCCCTCCCCACTCCTTCCACAAACAGGATAGGAGTTCACACTAAAAGTCATCCAAATTCAGCAGCAATTTGAAATTGTCAAATAAATCACTAACAAAGAAGGAAAAAATAAAGGAAAATGATGACATGAAATGCATAACTGAAGGAAGCTGCTGGCCATGGTGGAATCATCCAGCACAGGCGAACATCTGAAGAACAAAGAGTTTAAAAAATCATTAAGAGCAGAAAAGCAGTCCTAGCAATGACAGAATGACAGCAATCACAGAATGGGTAACGTTAACTCTGTGTCAGAAAGGAGTGGCAAGGAGTTTATTTCCTATGAGAAGGCAGATTACACCCTGGTCCATCAGCAGAAAAGGACAACTGTTTTAAGTTCAGCAGCACAGCCTGAGAGTTGTGACAAAGGGTGCATCCTGCAGAGAGCTCTGCTTCGAAACCATTGGACCCTGATGTGGGCAGCAAATACGAGGAGAGCCCTGGGCAATGCCCCTCTGATCTAGGCTAGGAGCAGAGGATACAGAAGTGGGGTATGGGAGGAGCAGGGTGAAGAAGTGGGGTGCTATAGCCTTGCAGGAGGCCAGAAGCATTGGTTGAGGCTTCAACAAGCCATGCTTGCCCAAGGGGTGCAAAAACATGCCCCAAAGCCACACAATAAAGAGCAAAGCAGCATTTGAGTGAATGACTTTCCAAGATGAGTCTGTTCCTGTCATTGCAGGGAGGATTCAGAAGAGCATGGATTTCAGCATGAGAGATGGAGATGGCCCCTCCTCTGTCTTCCTCTGTCCAGCAGAGAAGGCTGTAACAACAGCTCAGGGAGAATAACTGAAGCCAGGTCAAATGAGCAAGCTGGCACCAAGTGCTGGGAATGAGAGTGAATGAATTACTTATTGAGGCCGCAGACAGCTCTGTTTCTGGATGCTTTCACTAGCTTTGGCGAGGAAAGCATTTGGAGCAGCAGCTTCAGGCAGCCAGATCCCTCAGCCCAGCTCTCCCTTGGTGAAAGATAAACGCTTTGGAAGAGGATCCAGTGTATCCAGTTGAAGCATCTGCTTTGAGGTTCCCTCTGGAGATACCATCTCTCTCTGCCCTAGGGACTTCAGAGGGACCTCACAAAGACCAGGTGGGTGCCAGGTACATGGTTCACCTGCCTTCAGCTAGCAGGAACATCCTCCCTGATTCCCAAGGACAAGCAATGTCACAGCTTTTCCCCTAAGGTCAGTACTCAGGAGCTGGTGAGAGGCATGTCCATGGATGTTTGCTCAGAGACATCAGTAATGTACACTGTTCAGATGTCAAGCAGGGCACCTGCCCTGAACAGGTCACCAAAAAGCATAGTCTTGAATCTATGAGCTATTTGCTGAGTGTTATGGGCAGGGAGCTTGCAGGAATCCACAGCTTCCAGCTTACAAATGGCTCACATCGTAGAGCCACAGAAATAATTGGTGCCCACAGCATGGAGGGAAAACCATCCCTGCAAGCACTGTAGCAGGAAGAGTTTTTGCAGCAAATATCTCAGGCTGGGCAGTGCGAGGTCTAATTGCTCTAACTGTTTATTTATATTCACGTGAGAATATTTGTCGTGTAGATTTGTATCCATTTTGTTTTGCTTTCAGAAATGAGGTGACGATACGTATATATTTTTAATTAGCTCTTCACCAAGAGTGGTCATTTTTTTGCCATCCCAACCAACACCAATGCTTCCTACTTTGAAGAAGTTTTCCAAGTTCCTATTAATTTATTCCACCTGGCTCCCATTCAGTTGCCATTTATTGTCTGTCTCATCCACCACTGCTCCTGGTGAAGCAGCCACAAGCATGGTGCTTTCTGGCTACCGGCGGCACAGGTGAACCCAGGCACCTTGGTGCACCCATGAGTGGCATGAACTGTGCCTGGAGGCTGTGGGCTGTGTGTGGCAAGGATGGCAAGGGAGCTCAGGTGCCTACAGCTACAGTCAGCTGCACTCTGCAGGCAAGAAGTGACATTCAGACTGGTGAGCTTGCAGAGCTGTCCTTGCTTTTTCTTTTCCTCTGGTCTCTGCCTGTAAATCTCCTTTTCTTGGAGTTGCAGTTTAGTAGCATACAATCAAGCAGGGCAAAGGGCTTTGTGTCTGAGCGATGCTGCCTCAACCCATTTCAAAGCTGACTCAGTTAAACAGCTGAAAATTTCACTGGGAATCTCTTCTTGAGCAGAGCTTGGTCAAACCGATTGGATTCCTGGCCCATTAAAGCAACTCTGGAATAAGCGTGTTGCAAGTCCACATAACGAGAGCACAACTGGAGTTCACTCTGCCCTAATTGAAGTGCTTTAGTAGACCAGAGTGATTCATATATGCGGAAAAGAAATACGACCTATTCCTACGTATATGCAAAGATGAGAGCTGCAAAAGGATTTTTTCTCTCATTGCTGGCCTCTCATTAAGGGCTGCGAGCTGATTATTTCTTTATTTCTAATTTAGCAGCAGCAGCCTCACAAATTGCCTCCTTAACCCAAGGTGGCTGCCAAAGGTTTGGTTCAGGACCAGTTTCAGTGCTACTGTAATCCTCTGCGCTGGAGAGCCGGGGCAAAGCCAAGCCAACCTGAAACTGGAGCCGCACGGATGGCGCCAATCTAATTAAGTTATGAAAAAGCGTTCCTCTGGAGAGGAGCCTCTTGCAGCTCACAGGCGGAAAGGTAGAGAACATGTGAATCTGGCCAGAAGCCTCAGCTGTTGACAACTCGACGTACAAAGCATCTGTACGCATGCCTTTTGGGAAGGAAGATGAGTGGTGCTCAGGGGAACCGTGTGGTTGTTTAACTCTTTGTTCCATATGCGACCAGGCAAGGAGAAAATGTTTCGTATTATGTTGAATACCATCTCAGGTTCTGGCAGGATTACTCGTCAACATTATTGCAGCCTCTTCAGTTACAATGCTTCAGCAGTAAAGTAGTTAGACTGGCTTTGAAATACAGAAATTCAGGCAACACAATCACGCTATGAAAGAACTCTCATTAGCCTTTGGCTGACCTTGAAAAATTGTGTTTCTCTCCAATTCTTCCACAAATTGCCTTTAAGGAGACCTTCTTAGTTCCACCAAGTCACAAGGTCTGGCTGTGTGACTCATGTTTTCAGCTGGTCTCTCACGATCACAAGGCGTACTTGCCTCTTGCACTCAGCCACAATTGCCACAAGGAGGATATGTAGAACACACCGATGGCCTTATTATAGTGGCATGTTCTTATTTATTTGGGATTGTTTTTTCCAACCTCAAATGTTTCATAATGAAACAGTTGGTCTTATAAAAAATGTCACTCATCGCATCAAATTTTATGGGTAGGTCATGGTAAGGACTCTGTCAGATTGTAAGCAGGGATGAAATCTCATAGCTGCAGAAGGTGAGCTAAGCACAGGCAGGCCTGCTGGGGGCAGCAGCTGGTTCTCATAGGATGCTCCCTCTTCTCTGAGAGAAGCACGCTGCTGGTTCCTTCACTACCTGACTGCTGCCGATCACAGGTCACCAGACACTCCAAGCCAGGAAGTCACCTTGTGCCCCAATTCCTGTCCCTGTTACCTTGTGGCAGCAGCAGAGCCCTCCAGCTTAGCTCAGGGTTGTGTTGTTTACAGCAGAACGTGGCACCTCCAGCTGCCATGGCCAGGGCTGGAGCCAGGGCAGCGCAGCTGTCCCGTCCCCCAGTCTGGCAGACCAGGAGTGCCGGTCACAGAGGTGGCATATCTGCAGTGCCACAGCCTCACCCAGCAGCAGGGATGTGATTCCACCCAAAAGAGGGCAGTGGTGCTTGCGGCCAGGCTGCATGAAGTTTGCAGTCCAGCTGCTCCGCTTCCCCCAGAGGCTGACGGAGATCCTCCTCGGCTCTTGGCACCAATGGAGAGCCGCGCTCACGCAGCCTTGGCCTCTGTTCTTACTTCGCCCTCTTGAGTCATTGCCGTTTTGCCACCTATTCTCTCGAAATTCAGTGGAAGGAACCGTGCAGATCTAGCCTTCTCAGCGCCGAGCCCCCTGTCAGTCTCCTATCAGCATCTCACTGTGCACCCTTGGCTTTCAGACCAGCTGTGGCTTGAGCGTAGCTGGGAACAGAACCTTGGATAGGCCACAGCTCACAGCCACCCAGCAATGTCCAGAAGCTTGATGTCACAGGAAACCGCTGATACTGTGAATAATTTAAAGCAATTCAATAAAAAATCCCCAACCCGCCAGTGTTCTTCCCCTGCCTTAGCAGCTGTGTGTTCTCAAGCAGCCCGTCTCTCCCATGGCTGCACCCATTGCCAGCAGGTGTGGCTACAAAACAGACCGCTGTCTCCAGCACTTGCTGCTGGCACTTCTCACAGTCCTCATGGTGGGGACCGTGCGTTTGCATGGCCAAGAGCCAGTGTGGGTCCCAGCCTGATGGGGAGGGACCCCACTCCTCTTCCCAGCATCTCTGGGCTGCTCAGCCTGGCAGCCACTGTCTGTGCAGTTAATGCTGTTTTCTTGGCTCCTGTGCTAAAAACACCAGACATCACAGCAGCAGCCAAGGTATTAACAACTAAATCAGCAGCAAAGACAATAGCAACACAAGCATAGCTCATGAGCTTAGCTTTGTTTAATGGTACAGAATCTGCACAGCCTCTGGGAGCTGGACCCTGCACAAAAACCACTGCCAGCTTTCCCTCCTCTGCTGTGCTGGGCAGGCTGGGAGTGACCCTGCTGCAGAGAGGGGCCAGTGCCATCCTTCCAGTGCCATCCTTCCAGTGCCATCCTTCCAGTTCCTTCAGCAATCGGCAGAGCGGGGCCAGACTCACCTACGTCCTTGAACACAGACATACCTGCCCTGATGTGACCTTATTGCACTGTGTGTAACCCGTGTATTTCTCGGCAGGGTGAATCCCCTTGAGCAGCTCCAGCTGCCTTTGCATAGGCGCTGGCCCTGCTGATAGTCTGCAGGACCTCATGCCTCAGCATGAAGGTGGATCTGCCTGCACCTGAATCGGCAACACAGGGTGTTTAAACTGTGGCTCCATACTTGCATTTGAACTCAACTGTCATCTAAATAATGCCCATCACATGCCTCGGGGATCCCCTTCTTTCCTGAAGCTGCCTGGATACACTCCCTTCCAAGTAAAATGTAAATCCTTCCCACATCTCTCTCAGGGGGAAGCCTTGCTTGCACCCTTACAGTAGCACTGTGGGGCACACTGCAGACAGCTGACCTGGTAGAGCCACCCAACCTGGATCCAAAGTGGATGCGGGGACAGAAGTGCAACTAGGGAGCCTACAGACAGGAGGGGAGTCAACTCTTTGAAAGGGCTGATAACTGCAGGACCA
This sequence comes from Centrocercus urophasianus, assembly GCF_019232065.1. NCBI lineage: Eukaryota > Metazoa > Chordata > Aves > Galliformes > Phasianidae > Centrocercus > Centrocercus urophasianus. The sequence continues at coordinate 1,381,889 of NW_024885022.1, forward strand.
GGGGAAATGGATTTAAGGAGGGAGGAAAGGTTTATGTTGGATGTCAGGGGGAAGTTCTTTATAGAGAGAGTGATGAGGTGCTGGAACAGCTGCCCAGAGAGACTGAGGATGCCCCGTCCATCCCTGGAGGTGTTCAAGGCCAGGCTGGATGGGGCCCTGGGCAGCCTGGGCTGGTATTAAATGTGGAGGTTGGTGGCCCTGCATGTGGCAAGGGTTGGAGATTCATGATCCTTGAGGCCCCTTCCAACCCTGGCCATTCTGTGATGCTGTGCTTCTGTGAGATGTTCAGTATTGCCACTTGGACCCTGATGGCTCTGTATGGCTCCAAGCTCTGGGGTCAGTGGCAGAGGCATCCATTGCACAATACTGCACTGCTTGCCAGTTCCTCTTTGCTTAGTGGCACCCACCAGCAGTGTCTGAAGGTAGAGCTGCAGCCTGGCCTGCAGTTTTGAGGATCCCCACAAGCAAAATCCTGAGTTTGCTATTACTTCTCTGATCTCTATACGTATCTGGTTAGATGTCAGATTACTCTCCACTTCGCCAGAGGTGGCTGTACCATAAAACGACCCTCACAGATGGCACAAAGCAGTATGGAAAACATGGGCTTTTCTCTCCAGAGGCAGAGAGAAATGTTAAATGTTATTGAGTGTTAGGAGAAGATGAGCAATGTCAGTGTTACTGCATTTGGGAAAAGGCAAACATGAAATTCTTTCCCAGTGAATAGTGACAGTACCGTGCTATGTAGAAATGTGGGGAATTAGGCAGTACCATCCCATGTGATTTGTACATTTTTAAAAGGGAATTAAATCCTTGTGAACCTACCCAGCTTTACAGATGTTGAGGCCTGACTTGGCTTGCTAGTTTGCCAGCTTTACATGGAAGCAATTCCACTGAGACCTGCAATGTCACTGAACACTGACAGAAGAGGCGAGCCTCAGACACTGCCACTCACACCCTGCTCACCATGCCAACAAACAGCAGATATTTGCATCCATTGAGTAAGAGTAGCATGGGGCTGCTCCGTGACCTGCTCAGCCCACTATCATGCCCAAGTGCCTGGGGTCATCCCCTAGGACAGAGTTTCGTCTGCACCCTCCTTGCTCTGACTTCCACACAGTACTGCAGGAATGCCAGCTTCCATTTGCATATCATCACCACGCGCAGGCACTGTACCATTTGGTGCCCAGCTTTCCCTTCTCTCTTAAATTTCTGTTGCATCCCTCAACTGCTTCAGTGCTGTAGCTGGTGGTGCACCCTCTTTGTTAGAGACGCTTGCTGGTGCTGTAATTGTGATGCACGTCTACTAAGGGGTCACCTCCCCGCCTCCCACAGGGTCATGCATGCTGTCAGTCAGTGGCAATAGCCCCCACAACCCTTCTTGTTTGCATCAGCAAGAGACAAGCTAAGCCCAAGTGATGTGTTTGTGAGCAGGAACCCAAGAAGTGACATGAGGCATGAGTCCTTTAGCAAGAAGCCTCACGCAGAAGGATCAGGTATGGGAAGCATCCCTCAGGCAAGGGGCAGGCTGATCATCCTCCTTCCACTCCCATCCAGGGAGGAATGGTAGAGAAGACAAGTTTGGGATGGGAATGAGATCTCTATAATGCTGCAGTGGCATCCACATAGCTACTGAATGGACTCATTCCACCACATCAAGTCTCTCTGTTCCTCATTCTTGGTGGTGGCTTTGGCTGCAGGGGGAAAAAGAAGCATGGGTGGCACTGCTCCTGCACCACATATGCACGTTGCATAGAGTACCTGGGCTTCACTGGTGGTGGGTACTGACCCCAGGAGCCTGCTGGCAGCTTGATGACCATGCCATCCCCTGCAGCAAGCCCTGAGTGCCATGAGAAAGGGCTTGATTCCTGTTTTTTGTTTTCGCTTGTTTTTTGTTTTTTTTTTTTAAATTATTTTTTTTTCTGACAAACCCACTCAATTTTGCAACATTGCAAAATGAAGGCTTTGCCCGTTAGTTGTTTTGTGTCCTGCTGAGGGGAGGGACAAAAACAGCCAGGCAAGATAAAGCAATGGAAATTGGAGCAGGATGGCGTGGCATGAAAAGCTTGGGAGCTTGGGTTTTTGAACAGCAGGACCTAGCTTGGAAGAAAGAAGCCTTTCATGTAGGTAGGCACTGAACACAGCCACCCTATATATGCACCCTACACCAATCCAGTAAATACAGACAGCACAGAGGTAGGGCTGCTAACAGAGCCCGCTGAGACTTTGTGAGTGTTCAGCCTAAGGACAGCCTTCCCACTGGCTAAAATCCACCACATTCATACAAGCACGTGTGTAAACTGAACTATCATAAACAAAAACTAGAATTCAAAAAAGAATCCTGAGAGTAAAAGCAGCCATAGAGATCCCAGCAGATAACAACAGCGAATCCAGCCCACTCAGCATGTGCTTCGAGTGCAGCAGCACCCAGCCCTGCTCCTTCACCCCCCGCTCCCCTTGCATTGTCACGGGGCGATGCAGAGAAGTGGTTGGAGTGCAGCAAAAACAGAACGAGAGGTTGTTGTACTTGGCAGCCCCTGGAAAGGATGAGTGGGCGGTCAGTCCCTTATCTGCAAGTTATGTGCACGAGGGACTCCTGAGGATCCCACAAGATGCTCATCTATTTTTCAGCCACCAAAGCCCCTTCTGAAACAGCACTCTTATTTTCATGTTTTCACAACACCTCATTTATAGGCATGTGATTAGCTCTAATTAATGCTCATAATCAATGAATGCTTAACCGCCGCTGATGGAAAATCTGGGTACATGCAGAGTGCTGCTTGACTGAGTGCCACTGGATCAGCTAGTGGATCTTTATTGCTCTTTTAGATTCTGCTTGAGCAGGCAAAATATCTGGGCTGGTGTAAAACAATCCCGCATTGATCTCTCCAGCCAAGTGGGGTCCTTCCAGTAATTAGAAGGGTGGTGACAGGAACAGGCTCTGCTGGCTGCAGGACCAGGGGGACAAGAAAGATTTTTCAATTTTTCTTAATTTGAAAGCAATGCAGCAAATAGCGAGGAGAAGACTGGTCAGCTCTTCTGACTTTTTGTTGTAAAAAAATCATTTAACATTCCCTGATAAGCCCCTTGATTTAAACAGAGAAACAATTTGGCTCCCTGGGAGTTCCACTTGAGTAAGTTTGGTCCCAAAACCTCACAGGCTCCAATCTCTGGAACCAAATTCCAGGAAACATTCATATGTGGATGATGCATCTGTAACAGATACAAAGGGGAGAGGGGAAGCATTTGGCAATTAGGAGCTGGAATCAATTATGACTCCAGGTGGTACTTCTCTTTTTTCAGGTGAAATGTCTTGAGGGGAGGAGGAGAACCTGTCGGTGGCGTGCTTTGCACTCTTCCCTGCCTTTTCTTCATATCACACTTCCCTCCATGAACTCTCCCCTATGGGGCCAGATTCACAGGCACGCAGAAGTTGCACTGGGCTGTGCTCTGCTCTTCAGTCGTCCGCATGAAGCTCTGTGGCTTATTCTCACCCAATGCAGACAGAAGTGAGAGAACACTGTGTAGAGGGTCCTGGTGCCCGTTGTCTGCACCCTTTGGGGCTCCGTGGCACTGAGCTGCAGGACTGGGCACTGCCAGGCACAGCAGTGGCACACACCAGGCATAGCATGGAAGCGGGGTTTCCACAGTCCAGCCTGTGCTCTCTTTGTGTCCAGACGCTCAGGCCTCTACTCCAACATAAATATATTGCCTGAGCTTCCCTCCCCCTGCTCTGGTCCTCTTGAGCTGTGGAAGATTATGCTCTCTAGATAAAAAAAAAAAAAAAGTGCTTGTTTCTTTGACAAATGCAAGGCTTAAAGACCACCCTCTGTTCTTGAGCAAAATTAGCTTATCTTTGCCCCAAAAAATGTTGTTACTAAATATGAGCCGTCATTTGTGTGTGGCCTGAATGAGACGCTCAATTCATCTTATTAGAGGTTATCCTTTGAGGAGCTTTAAAAGGAAATGCATTGTTCTTAATTATTCTTATCTCAGCAGCTGTATAATTCCTGGTTTTGATTTAAAAAAGAATATCCAAAGAAAGATTACGCTGAAAGCTGGGGATGGGTCTGAACCCAGACTGCAGAGTTGAACTGCAGCTCTCGCTCTGCGCTGAGCAGTCTTCCCCTTGTCTCCAAGAAATGTGGGCCCTTTCTTTTCTACTGGAGTTAAACATGAATCTGAGCAGAAAATGCCAGAAAGCCTTTGAAGGGCAGGCTTTGTCTTTCTTTCTGGTTTTAAAGTTGTCCTAGCGATGTTCTTTCTTCTGTATCAGAAGACGTGTTCGGGAAGCACTGCCTTCCCCTGCCAGTCCTGCACCCTTGGCTCCCCTGAAAAATTTTGCACCAGAAAGGCCCAAACCCATATTTCTTTTCCATTCAGTGAAATCCTAAGAAATTTCAAAGCGAATTGAAATTTGAGTGAAGTTTACTACCAAGCTAAAAAGCCACTTTCTGTTGGTTAAATGTTTGCACAAAAAGTGACATTTGCTGTGATGCTGTACGGTTGTCACAAGCTGCTGCCCACTTTGAAGTGGAGCAGCACATAATGGATCAAATTCTCCGCAAAGCTTAGTGCCAAAGTTTCAAGTGCTTGGCATCTTGATTTGGTCCAGCTCCTCTGAAGTGGTCAGCATCCAGCAGCTTCTATTGTGACAGTAAGTGGCAAGATGTTTTGCAAAAGGACTGAGCTACCAAGCTGCTGAATTTTTCTGAAAAATCTGGTCCAGGATGGTACTGAAGGCAGTTTCAGCTGGTTTGATTGAACCAGCTGTTGAATCACAGTGGATTCCTTGAACTCCTTGTTGTAGCATGCCCCTGCCGCTTAATACTCCCCATCCTCAGCAGCTAGGTGCTCACACGGCCCGCTTCTCTCTGTGACCGTTTTACCAGAAGCATCAGCCCGTGCCCACAGCTGGTGCTGGGATGCAGATGGTGTATGAGGCCACAAAGCACCGCTGGAAGGACTGAGCATGAACCCTATGCATATCGAGAATGCCTGCTGCTGAAATTCCTATGAACAACAAGATGGACAGGTCTTAGATTTTACTGGGCTACTTAAGTGCTCATCATGTTTGAGAATCAGTGCTTTCATGCCACAATATGGAGCAAGACTATGCCTTTATCGAGTACTTGGAGCACTAGGAAATAGACAGCCCTATAGCCTGACTCTGGAAGCCTGATGCACTTTAGCAAACATTGGCCTCACCTTCTTTATATTCCAAATAGTAATAGGAAGGTTTAAAAGAAGCAAAGCAGCTTCCATGACTGTTTGCTATGCTGTTTTCCTCCTGGCCCTGATGCAGAAGGCTGGAGCAAGGGCAAACACCATGTTCACCTCACTGAGCAGCTGCACATCTCTCAGGGGCTGCTGTCAGCATGAATGGAGTGAAGCTCATACAGCCCTTTCCAGCCTGTCCCCAGTCTCTTAGCCAGAGGAACTGGATCCCTCACAATGAGATGCTTCCCATAGAGGATTCAAGATGTATTCAGAATGATGCAGGAGTGTGCAGAAAGTGCCTCTGGAAGTGGGGCAGTCCAGAGGCCATGAGCAACAATCAGAGCACTGTGCATAGTATGTGATACGTGGCATGGGCCAGTGGATAGCAACCAAAACCAGTCTTAATCAGTTCCTCCAGCAGACGTCACGGTGCAACAGCTGCCCTATTTGCAGCATGCATTGTCACCACACACAGATGAGGCTTGCTGGCATCTTGAGCACTCACTTCCCTCATGCAGAGCAGTGGCACCTCACCAGCATGTCCTGATGGCCTGGTATCTTCCTTTCAGGGACATTTACGGGGAGCTAATCCTGAACTGAACATGTTAAGAACTTCTGAAGGTGTTTCATTAAAGATGTTATCAGCTTAACCTCTAGCAGAAAAGAGCAAGTGACTGCTACCCAATGCTGGTAGGACAAGTCATGGTTATTTTATGAAAAAATATAGGCAAGTGCTTCTTTAAAATCACCTTCTGTCCAACATCCAGAAATTACTGAAAGAGCACTAATGGCATTTCGCTGAAATAGGCTTACTCTTTAATTGGCATTAGCTGAGAATAACAAGCTCAGCTATTGCCTGTGGTGGACTTGGGTCCTCCATCCCAAATGGAAGTCACCATTTCTAATCTCCAAACAGTGATGTTTTTACTTTTCTCATTAGTACAGGAGGACTGCAAGATTAATGATTGCAGCAAGGCCACGCTCATTTCCTACAGCAACAGCATCTGTTACCTCATACAAAACAATATTTTCCTGCAAGTGCTCATTCTACCTACACCAGCAGCATAGATAAGGGCATTTACAATTTCCAAAAACCCTTATCTTTATTTCTAGACATTCTTAGTGAATGTGTAAAGCAACACTGTTAGGCAAGGAATGGAGAGAAAAAAAAAAGACAAAAAAACCAAAAAACCCAAACACCCAGAGCAAAGATGCATTACAGCCAGATTTTAAAGAAATAGCACGGGGGTATGGCAGTAGGCCATCTCCTCTAAAGCCAGCTCTGACTGTTATCCAGACAAGCTTCACAAAGAGTGAAACTGCCAAACAGGTATTGATCAAAGAGGAATTATTTTGAAGTACTTATTTTAATAAATTAAAAGAAAGGAATTTCTACAGCTGTAGAGAATTTGACAGTTAGTGGGAACTTTAATGCACTATCCATGCATAAATAACCTTTTGCCAGTACCAGAGAGATCAGACGCACACACACACAAAAATAGGTTGACTCATCCAGACAGTAATTCAAAGCAGGGAATATATCCAATCCTTCCCAAAACCCCACTGTGCATTTTCCACGTGGAAAGTAGATGGCTCCCACAGGGAACATCTTGTTGTCCTGTGAACTTTCTGAAGTTTCAGTAGAGAACCTCTCCCCCACCAAGTCACACAATATTAATGGACAAATGGCCACTTGCAACACACATACCTCTTGTCCGTATTAAGCTTTCTTCATCTGTATAGTTGCCAGTGATACAATTGAATGGGGTCTTGACCTGAGGAGTGATTGAGCAATCTCTGTGCACATACTGATCTCACAAGGGGCTCAAGGAACCCATTGCCTCTCACAGACAGTGCTTGGGACAGTAGTCATGCACCCTGCAAAACATGCAGCTGATTTATACCCACGGCTTGAACACAAACTGATTCAGGTAAGGTTTGTTCCCACAGTCCAGTTCCAGTAGTATCTGTTTCAGGCTTCATTGAAGACTTAATCCAGTTCCAGCATCCTTCACAAAGAGGCTGTGGATGCCCCCATTCATAGAGATGTGTGAGGCTGGATGGGGCCCTGGGCAATTTGGTTTAGTGGAAAGTGTACCTGCCCATGGCAGGGGGGTTCAAAACTGCTGAGCTTTGAAGTTCCTTCCATCTCCAAACATTCTGTGATCTTTGGTCTTGTTTTATGACCCTGGGTGAAGTACCAGACTGATTCTAAATGTGTCCTCTTGACTACCATCATCCAGAATTGACCAGAACTCACACGCTCTTCATTGACCCAATGCTTCTAGAGGTCAGTAGACTCTTTTAACAGGAAAGGAAGAACTGTGCATTTCTGCAGCAAGAGGATCTCTCACGTCATAAACACAATGTTGTGAATGTAATTTTACCAGAGGATACAGTTTCCTTTCCATTTAAATTAGAGAGGGGTAAAATAGGTTGGACAAAATAAAACCTGATCCAGATTTCCTCTGAAGCTGTGAGATGGACTTAGCAGAGAATTAGGTACAATAGCCATGTTAAATAACTAGATCTCATTTGAAAACATCAAAGAAACAGAAACACCACAGGCCACATTTAATAACTGGCTGTCTGAACAGTGAAAGGAAAACTGTGTAAGCACCACCTCATATACCAAATATGCACTGATGTGTGTGAAAAAGGATACTCATGTACTCCACCACCATTTCTCCTCAGGCAATTGTCCATTCCCTTACAAAAACCTGGTCTTGTACAGATGGAAAGTAATGAAATCCACATATAAGGACATTTTGGATACCTAATTTTGAAAATGTATCTTCAGATGATGCACTATGCCCAATGAGGGCTGGTTTGCTCCACCAGCATGCAGAGCTGTTCCCAATACCAGCACTCAAGAAGGTTCAGATTTCCATGTGAAGCCTGATTCTAAGTATGTTTGTTTCTGAGTGACCCAATAGAAATGCTGACTTGTGCAGAGCAGGTTTTCAGACCTCTCTTTTTCCAATGAGCCCTGCAAGCTGTGTCTTGCTAGATCTCTCCCAGCATCTCTGTTGGCTATTTTGGAAAATGGCCATGCTTTAGCATGCTCCTCAATCAAAAATTTTCTGTCTAGCTCTGGTGAAGGGGCCCATGGTCCTCCTCAGGATGCTTCCTGGCAGAAGGAGCATTGCCGTGATGTTTCCAGGTACTGCATGGTGTCTAAAAACCCCTGAGAAAAAGTTCAGCTTGGTGGCTCCTGCATTACAGTCCTGTTCACCGCCAGACCAGAGGAGAGAAGCAAAACCAATCTAACTGCATCCTCTGACCCTGCTATCTGCCTGCTGTCCTCAGCCAGCTCAGTACAGAAAGAAATACATCCTGGAGGGCTCGAGGTGGGCTGGATGCTGCCCATTGGCCCAGCTACCCTGCCTGCAGCCCTGCTGGGCCCCCAGGGGCCTAGGCATGAAGTGAAGGAAAACGGCTCAGAAAGATGGGTGTGAAACTGGCTGAGCCGCCCAGAGGCTCCAGCCCAAGATTTGCAAGTCAGCTTTATTACAAACATTTGTGGCGTCCCAATGAGAGCACTTCAAAACACTGGCGCTCGCACCGCAGGCAATGACTGTGGGGGTAGGCACTTATTTATTTATTTGTTTGTTGCTATTTATTAACTGAAAATGAATCTGTTTCTACACTTTTAAAATTCTTTCGGTTGGTGGGGAGGCGTTGCTCAGCTCTGCTCCCTTCCCCATGTGGCAGAATAAGCATTTTTCCAGAGCCTGCTGAACAGGCCAGAGCCCTGCTATGGCTGCAGCTCCCTCAGGCTGTGCCATCTCAGCCTTGCTGTAACACTGGAGTAAAACTTAGGGCTGAGAGTGAGATACAAGTGGCACAGACGGGCTGCCTGCAGCACCCTGTAAAGTGCTGGGTCACTTTAGCCATGTTCTGCAAGACACTTTGGCATCCCAGTCCCTAGGAAGTGACCCCTGATTTGATTCCTAGTATAGAGACTTTTCTACAGCCTGCGTCATTAGAATGCTGACAGGATCTCTAATCACAGGGCAGTGTCTTCTTCACATGCTGTCAGGCTGAACAGGCACATAATTCCCATTTTACAGATGCAGAGAAGCTCAAGCATGAGCTCCAGACTCAGTGTTTAAAGTAGGCGCAAGCAGAGCTTGTCTGTAGGACAGGGCCCAGCATGATGTGTGGCAACTGAAGGGCAACCTAGGGCTGCTAGCACCAGGGCTTCACAAAAGCCATGGAAGTGAAAGCTAGCACATCCCAAGCCTTGAAAACAGGAGGAGAGGCAGCTTCACTGGTCAGTCTATTTTCACATCCTGCGGGCTGGAATGGCCTGACAGATTGGTGCTCTGTGGAGAGGACACCTAGGAACATCACTTTTTAGCATCAGAGACACCTGACTGAGCAGCAATGCTCAGAGAGTAGCAAGCATCTGCAAAGCTTTCAGGTTCTGCTCTAATGTTTGTTTGTTGGGCAGAGGAAAAATATTCCATATTCCTCAAATTTCTGGTCTCTTTGAATTATCGCAGTTTTGAAATTCAGCAGTACCATCCATGAGCTTTCAGAAGGAAAGTTAAAAATAAATTTGAGAAAATAACCAAAGTATTGGGGTGTGTGTGTCTGTGTGTGAGTCTCTGAAAAACCAAGACTCCAACCCTGATCTAAACCAGACTGTTTCTGTTCTCCCCCCGTCTTACTCTCTTATTTAGAAAGAACTGGAAGGGAAAAGATGCCATCAGTCTCTGAGTCTGTAAACCTTTCCCCTCCCTAATGTCCAAGACAAGACTTAAAGAAGAATCAGTCTGGAATAGAACATGAAAAACCTTCTGAAAAATGACTAGAGGCCTAATGCTGTCACTGTCCCGTGTTTATTTTTCTTCCTTTGATGTCTAATGTCAAAGAGAAAATAATGTCATCTGCTGGAAACTCAAACATGTTTGCATTTTGAGGTAATTAGAATTAATGTTGGAGGGTAAAACTAACACCATGCCACTCCAGTCTTTCCCATGTGAGGAAAACATTCCATAATGACTTATATTTAATCTGGGAGCTGGCAGTCAGTCAGCAGCGGTCCAGATTCAGGCAAAAGGGATACGTTTCAAAAACGTTTTCTGAAATAAAATAAAATAAAATAAAATAAAATAAAATAAAATAAAATAAAATAAAATAAAATATAAAAGCCATCTATACATGCTCTGACTTGTAAATGCCAGCAGGAACCCACAGCCTGAGTGCCACTCCAGTCGTAGGAGGGTGCAACTCTGCTGAAAACCAATGGCTGACAGGGGTGTAAATCAGGGAATAATGGCAGCAATACTTCAAGACCACCACCACTTCCTAAGTACTCAGCACCCACAATTGCCACCAGATTTTTTGAAGAGCTCGATTCCCCATTCACATCCAAACAAGGGCCAAATTTCTGTAAAGCCCTTAGCACGCAGCCTCTCCCCATTGTGACATTAATGGTAACACGCTGAGCCCTTTCAGAAAATTGGTCATACGTGTTTGTTTTGAAGCAGATCTCATCACCCTCATACCTGTTGAGCAGCATGTATCCAGAAAAGAATCACACTGTGCCTTGGTTTGTGAGTCATGCTGCAGGATTCCCTCCTAAAAGACAGCTGCAACTGCTCAGTGCCCCACTGAAATATTATGTTCTTACTAATCTACGTAAAACTGGTCTGAATATGATCAAGCTGAACTGAGTAAGTATGGGTTAATGCTTGATTCCTAAGGAACTATGTTTGGTCCTCATAGGACAGAAATAAATTAATAAAAGGCTATTTCTGGACCAAGGAGTTTCATTTGGAATAGTCAGCTGTCTTCAGGGGTTAAAAATAGAAAATAAACCTTTTCTAGTTCAAAGAAAATAAATGTCTACACTTATCTATGTGGATAATTAAAAACAGCTAAACTCAAAGAGCTGAAACCTTCCACACAGCTAGTTCCCACTGAGGACCAGCTTCCTAGCAGCATTTGACATATTAGAGAATAATGTCAGGATTAAGGATCACTCTGGGGTAAGTGCAATGCTGCGTGCTGCTACATACAAAGGCAAGTTACTGGTGATGGTACTACAGAACAGACTAAAATGTTTGAAAAAAACCCAAAAAATCTTTTTAGGCAGGCCCACACCACCTCTGCTGACCCTGTCTGTTGCTCAGAGCAGAACAAATGCTTCATTTTCCCTTCTGCAGCTGTACAGAGGTGTGTGCCCTGGCCCTTGCTGTTGCACGGATGCTGTGTCTATCCAGGTGACTGCAGCAATGATTCTCATGCTGCTGTCCCACGTCATGGGTTCTCCAAGACTCACAAGGGCATCACTAGTGCAATGACCATCTTCCCATTTTCGTGTACTGCAATCAAGCTTCCCATTTTCTGCCTTTGTTCACCAAATCAAGTGATCTGACAGATCATGCGGTCTGGCAGAAGTACATGAAACCGAAATGATGATGCAGAATCAGTGAGCTCCAGAGGAAGGACAATGTGGCAAAGAGGAAGAAGCAGAGCAGACGTTCTCACAGTGAAACTGCTCTGCTTCCTGTGAGCACATCACATCTCCTTACCCCCTCAGACTCCACTTGACTTCAAACTGACAGGCAGCTATCAGCTGCAAGGGCAGCTGGAGGAGTCAGCAACGTCTTTCTGCACAAAGGACTTTTTAAAGGCAACTCTTTTTCATGTTTCATCCAAGCAGCCTACAGGAATATGAAATCCCAAACTTTGATTTTTATCCAGACGATCAGTCTTTTTAAGCCTGCAAAGCTGAAAGTAGATACCTCTTATATTTGCAACGTATTTTCTTTGTTTAGCCATGGCCAAAAAAAAAGTAAAGCAATAGCATACTGTCCTCTTTAAAGTTATATTGGACCATACAGTCAACTCCAAAGACAATTTCCCAAATATATGACTGCCTTCCAGGCCTGAACTCTTTCAGGCTGTTTCTCATACTGGCGAGACAAAAGCATCCCTACTAACTTGCAAATATCGAGGCCGTACAAATTCCTGGGCCCTGAGAGCTGCCTACACATCAGATGTGCTCCAGCCACAGCCAGGCAGGAGGCAAAAGAAGGAGGAGGACCATGGAATGACTTCTTGCTGCTTTCTTCAGCCCTTACCTTCTCTGTTGCTTCTCATCTTCCCTACTCACCTTGCTCCATTTTGCTCCCTGTCTTCCTGATTAACACCATTTTCCTCCCTGTCTTTCAGGCAAGGGATTGGCTCGGTACACAGATATGTGAAGAGCATGTTCTCATGCTGAGGAAAGTCAGCACAGCTCCACATCCTGGGGTCTTTTTTTATCTGCAAAGGAATATTTCCCCCAGCTTTCTTCCTTCCTAAAAGCAGTGCTGCTACCACAGCCTGCCTACCCATCACTGCTCCACTCTCCCTAGCTTGTTGCCTCCTCATTTCCTCCACTGATTCTCAGCTTGGTTTCCTCGCATTTCTTTTTTCCTCAGCTCCACTCCATTTGCAGGAGCTGGGGTCTGCACAGTGAGGGCAATGTGAGATTAATCAAGTTTGGAAAAATTGTCTTTTCTGTGCACACATGATGCTTTTTTGTTGTTGTTATTGTTGTTTTTTCCCTTCAACTCTCAGTGAAGATAAATGTGTCCAAAACTGCTGTGAAATTCCTCAGAGAAGAGCTGACAGAGCTCCCAGTCAGAGCTGTGCCATGCCTGTTTCTGGCATAGGAACCCACATGCATCTCACAGCAAATAGAGCAGCAACCGCTGATAGGAATAAAACAAGTCTCAGCACAGCACATGCAGGTATTTTAATGGAAAGAAGAAAAGAGAGCGAAATGAAAAGAAAGTATCACATACATTCAAGTCTTTCATTGCTTAATACAGACGTACTGTATCACTACATCATTTCACTTCATTTGGTGTGAAACTGCAGTAAGCCCATTAAAGCTGAAGGAGCTGCATCTGCTGATCACAGTGCAGTTCACTGCACCTATTGCTGCAGTATCATTGCTTCCCATATGGTGCTGTAACTACTCAGTATGCTGAATTGGGCACTGCCTAATATCTGTGTGTCCCAAAGGCTGCACTGATCTAACCCTTACGGAGGGAAGATCCAATACTTTTCCCTGCTGAACGCACCCATTGCCACCAGGCAGCTTAGAAGTTTGAGTGTGTTATGGAGGATTTGCCACTCCTCCTCTTGTACTGCTGAACACAAGGTACTTGGCTCAGGATCTTTCAGCACAGAGCACAGCTGAACCTCCTATGCGGTCCATCACTCTACTGCTAATGCCCTCCTCCTTCCCCAAGGGTAAATGTGAAGTTTATCCCTGTGAAGAGAAAGATTTCTTCCTAGGATCCACTCTTACAAATAGCCACTGTGTGGGTTTTCCAGTGCTGGTTAATAACAGCTATATTTTATTACTTAGAAAACATCTCTGCGCCAGCATCCCACATATTTCACACTTCACTTCCTTCGCATGAGTACTCTGGGGTCCCACTGCTTTACTGAAGTGTCGTTCCAAGTTCCTCCAGCCGTTGTCTTCAACCCTGACTATCTCTGCAATGGGAGCGCTGGAACCAGGACCAACCAGATGTATTTATCTGCTCCAAAATTCTTCTTTATGGGCACTCAGCTGGCATACATGGCCTTCAACAAGCAGCTTTTATCACTGTGCTCTGATCCTCATGTCCCCTCAGATTTTTACCTGCTGTCACAGCCCACTTCATTCTCAAACTAAATCTCACTTTGTAATCACTGTATGCAAATTCATTTGGGCAAGATATTTTGTTTGTATGTTAGCCTTTTAGAGTGGGCTGCAGCAGATTCACACTCTTTTGCTTTCCAATTGATACTTTCTCACCAAACCTTCAGGTTAAATCTCTTATCTGAGAGGGGAGGGATTTGCTGCTGTTCTCCTGCACTTTTTGCCATGCTGGAACTTTTTCCTATTTATTCTAACCAAGTTCCCTACTTTTAAAATATCTGATCTAAACGGGCAGCGATCAGCACTGCCCAGGGGATCATGTACACTCACTGTCTGTATTAACTCCTGCTTTTTTCTTAGGGGTAAACTGAACCTCCCTCAAATACGCATCAAAACGGCTTTAAATAGCAGTCATCTGTGGTATTAATCAAGTTTCTTCTTAAAACCATCCCAGATGTGCCATTCAACCAGCTTATACTGGTTTCTGTAAGAACACCCACTGTTATTATTGTACCAACAGATTTTGCAACTTCCTTAATTTCGTTTAACACATGAAGGTCTTAAGTTGAGATCTTTCTGCAGCAATGAGGGTGTGCTAACAGCAGAGGGTTGCAGAAATCTGTGCAGCAGGACAGCTGACAGCGAGGGCTGTAGGCACCATGTGGACAAGGGTCTGGAAGCAACCAGGGGCCAGACAGAGGAGAAGCTAGATGCAAACTCAGCCTGACACAGCTAAGCATACACATGAACTGGACCATGTTCATTCAGAGCGCTTGCCTGATTTCATTTTTTTTCATCGACTGAAAGGTGGAGAACATGTCAGGAAAAGAGCCAAAATAGGCCTGTGGATGAGCAGGGACCCACAGCCACCCCATACCAAAGCTGTGTGGAAAAATGGTGCTTGGCAGAGGAAAAGGATCCTATAAAAAAAGCTCTCCGTCTGGGCCTGGGACATTCTGAGCATTCTTCTGACCTCCACCCTCAGGCAGTGAGAAATTACTGCCTCTTGTGCGAGTAGGGAGAAAACAACAAGACAGACTGCTTTTAGCATGCAGGAGGTAGCTGAGTCACCTGCTTGAAGGGCTGGCTGCCTATAGTTGACCTCAACTGGCAGGTATTTCCTCTCTGGCCATGCTTTGGGGTGCACTGCCTGCACCAAGGTTTCCACCCTTGGTGACCCAGAATCATAGAATCACAGAAACGTAGGGCTTGGAAGGGACCTCCAGATATCATCAAGTCCAACCCCCCTGCCAAAGCAGGTTCCCTACAGCAGGTCACACAAGTAGGTTTCCAGGAGGGTCTTGAATATATCCAGAGAAGGAGACTCCACAACCTCCCTGGGCAGCCTGTTCCAGTGCTCCGCCGTCCCACCTCTCCTCCCAGGGAGAACTGGGATAGTGGTTCCCTTCATTAAAGATCCCACGTGCACCCCATGGGTACCTGAAAGAAAGCAGAACCCAGAGTGCTCTCTGCAGAAAGACCCAATTCTCCCTGGGTATGGAAGTCCAGCTACCTATTATCCTGTATCCTTAGTCTGGTTTCTATTGCGTTTCCCACCCTGAAAATCAGAGATTAACTTACTAAACTCAAAATGATGAAAGCAAAGCCCAAAGAAGGCCCAGTGAAATGACAGCACACAAGACTGGAAAACACTTTTGCTTCAGGCCTTATTCAGTTGTACCCCTTAATACAAATAACCAAGCTCAGCACTGTAACGCCAGGGAAATCCAATAACATTTTCTCATGCAATGGGAACAGTTTTGTAGGGACTTATATTTTATTTGCAAACTGGCTATCTGTTACAGCTAGCAATTCAAATCTAAGCAATGGAGTAATATTTCAGAAATGATTAGAGCAAAACAAATAATCACATGAACAGTATTATTTTGCAAAACATGCGGGCCTTGGTAATTTGTGGGCTTTGGTACTAAAATTGTGCTGTGCCTTTAATCAAGATAATTATGCAAACCTCTCTGAGGGTCATAAAGGGTTCAGGAGGAGGCCTTTTGATGCTGGGATGCAGACCCAACACCCGTATTACATTGTTCTGATTAGAAATGCAGCACCGTTTTCTTCAGTTTCATGCTGTTCTTGAATGCGCAGTGGGAAACACCAGCATTTCTGACTCGCATATCCTGAGATTGCTTGGCACACTGCTGCAAAAAATCAGCTTTCTTCCTCCCGCTCTCTAACATGGACATGGAAAAGAGCCTTCTCTTTCCATCGCCATGCCTTCTAAAAACATTACATGAGAATTACAGCATTTATTTATTTTCTGGAAGGCAGCCAGAAGGGGAAAAAAAAAACAAAAAAACAAAACACATAATCCTCTTTCAAAAATACCCCTCCCTGTGAATTGGATTATGTTGTAATCCGTTCTGGATCTGTCCCAGGCCTGCTTGCCTTCTGGGGTGCAATGACAATGTTTTGGACGGTCTGCAGTGCTGGGTGGAGGGGGCGGACCACCGGCAGTCTATGATACAGCCCAGGTTTCTCTCCCACCTCTGAATTTTACAGCCACAAGGAAAAAACCTGTACACAGACTGGGCTTTGTCCATCTGCAAAGCACACGCTTAACCTGAGTTGCTGCTGCTCACGAGGTCGCGGACATTGGCGCGTGACCATCTGGGGGCACTTCTGGAGTGGGGCTTTTCCCTCTGTGCCACCGCTGATGCTGCTCTGCTGATGTTTCACATGACTCTTCCCCTGCAAACTGTCACTCTTCTTTATTTCCTTTTTCTTCCTGAGTGGTCTCCGTGGCCACTCGTCTCCATCTGACTTTGCGGCAAGCTGGGGATTGCTAGCGTTCTGGAAACCCGATCTCTGTGTCTCCGGCTGCAGTATAGGGACCAGACCTCTCTTCAGCTCAAATTGAGGGCAACTCGATGACAATCTGAAGGGACTTCAGAGAGGGGAAAAAATGATCCAAGGCTTAGATGTGGGCTGAAGGAAAATGAAGGGAATGGGCTTTGCAGTATCTTGGCTGGATGATATCTAAGTGGGATATGATAATTCCTCATAAGTCTTAGGAGGATATAAACACTTAAAGGCAAAGGAATTGATTAGGACGGGAGAAGGAGGTATAAGTGGGATTAATGAGATGGAACTGAGAGCAGGAAAATTTATGCTTTACAGCAACATTTCCTATTAGCGAGATCTACTACAGCGTCGGGTAGGATTCCAAGGAGAAGCAATGGAAACACTGTTGCTTAAGCTACTTCAGAGAAGACTGGACAAACACTCAGGAACACGCTGTAGGGAACAATTCCACAGTGTTGGGGGGATGGAAAAGATGATCTAACATTAGTTGTTCTCATTTCCAATTTACGTGGTGACTCTATATTAAAGGTGGTTTTTATTATTATTGTTATTGTTATTATTGTATTTCTTGAGATGCTAGCCAGTTATCAGCAGAAGAGACATTCTAAAAAGTTCCTTCTGGTATTCTGTAATAGTCCTGCTTCGCAAGTCTTGTCTATAATACAGGGCTGATGATTTATAGCAGGAATGTCATTCTCCATTCATCCTATTTTGCTGGGTTACTGTAGGATCTCTGACCAGTGGTTATCTTGTGTGCTTTATGAGCTACAACACCGAAGCACAGCACAGCACAGCAAATTGAGTCAGATGATTCAGTACAAACTTCCTGGCTTTGGAAAATTGAAAAGCCAGATCTTCAGTCTCATTTGATAACTATTTCTTTTTCCTATTACTTTTTCTTCACATGTGCAGGCAGTTTCATAGAATAATACTTAGAAAATCTTTGAAAATAGGACCTTAATAGGTGAAAGGCAGAAACAGGCATTATTTAGCACAAAGAGAAGAAGCACCACAAGAACGAGGGAATTCTTGCTGAAGACACATTTACTCCTGTAAGTGACTTTTACTGACTTTGTAATGCCATTCCAAAAGGCCTGGGTTCTATTTTTTGGTTGATTTACATCGTATACGTGAAAGTGCCACACTCTCATTTTAAAAAGGGAGAGCAATAAAGCAATAAAGGTTTCCTTAATGTCTAACAATGTGAGTGATATCACAGGTAGCTCTGGAAGGTCCCTGAAGCTGACTGACCTGCTAGGAATGATGTAGCTAAAGCCTATCCTGGCGTAGGTGAGGATATAATAGATGCTTTCTCAAGCTTCTTTCCAGCCTTAATTTCTAGTTATTTTTCTTGGAAATTTTCTAGACATCTAGCATTTGTGCAGATGCATATTAGGTCAGCTAAAACCAAACACTGATGGAGTACAAGGTCAAAACGGACTATTCAGCTTATCTTGTCCAGCATTTCTGAACAGTTTCCCAAGTGTGATCTCATAACAAAAAAAGAATAATAGGCCTTTTCCCCTCTTCTCAGCTGGAAAGGAGGGGCAGCTAACCTCTCATTGAAGATCTTAAGACCAGAAGGTTGAGAATAAAGACTGTAGTTCAGCCTCCAAATGGAGCTGTGTACAACGGCTCCTGATACAAATGGGAGCAGAGCTGCGTGACTTAAGTGTGCAAATGGCAATATGCACAGACAGGACACAAGGCATGTCAAGAAAGGGACACGAGGTCTGCTCTTTGTCACATACCAAATTGATTGCCAATGGAAGGTGCCTGATTTTCAGGGACTCCTCCTAACACTAACACTGTTCAGAGACTCACGCTAGCTAATGCTGACTTCATTAGAGCTCTCTGGTCAATGAAAGCAATTGTGTGCTGTCTAGCGGCTGGACTGGAAGACAGGAAAGGATTTGATTCAATGCTAGCTGTGCTCCTGACTCATAGCTTACCCTCCAAGTAAGTCATCTGACCTTTCTGCAGTTCAGTCAATCTGGCTGGAAAGTTGTGCGGGAAGAAGGGAAAAGCAGTATTCTTGGTGAAAACCACAGACGGAATCTGAGCTGAGTTTTCCTAGGTTAAAAAAGAAAGAGACAATATCAGAACGTGAGTCAGAATCGGAACCTCCCTGGCCTTTTCCACTCAGGACGTCTGGTAGTATCATCATTATCATAGCAGAAAATCATTTACCTCAAGTCTTGCTTCTAGCTCAGAAACCTAAAGGAAATACTCGGTGCTTGTGCCAGGTACACTCAGCTCCTGAATAGATTGAAGGACTATCTGAACAAATTTAATAACTTTGGACTTCTCTACATGGATCATATTTAAAGGGTATAAATAACTACAGCAAAAACTGGAACAGAGATGGATTTATATTACTAATATATTTTAAAAAAAATTCTGATGGGAAAATGGAAAAAAGTAGGGACTTAAAAATACCTTTTTTTTTTTTTTTTTCCTTGTGTTATGCTTTCTGTCAGATTTTGTACTATAGAGACCTAAAGAACATTTTCTGGCAAAACACCAAGTCAAATACAACATGGTGTAAGTTCCTAATAATGGAAAGAAAGTTGCGGTGGGAAAGTGTCCAGAGCAGATTTTGTAGACAGAAGGTCCCTGAATTGGCTGCAAAAACAATTTCTTTTTCAGAATGTCTTCCTCATTTTGAAAATATAAATAGCTCTAATTAAGTGCCCCAACCTTTTTCTTTTAGTATAAGTAGGAAGTGAAGTTGTAAAAGATTGATTTTGGCCAGCGCTGCCATAAAGTGTTGAAAACAATAACGACCTGTAAGGGAAACCAAAATTCAATGGGGGCTGGATTTGTGGTTCTGAATATCTTGAAAATGCTTCTTTTTTTTTCTTTTTTTTTTCTTTTTTTTTTGTGAGAAACCTCTGCTGGACCCATGAAATCAGACCCCCCTCTGGATTTCAAGAACATATGAACTAGAGCAAAAGAGCCTCACTCTGACAGATTGCTCATGTGGAGGACTGTTGTATGAAAAGTCCTATTGAAGACACGTCCATGCACACAGCCCCATGGGATGTGTTTCTGCGTGTCTGTGACAATCAGGAGGATAATAAGAACCCAATAGCACTCTGTAGTGGAGGAACCATGCAAAATGCAGATGCTGAATGGGGCTGCTAGGTTTAGGCTCTATGTATTTTTAGTTCTCAGCCCCTGATGGAAACAGAACCTCCTTCCAATTTGATACCAGGAGAAATATTGTGATGCTTTGATCTGATGGTAGAAATATCAATGGAAACGAAGTTTTTATATTGTTACCATCACACTGCTCGTCATTTTTTAGGGGTCTACAAAAGACCTGCCATACAAAAAATGGTTAGATATTTTCACAGTTCTACTTAGTCTTCTAAATTTCTCTTTGGAAGTCTAGAGAAGTATTTAGGTCTTTCTTGGACTAGACAGAGGGATTATCAGAGCTTTCACATTAACTTGATCCAGTAAGTATAATGATAGAATCACCTAATGGGAGCCATTAGCAGGAAGGGGCTGGAACATGGGGATGGTTTTCCCAACCAGAATTTTTACTGTTATAAAACGTGATACAGATAGTACATTTTTATGAGTCTCAGGGACACCACTTCTCCATCAGCATCATGGAAATACAAGAAACCTCTCGACTTTATTTTCAATTAGGTGGTGAAAAATTAGCAAGAAGCTCCTTGTGGTCTCCTGTGAATTTATTACAGGCACTAAGCTCTTGCATTAAAAGGCATAGAGAATATAACAAACAATAGAGATCCGGCAAGATTTCAAAGTAAACAAATCTGGACTGAAATTTTAGTCTCTGAACTCAGACAGGACCTCGACCCAAGCAGGATTTACATGCAGAAATTGCTCTCTTGGCTTACACACACAGCATCAGAACTGCAGTACTAGATGTGAAACGCTGTGAGCTCTGATGCTCTGGAACATGGCCAGGCAATCTGTGTCACCTGGGAAGTTAAAAATGTTTGGGTGTAGAGTTTGATAGGAATTATCAACGCCGTGGGCACGTCTCATCTATTAGTGTTCAGAATAGTTTCAGAAGTATATCAAACTGTGTAGACTTTTAGTTTTTAAAACTCCCTCGTTTCCTCTTCTGTGTTGGAAAAAACTTATTTTTCAAATGGCTGCTTTTATCTCATGTGATGCAATCTGGAGGTGAACGTCACCTCTCACGTGCTTCTACCTTTTTAGTGCATTACCTCTGCACTATTAGATCACATGAAATGGCTAACTTCAAGGAATTAATCATTCAGTCATAAAGTACAAGCTATACTACAGGAACAACATTCATGATACAGCACTCCCTGCCTCCCTAAGTTTTCTCGTTTCTTGAACCCTGATTTTTACAGTAATACTGCAAAACTTACCTTACACTGCAACACATAAAAGCAACAGAACCAAATCCAGAGGGACAGATGCAACAAAATATTTCTTTTTCCCATGTGTTGAGCTGTCAAATGCAAGCCAGCTGCACTCTAGAATCATAGAATCATAGAATCACCAAGGTTGGAAAAGACCTAAAAGATCATCCAGTCCAACCGTTCACCTATTACCAATAGCTCCCACTAAACCACGTCCCTCAACACTCTAGAAACAATGTATGCATGGCAATTACACATGAGCTAAACATGCCCTGATTTCTCCATAAGCATGCAGCAGAATAATTAAATCTACCTGCATATGGGAGACTTTGCCTTACTCTCATCTTGAAGGCCAAATCTTTAAATGGAGAATTGCCTTTGGAAGATGAAGCTGATAGATTAACTTTTAATTTAACATCATAATAGTATTGGCTCAAGTACAGAGCAGTCAGAAGGCCCTAAGATATCTTGTGGGATGCAGAATCTGGTATTGACTGTGCTCTGCCATCGTGACTCAACACGCCTTACAATACAATTACTACAGTGGCTGTTATTCTCTTCACCTACAGAAATCTGGAAGACGTGAGAATTGCTGGTTTTTGTACTTCCCCTCTTTCCTGTTCTCTATGTGAAAGCTTTCCTACCTCTCACTCAGGCAGGATCAGGGAAATAATTCTGAGAAAATTTCTTCCCTACTTCTCCTTTATCCTGGAGTTCATCAAGATGATCTACAGACAGAAGTTTACTCCTATTTTCTCCATTTTTCTTTTTTGAATTAGTTGGTCAAACAGCCAGATAATTCTTCTAACTCATCTTTCCATGAGGTCTACTGAAACCATGGTAATGTGCTTCAGAAACACAGGGCCCAATACTGTATGCTAATTTAATTATATAGATGATGTAACAGAAAGCATTTATTTAGGCATCCTGTTCTTAAGCTGAGCAAAAAATGAACAAGAATAAGAAATAAGCATGAGAAAACACAGCAGGTAAAGCATGTGGAAGTGAATTTATATGAACTCCTGTTCTGGATACAGATGCAACTTGCAGTACTTTATGAGATTTGGCTCCTTCTATTGAAAATTGTTCATGTAAATATCTTGGTATATCTAGAAATATCTTATATTATATCTAGAAATATATTATAATATCTAGAAATATCTATATCTTGGTATACCTAGAAAACTCTGATTACTCCTGGCAAACTTAGAGAGTGAAGTTTCGTTTTCTAAACCATATATAATGAATGAAGGATGGTCTTTCAAATCAGAAGGCCAGTTTGCTCAAGCAATGTGTCAAAATAGCATTGCTATAGTAACAGTCTGGTATCTTTCAGTGTGGCAGGATTAGAGCACAAAGATGTTTCCAATTGGAAACCATGGTGGTTTATCTTTTGTATAAAGCACCAATCTCTTTCTAGGTAATGGATCTCCATCCTGTAAATAAGCCAGCAACATACACCATTCTAATTTGAGAACTTCACATTTGGAAAGTAAAAAAAGTTCCTTCCTTCCTTCCTTCCTTCCTTCCTTCCTTCCTTCCTTCCTGCTTTCCTGCCTTCTTTCCTGCCTTCTTTCCTACCTGCCTTCCTGCCTTCCTGCCTGCCTTCCTCCCTTCCTCCCTTCCTGCCAGCCTCCTCCCTTCCTTCTCTCTTTCTCTCATTTTTCTTTCCCTCTCTATTTCTCCCTTTCTCTTTCTTTCTAACTCACTCTCTCACTCTCTTTTCTTTTAAATGGCACATATCTGGACTACAAGTTGTAACCCCAAAATCTATATAGTCTGTGATGGACATTTTGTCATATCAACAGTCAGTTTCCAGAAGGTTCACTAAAAAATGCGTGTAGAATTGTATCTTGTGTTCCTGAATTTAAAGCTATTTTCTGTCATCTTGCTATTCTCATTATTTCCATAAATTGGGGAAATCCTCCCCAGAAATTTTGTGTGGAATTAAAAAAAAAGAAGCTATCAGATTAAATACCGATATCAGAAGGAAGTAATTTTCTACATCGCCTTGAGGACTGTTTGTTGGCAGAATAGAAAGGGGAGATTCCTGATTTTCTACAGAAACCTGTTACTATGCTTGGAAGGTCCCAAGAAATCAGACTGGAAATTTGGGTTGCTTCCAATCACATCACCGCACAGGTATTTTTAGTGACTTTTTTAATTCTTCAAAATCCCCCCTGAAGCATAAATATTCTACAGAAGACTTACAGGTAGACATACAGGAGAGGATTTCCATTTTCAGAAATGTTTGAAACAGCTGTCCAGGAGAAACATAAAATTCCTACTGTAATTTATGAATAATCTCAAAACTCATGTCAATAAAAGATTTATATGCAATGCTACGTCATCTTTATTTGCCTGAGTGTCCCCCTTTACTCTTACTAAAAGAAGTGAAATCAAGATTAATCAGTAAATTACTTTGGCCTCAACAGAGTTTCTCATTAATTCATGGTTTCTCATTTCCCACATCCCCATCACTGCTTAAAACTTCCCTTTTTACAGACAGTTCACTGTTTACATGATAAACATACTCCCCACATTACCCTTCTGGACTTGTATTGCTCAAGTGTGAGAGCTTCAGTGCATCCCACTTCCTTACCAGCCTTTTGAAACCGCTTTGATGACAGTGCTTGGTGACCACAACAGGCAGTGAGTACTAATATTGCAGTACAGCAAATTTTCCCAATCAATGAAGCATAACATTCAGTTTCTCCAGCTGTTCCCATTCCTGGAAACCTGCTGGAAAAAGCCACCATGGAGGTAAAATAGGCTGTCTGGGAGCAGAAGGCTCACTCACATCTTGAAAGGAGGCATGGAATGGGATAGGGCTCTTGCCCTGAGACTGGGCTGTGGCAACTCCTTTTGTTGTGCTGCTTGGATAAAAAACCAAGCAAGCAACCAACACTTCAAAGTGTGTGCAGTATCTGGAAACTCACCAAAGGGGAGGCAATTCCTCTGGAGGGTTAGCTGGGACAATTGACTCCCTGCAAGGGCTGGCATGGAGGGTGTGTCTGCAAGGAAAGTCTTCATAGCCAAAGTTTCCCCTTGCTCCAGTCACTTCACAAAATGCTGTCTCACATCCGGCAATCAAAGCCCTTCCCCAAGCTGCAGCCTGCACCTACAGCACAGCAGTGAACCCAGATGACCCACTGCTCCCACTGTCACAGAGAAGTCCATCACCGTGGGGTTATGTGGGTATTTCTGCCTTTTTTTCTTTCTGTCTTAACTGTGCACGACAGTTCAGGAAGCAGCCTCAGAAATTGGACCTTTAGCCTCACTGACACAAGATAGAATACTTTAATGACTGCTATGGAAAAATATACTTCACCAAGCCAGTTTTACTCAGAGGAGCAGCTAGAGCTGAACCTTACTGAGATACTTGTTAGTGCCAGTAACATCACCATCCCAGCAGTTTTGCCTAACTAACAAAACTCACCACTTCTGTTACAGATCTTTTAGTAGTGTCCTTTCAGAGTTATTCCTGCAAAACAATAGGCAAGGCCCAGGAGAAAAACTCTAAAATTTAATATTAACTTACATTACACTCATCATTTTACATCAGTATCAGATTTAAGCTGTCTACAAAACCAGAGGCTTTTATACCACATTCAAAATTTACCAAGTTTAATTTGTATGTGCCTCACAATTAATTAACTAAACAGTTAGAGCCAGGATCCAGTCTCAGATCCAGGGAAACCATCTGTCACAACCTGGCTCAGTCCCATCGTGTAAGGTCACCAGTCTGTTGTGAGTGGGCTCCATCCATGGTATCCCACTTACTTCCAACCCCAACATTCAAGTCAAATAGTCTGTCCTTGTGCTTCTCATGATCCAGGGCCACCTCTGACCTCTTTCCAGGGTGGTGAACCTCAATAGACATCCATCCTTTCCACATTGAGTGGGTCTCAAGCACGGCCCTGGGGCTTCAGGGGCATTTCCATACCTCCAGTTTAACAACACGATGGAACAAGGAACAACATTTGAGCAGAAGAATGATCACAAATGTGGGTACTCTTAAAAGGAATTGAAAAGCTCAACCCTTCTGAAACAGGATGGAATCCTCACTTAGTCACCCCTCCTCTGAACACAAGGGCTGGGCTGAGCAGGTGAGCCCATTCTCTTTTCCACACACTCAGGCACGAGTG
Source organism: Centrocercus urophasianus (assembly GCF_019232065.1). Lineage (NCBI taxonomy): Eukaryota > Metazoa > Chordata > Aves > Galliformes > Phasianidae > Centrocercus > Centrocercus urophasianus. The sequence goes on from NW_024885022.1 coordinate 1,407,103, forward strand.
ATGACTGCTCAGCCTCTCCCCTTTGCAGCATCCCAATCAGGACCTCTTGGCTGCTTTCTTTCTGCCTTTCTTAGTAAAAAGCCACATCCCACGAGAAAGGCCAGTAGCTAAAGGATACTAGGTAGCTTCCCGTACTCAGCATATGGAGTCCTCATTTAGCATCATGATGGCTTCTCCTAGCTAGTGCCTGGAAAGGTCGCTGAGCACATTTCTGAGGAAGAGCCAACCCAGCAAGTTGCCTTGATGATGTCTACATATGTGTCCACGAAAATACAAAATAGGGCCACACTCCCTGCCCCAAATACACACTGAGCACCTAAGGAGAAGGCTCACTGCTGGGGCAGGGCTGTGTGCTGTGATATGACTAAGCAGGAACATCAGTGCAGATAAAGATTCTCACAACCACAGTGTTGATTAGAGATTGGTGCTGTGAGGCCCTAGCACCCAAAAGAAGATAGGAGTGATTTCTCTGTTGTCAGAGTTAAGAGTCAGATCGCCCTCAGAGCACTTGCACCTTGCAAGAGCAGGATGCTCAGGCTGCTTTGACACCACCTGAATTATTATATTTATTTCTGAAACCTCATTGCAGTTAACTGTCTGAAAGTGGTCTAGACAAACCAACAAAACAACAGCAAATAAAGGGCCAACAACGTAACCATCAAAAGATGAGAAAGAGTGATTTCTGATGAGAAATTTAAGTGCAGGTGGCTCACCCAATCACAATAGAATACATTCTTTAAAAGAACATATTCTCAAACAGCTGTTTGTCTTTTGAGTTGTGTTGAATTTAAACATACCTCTGTGATGTCTATATGATGTTGAAATGTATGTGTTATCAATATTACAAAAGACAACTATATTTTAAAGTGTATTTTTTTACCTCAGCAAGCAAAAAATTCATAGCCCATAAGTGTAATCACCTATGCCTTAATTATGGGTGCATAAGGTTGTGTATGGGCACGTATATTTCCACTATTAAATATGAAAAATGCAAATACCAAATATGAAAAGAAACATTTAGGAGACGTCAAGGAATAGTGAAGGAAATCAAACCCTTCTCAAAGTTAAGAGAAGGAGTATTTATCAATGTACCCTAAATCTGAAGTTAAAAAGATGGAAGATGCAAACTTACCTAGAGAATAATACATATTTTGGGGGGCGTCTGTACCTACGGAGAAGCAAATGGAGATACAAAACAGATTAAAAACAAATAAGGATTTTAGGTGCCTCCACTTTGACTGCCAAATTTTATTCACTGTAACAGCACCTCACTTGTGAAGGTGAGTTGCCTAGCCATATAAATCAGCCCTTTTCAGTGCTGAAGTTCAGCACTCCAAGCACACGCTAGAAGAAACAGATGTGTGAATTATCTAATTTCCATTGATGTAAATGGAAGCTAAATGACTAAAGAAGGAGTGAACTGCCTCTTTGCTACAGCCTCGTGCCTTAATGGATTCTGCAGAGACTTTAAACTTGTGCCAAAGATTTACAGCTAACAGAATTATTCAACCAAAATCTCCAACGACTAATGAATAAATAAAAGCCTCTATTGTCATTCAGGATGATACTTCCCTTTCTCAGTGGTATAACCCTTTTATACTTTCCAAAGATAGCTTAAGATAAAGGATATTTCTCTTGTCTGCAACCTGGGGCAGAGCTGTGTGTGTAGCATCATCTTCTCATTTAGGCAGAGTCTGGGATTACACTGACAGGCACAGCATGGTGGAAGGAAGGGGCTGAGAAAAAAAAGTCCATGAGGATCCTTGCTTGGTCTAGACAGGATTTGCTTTCAGGGCCAGAATGAAACTCAGATAAAAAATGAGACTATTCTTCATCAGCCCACCATGGATTTGAATATATTTCTACTTGGGATTTTTCCTCTCTCCTGTCAGTCCAGAGGGTCATTTGGACCTCTTTCTTCATGCTTAGCAATACCAATCTTATTCACTGCTTTTGAGAATGTGAGAAAAAAAATCCTATGGGTTTTGAAGGCTGAAATGAAGCAGAAACCTTTTGCTGCTGGCTGAAATGCAAGTACATAGAGATGGCCCAAAGCCCAGGCCATGACTTTTTTTTTTTTTTTTTTTTTTTTTTTTTAAATTTGGGACCTTGCATTTTGGGAAACCTAGACAGCCCTACAGCTCATTAGTTTGGTAATCCCTCTGCTTCAACAACAGAAGCAGAGGGAGATGTGACTCATTTCCCAGTCACGACTACCTCTGGCAGCTGAAGACAAATCAGTGCCCAGTCTCTGGGACAGTGAGTGGGTTATCTGTAAGCTCTGCATGCTCAGCCACACCAAGCTGTGCATAAAGGTGATACCAATTCTGCGTGTGCAACAGCCATGGCCTCTTTCCTCAAGACATTCCATCAGAAAACAGGGTGGAGAAAGTACCCAGTTCAAATTTACCAGGGAGATACAGTTTCCTCTCAGCTGTAGGGAAAGAAATGGTCAGGAAAATCCTTACATACATAAACAGCTATTGCATTTGAATTTCCTTTTTTTCTTTTTCTCTTTTTTTTCTTCTTGCTCCAGGCAGAAGCATGTTTCTTATTCATATGAAAACATCCTGTTCACATTTAAGATTTTCTGCTGTTAGATGCAGTTCATTTTTATCTGTTCTCAAAGCAATCAGGACAGGGACAATTTCTGATGAGTGACCAATGGTGAAAATAAAATAAATGAGGAGAGAATGGGAACGGGGTCGCTGGGCACTGTGTGGTTGATGTTACGATCTATTTTTGAAATGGTACAGGATATGGAGGTTGCACTAGCTCTTCTGAGAAAATCAGCTAGCTAACCTGGTATCTGCAGGACATCTGTAGGGCAAATATATCCACGAGTCCTTTTTTGATTAGTAGTCACTGCTGCACAGTGTAAGAGCTCTGTGTCATGAAATAATCTGGGTAACCTTATGTTCTAGTTGCTAGGCATGACGTGCCTGGTGCCTTTCCCTGGATGTATCACACAGATTTTTAATTGGGAATATATCAAACCAGTAATACTTTTCTCTTACGGAAGATATTTCCACATCTGCTTTGCAAGTGATCTTCAACATCGAGTTGAGCAAAACATCCTGAATCCAAAATCTACAGTTCAGGTTTCTTACTCACATTTAGATTCACGGAAAGTTTGAAAACAGCTCTGTGGAAATACTGACTGTCTACAAACCCTACCTGAGGTAATGGAAGCAGCAAGGTGTGCATAATGCTTTGTTTCTGCTTCTGTAACGACAAGTTTTTGTTCTTCAGCTGGGAGAGGCCTGCTCTGCGTTGTGAAGTGTTGCCACAAGAAGAGGGCTGCGAGAGCCACACTGCACTGACTTTTTGTTTTTGTACCCATAAATCAACCGTAGACCATAAAACACAACCTGTAATAACAATCACCAATATTTAATACGCTTCTGACTAGTTTGAAAACCTGTTCAAATACTTTGTACCACCCACAAAAACATTTGTAATAAATTGCAAGGCAATAAAAATCTCGTAACACGTAATTACTGGCATTATTGTATACTTCACTTTTTTTTTTTTTTTTTTTTTTGAGTAGGAGGAGCTGGGCAGAGAGGAAAAGGCTGCGTTTGAAAAAAAAAAAACAAAAGAGAAGGGAACTTTTCAGTTGTATTTCATGAGATAATCTGTTATGCTATTTTTTAAATAACATATTTTAAGCAGTACTAAATACGGAAAAGGATTTTTTTCAAACAGATCACAAGTTCTGTTTCTGAATGAGTCACTTCTGATCAGTAGGATTCTCCTTAACAGGGGATTTACAGCAGAGGGACCAAAACCTATTTCCATTGAAACCAGGCAAGCTCCCACTGACTTGAGCAGAGGATTGACCCGACATGCACAATGCAGCCAGGGGTGGAAAAACTTAGAGAAGCGTTGTTTTGTTTTATTTTAATAAATCTGCAAGGACTCTCCCAGTTCAATTTCCACAGCTTTTGGCACATTTTATCCTTCCTCTAGTTTGCACACAGGATTGAGGTGCAAATGTGTAAACGACTTGCGCACGTACAAATACAAAATCAATGTTTATGTTTACACTACTGCAAGCTTCTGCCCTCTTACCTGTGGCTTGTGATGAATTTAGCCAGGAGCTGGTTTTACCAAGGGTTTGAGTTACTGGTGGCTGAAGGGATATTCTGTTTGTGATTCAAAAGAAGCCATTTCTACCAAGCAAGGAAGAAAAACGAAAATCTGTGTAACAATAATAAAAACAAAACAAAATCCCCAAATAGACACCAACAAATAACTGAAACCAAGCAACAAACTAACAACAACAAAAACCAGAGCACTGGTTTTCAGGTGAAAACACAAGATTTTGTGCTTAAAATAAGCACTCAGCTGATTGTTGCACAACATTTCATTGTTTTGGCACTTCAGATTTTATTTTTATTTTTTGGACATTAGTTTATGGGAAAAAAATACGTGTTATTTGCTAATTAACAAAATTGATTCTGAAGCATCAATTTTATTTTTTTCTTTTTTTTCTTTCCCTTTTTGTTTTTTAGAGTATCTAGCAAGCCTAATTCCAGTACAAAGTCACGGGAACCTAGGAACTTACCTGTGGGAAAGAGAGATATTCAGATTCTTCTGAATATGTTAAATGTGAGATTTTAGACACTTGGGCATTTATACAGAATTACTTATTCAGATTTGAAAATCTACCAGCTAGAAGCTTTCTCCATGATCCTTTCCCAGATTCCCTGGTTCACGTGGATTCAACCACTGGTTGAACCCTGCCATGAATGTCTTTGTCCATGGCAGATATTCCAGGCTGTCAATGGCTCTCAGAAAGGCTCCCACTTGTTAGAGAGATTAACAGGCAGCTCCTTTGAAGGGAGGCACCTTCAAATCTGTTTTCACTCCCCTAAAACCAGCTCTCGCTCACCGAGGAAGTGGGTTAAAAAGATCTCAGCATATGGAACTGTGCTGTTTCCTTCCTCCTTCTTCACTCCATCTAGCATATTTTCATCCTTAAACCAATGTTTTGAAAAACGCATTTTTTTTTTTTTTTTTTTTTAAAGCAACTTGTGCAATTAGAAAAACATTATTTAAATACCGCTGAAATGCTTTTCCTGTCTCTCATTTAAAGCCCTGCAGGTGAAAATGTAAGAAAAACAATTTGGGGCATTTCCACACGCAGTCACAAGACCAAGACAAATTGCGGACTGAGGGAGGAACGGCCTCTGCCAACTGCAGCAGCTGAGTTAGAAAGTTACATTCTTCCACTGAGTACTTTTCCCATTGTTAACATGTGTACCACGGCATCCGGAGATGATATGCATGCTCTGCACACAGACAGTCACAGGATTAAGCAGGGCCACTCACAGCATACGTTATCCTCAGCCTTAATTGCACAAACCTTCCAACGCTTCGGTCACACCAGAATCTCTTCTAGTTTGCAAGGATTACAAGGAGCAGAAGATGGTATGCAAGGAGATTAAAAAGAAATATTGGCCTTGGCATCAGGGTTATATTCATCTAATAACACACACAGGACACTATTTGTGGATCATGTTGGGCTCACCAATGAGCAAGCAGTGTGGCTGAAGAGCCAAGGAAAAACTGCTGAATGGTATTAATAAAAACATGGAACAAAATTTTTAACAGACTGAGACAGAGGAAGCAAACTGGAATTTAGTGTACACTTGAGATGCAAGATTAATGCTCCCAGAGCAAAAACACTGAGTTCAAATGTCTAAGCCAGTAAAAGCATATTTAGACACCTAGACAAAAATGGCCTGATCTGCTGTGTTGCTGAGCACCTGCACTTTCCAATGAGTTCAGTGGGTTTTACAGGCTAACTTTAGGAACACAGGTTTGAAATTTGTGAGTGTGAAATGGAATAACAAACGGGGAGTGCAAAAGCTGTGCGAGCAGATGCACTAGTCTTTGCCACAGTAGTGTCCTGCAGATGTTAGAGAGACGAAAGCAATTTTCCACGATAGATGATATGTTCAATATATGCACAATTAAAGTAATAGGAAACAAAACGAAAAAGAGGGTCGTGCTCATCTGCTCTTTTGAAGATGTTTTTTCCGTAGAAAGAAGCAGCTGAATGCAACTGTCGTTTAGTTACATCAAAACAACATAACATGTGTGAGCAAGGGAATTCTGGCACGTTAATTGGCAGTGTAGTTGGTAATGTGCTGTGTGCTGGACACTGATGCCTCTTTCTCTCTCTCTCTCTCTCTCTCTCTCTTTTTCTCTCTCTCTTTCTCTCTTTTTCCCTTCTTAATAAGAAAAGTAAACTCAAGAGAAGGCTTCCAGAAAACAAATAGGCATTGTTGCCCAGATGGTAGATATGTGGGATGTACACAGCAGATTTCGTTCCACCAGCTATGGGAAGACGAACAAGTCACTGCAGGGTAAGCCAGTATGCTGGATTTACAGCACACAAGCTGCTCTGTAGTAATAAGCCTCATGCACCCTGCAGGACACTACAGTAAATGCAAAATACTCCACTTCTCAAAGGACTTGGATGCTTAAAAGACACTCTATCTCCATGTGCCTAACCCACGCTGAAATCCATGAGAATCTGGCACACGAGTGCTTTTGTAAACATCATTAGCTGTCCACCTGCAACTTTATGTACCTAAAAACCTTTGAAAAACCTGACCCCGTGACACTGGCAGGTAATGAACCATTTTCATACTCATTTCATGGGATGCACACAGAGCATGTAGGCCATTAGGAGAACTATTAAGTTGCTCACCACCAGCAGAGGTATGGGTCCTTATGGCCCCTGCTGCTGGGAGAGGCAAGCAGCTGCCAAGTGGGCGGACAGGGTCAGCGTCCTATTGCACTTGGCAGCACAGACCTTCCACATCCACCTGTGACCCGTTTCTCTGCCAAAATGCGAGCTCTGCTCTTTTCCTGGTCCAGTTACATCTCCCAGAGGTCAGGTGGATGGGCAATATAGTAGAATGGAATTCCCCCGAGTTCAGCTCTAAAACCAGTACGCTTCAATTGTACCTTAAAAGGCTTGAGTTCTGAAGATGAGCAGCTCCTGCTGAGGTCAGAGGACTGCAGGGCAGTCTGACAGAACGTCTGAGATACGAAGAGCAGCAATTCGGTGAGTCGTGCAAATTCAGCCCTCTTCCTTTCATGGTAAGACCGCAGCTGAGGGAGCTAGAGCCCCTGGCTGCTGAGCCAGCTCTTTGCAAACGTGTCCTCTGGCTCTTTTGCCACCGGTGCTGCCTATGAGCTTCCTGCTCTTTGAACAGTGGAGCATTTCTTAAGAAATTATGGACATGTATTCTCATAGGAGGTGACTGACACGTGGTATTTTCAGGCAGCTGTTAAGAAAAGTCTCATAAACTCTACTGCAAGATTTGGGACTGACAAATCAGGAGAGCAGTGTGATGGCACTAGAGAATTCAGAAGTTTGAAATCAGCTTATTCCTTCTTCCAAATATATTTTGCCCTGATATTGTGCCTCATCCAGCTCTGACACCATACTTTTAGTTTAACACGGTGTGATATTAATATTAATATAATAATGTAATATGAAGATAATAAAACTGTCAATGTTGCATAAATTAAAGATTTTGTAGGTCTTAAAGCATCTAGAGCTTATCATTTCCACTGGAAACCATTGGAAACCGTGGGAGATGTCAGCCTGATATGTATCTGCTTCTTAATTTGCATCTTTCACAGCATTATTAAGTGAATTGGTATCGATCTCCTATGCATGTAAGCTCCATTGTACATAGTTCCAGACCAACTCTAGAAACGAAATACATGTAAACAAGGAAAAATAAAATACAGTGACTAAGAAGCTACTAAGCACAATGAAATCATGGATTTAGCATGGAGTCTAGAGAGTAGAAGCTTTCACTTCTGCTGTAAAAATATGACTTAGGTCTATACAGCTCCAAGAGCACCAAGAAAAAATGCTGAAAGCTGTGCTCAAGAAACAGTAGTATTGCACAGGTTATTTAGACCTGAGTCCTACTGCTAAATGCACCTGTGGTAATGATACGCTTCATTTCAGTTGATGGGATGAGAAATATGAGTACAAGAAGATAGTAGCTTGTTAAGGGCCTTACAGACTTTCTCGTTACCAGGGGAATTTTCTCCCTGAGCAGTTTGGCACTGATAAGGAAAAAGGGCCTCCTGTCTCCCATCTCTTAAGCCTGCACTTCAGCCACACATCCTTTCCCTCCCTATCTTTGTGAAAGCTGGAAGACCACAACGTCTGGCAAAATATTTAGTGATAATAATACTAAAACATTTCTCACTGACTGAGGGAACTACAGAAGTAACACATAGTGTGTGTAGGCCTCTGTCCAGGAATAATAAACTATAGGTTTCAGTCCTATGTTGAGAAAGAGCTCAGATAGCAGTGAAACAAATACATTTATCCTTATAAGACTGAAAGATAGCTGCACTGGGCCAAATATTAAGTGATAATTACCAGGGATAAGCAAACCCTGTGGAGCTGGCGGTTTTGTAAGCAGCTCAGTCTCTTAATATGTTTCAGAGTTAGAGTTTTGTAAAATCCCAGGCATTGAAAAAAAGATGGAGGGAGTAAGAAGACTCCTAACTCTCCTGTTATGTTCCTACTACACCACTTTTGTTGGAAAAATGGTCATGGTGATGTTGGTCACAGGACAAGGGGAATGAAAACACTCCTGTTCCTCCCATACCTCTGAACCTCAGCCACCTTACCGTACAGAGTGGTAAGAACGCTGCCTGTCCCACATCTGAACAGCCCCGAGGGAAAGCTCTTCCTCCAGCTAAGCAGGGAGAATTGCTGGTATTGCCAAGGTTTTTAAGCCTCTTGCCTTTTATTGCACACATAGTGGTAGCTGGTGCTTCCCTCTCAAGGACCTGGCTGCTGCAACTGGCATATCGTGTACAAATCTTCCATTACTTTTAGAAAAAAGAAATAAAAGATAAAAAAGATAAAACAAAATCCAGCTGCCAAGGCTTCTGAAAGAAGCTGTCCTGAGCCGTGACTTGTCAGATCAAGAGGTTTGCATTGCTGCTTGCAACACAAATCTGCAAGACACTATGATGCTACCTAGGGTAGTATGGTTAGCTTGTGGTTGGACTCCATGACCTTCAAGGTGTTTTCCAACCTGAGAAATTCCATGATTCTTTGATTCTAGAACATCAGCCCCTGGGATGCTGCTCAGCTTTCTGAACACCCAGCAGTGAAAAACAAAACAATCACAGGAGAGCAGAAACGATGCTGGCAGCTGGGAGTGGGGAGTTCCTGCTCTCCACAGATATCTAGCTGCCCTCCTCCTCACCCACCACTGCCTAGTTTCACCGTAAAGCTGCAAGGTCCTTGCTGTTGTCATAGAATCATAGAATCATAGAATCCTAGAATGGCCTGGGTTGAAAAGGACCACAACGCTCACCCAGTTCCAACCCCCTGCTGTGTGCAGGTCGCCAACCAGCAGCCCAGGCTGCCCAGAACCACATCCAGCCTGGCCTTGAATGCCTGCAGGGATGGGGCATCCACAGCCTCCTTGGGCAACCTGTGCCAGTGCCTCACCACCCTCTGGGTGAAAAACTTCCTCCTAATATCCCACCTAAACTTCCCCTGTCTCAGTTTATACGTTCCTTTCAAGTACTGGAAGGCCACAATGAGGTCTCCCCAAAGCCTTCTCTTCTCCAAGCTAAACAAGCCCAGTTCCTTCAACCTTTCTTCATAGGAGAGGCTCCATACCTCCGATCATCTTAGTGGTCCTCCTGTGCACCCGTTCCAAGAGCCCCACATATTTCACAGAAGGACAATGAGGTGCTGGAGCAGGTGCAAAGAAGGGCAACAAGGCTGGGGAAGGGCTTGGAGAATATGGCCTATGTGGAGAGACTGAAGGAACTGGGGCTGTTCAGTCTGGGGAAGAGGAGGCTGAGGGGAGACCTTACTGCTCTCTCAAATACCTGAAAGGTGATTGCAGCAGAGCGGGGCTGGTCTCTTCTCACTACTGGTGACAGGATGAGGGGAAATGGCCTCAAGTTGCACCAGGGTAAGTTTAGATTGGATATCAGGAAAAAATTATTTACAGAAAGGGTTGTTAAGCACTGGAATGGGCTCCCCGGGGAGGTGGTTGAGTCACCATCCCTGGATGTGTTTAAAAACCGTTTGGATGTGGTGCTCAGGGACGTGATTTAGCAGAGGGTTGTTAGTTAGGGTAGCATGGTTGGGTTGTGGTTGGACTCAATGATCTTGAAGGTCTTTTCCAACCTGAGCAATTCTATGATTCTACGAATCTTGTGCTGGGGGCCCCAGGCCTGGACGCAGCGCTGCAGATGGGGCCTCACAAGAGCCGAGCAGAGGGGGACGATCACCTCCCTCTCCTGCTGGCCGCCCCTTTTTCATGCAGCCCAGAACACAGCTGGCCTTGCGGGCTGCAGGCGCACACTGCTGCCTCATGGCCAGCTTCTCGTCCACCAGGACCCCAAGTCCTTCTGCGCAGGGCTGCTCTCAAGGAGATCTTCCCCCAGTCTGTATCAATACCTGGCATTGCCCGGACCCAAGTGCAGCACCTTGCACTTGGCCTTACTAAACCTCATTAGGTTCACATGGGCCCACTTCTCCAGCCTGTCCAGGTCCCTCTGGATGCTTCCCTTCCCCCTGCTATTGACTGCACTGCTCAGTTTGGTGCCATGTACAAACTTGCAGATGCACTCAATGTCATCATCTGTGTCATTGATAAAGAAGTTGAAGAGCACCAGACCCAAGATTGACCCCTGGGGGTCACCACTTGTGACCAACCTACTGTTGCTGCAGCTTCAAGTGGCAGCTTTAAATGAAGTGGAGGGGAAAATGGTGTGTAGAATTAATGCAAACAGGCAGAATTCTTATAGTGTGGGCAGCTGCAACAAATAAGTAATCTAAATCATCACATAGGGAGACACACAACCCTTTCTCCTTCCAGAATATCTTCATCCGTTGGGAAGACAGTAGTTTGGTATGGTAAGTGGTGCTGTACTCACTCAGAGAAGAAAAACTGAAAGAAAATTAGGCTAGCTCTGCTATCCATTCTGAAACGCAGCAAAAGTGAAGAAACAGATCAAAGTGCAAAGACAGCAAAACTCAAAGTATACCACCATAAACAAATCTACATTGTCTTTGCTCCAACACAACCAAGCCCCTTATTTGAAGGACACAACTTCCCTAAGGAGCCTTAGAAAAAAGTTTTACACTACTGGTATGGCTAGAAAGATTTTGCCTAGAGCTGCAGCTGAGTATTTTGTCATCCATACTCCCTCCAGCTTCATGTACCCTGCTTCCAGCCTATACTAAGGGTTGCAGTGGTAGCAGTAGCAGACAAGACTGGGACATATTTCTTTTGCTCAGTTTCTCTCACTTGAGTTGCCTTTGCTCTGCTCCAGGTTTCCCTGACCCAAAATGATGATGACAGGGAGTTAATGATTTGTAAAAACAGACCTCTCAAAGCAAAGAAATGCAGCAACTGCCTTGTGACAGACTTCCATTATTTCTCCCTTCCAAAAATGAAAAAAGGCAAGTATAGATCCACAGCAGGGATTATGTGTGAATGAGGGCAAAGGACTGCAATTTATGTACCGAGCAGAACTACTTCCTAAGAGACTGGGAAAAGTGGGAGAGCTTTCCAGAAGTCACAGAGTGTGGCTGTAAGAAGTGGGATTCTTTGAAAACATGAGACTTTTCCCCTCTCCGTAGGAAGAGAGTCTGGCCACAGCCAGGAACTTTTACGTTGTTAATTCAGGACTTCCTTCTCTTCACAGCAGCCCAAATTGGCATTTAGCCCCCTTTAAAAAGAAAACAAATCTAATCCTGTTGGATTTCTGTTCCTCATTTCAGAAGTGTGTGAGTGGGTTTGAAATGAAACAAAATATGTCCCCCTCTTCTTAGTAATGCCAAATTGCTGGAAGTGATTGGAGGAAGGAGAGATTGTAGGGCACATTACACGAACTCTGCACAGATTGCACGAAATAAACCTCTCTCTATAAAACAACACAGTTCAAGGACCAGTGAATTGAAAATAACATGAAGCCATGAGAGAAACATCAAGCTAAATACATCACTACAATATTGCCATTTTCAAAGGAACCAAAAGATACAATCCATGTATTAAATAGACAGCCTGCTACTCCCCTCGGGTGTAGCATTGTTTGGATCAACGATCAGATATCAGCAGAAATCAAATCCAAATCAGGACCAGTCTGGAAACAAACAACCTACCAGCTCCACGATGCTTAACTTTCCCTTACCCCTGCTTGTATACCCACATCCCAAGCTGAATCAGAGAACTCAGTTGCATGGCATCTTGCTGCTGAAAAGCTAGCTGAAAATGTCTTCTGCTGAGCTAGGTTACGATGGAGTGTAGCCCTGTAGCCCTATCACCAAAAAGAGACGTGTAAGCAAAATTCTTCTAGCTGAGGTCTTTACTTAAGACTGTCTCAAAAGGGTGCAGAGTGTACCAGTAATTGTGTAGATTGCTTCAGTCATTCTCTGGAGATGTGGCAATATGCATGGAGGGCGAACTAGAGAAGAAAGTCTGGAGGAGGCAACAGTCTGTTTGCATAATGTAGTCATCATGCTAGCTGGATTTGACACACAACATCTGTGAACAGACTTCTAATAATGAGCTTCTTTATCTGAAGGATAGTTAAATCCTGCCATTTCATTACCTAAGGTAGAAGTGATGAGGGAGTGACACACACTGAGAAATGGCGCATGTTTAAGAAGTGCACGAAGCAAAATCTATGAGAGAAGCAATACAACTCCACAGAAAAGCTCAATTTCTAAACAAACAGCATTGCATAATCACAGACATCATGTGAGAAAAAAATAGATTCTGAGTACAGCACTGACCATAAGAATTAATAACACAAGAGTTTGTCCTTATCTCATAACTAGTGTTTTGGTTGGGAAATACAGGAATAACTGAAAATTATACAGGATTTTAGGCAGAACACTGTGAATAGGAATTGGAGTTAAGATGGAGGTGGGGAAAGTACTTTATTATTACTTGAAATAAGGAAGAAGGTTACTTAGATACGTGAGGTACACAGTGCAGAACTCTGATATCCACAAGCAACTACAGAGATGAAGAAGATCCTCTAATCAGAAACTGCATCGTTTTTTGAGACTTCAGCTTTTGTGATTTCAGTTTGCTCGAAAATATGTCAAGAGAAACATCCCCAGCGCTGGCGAAACACATACAAACATCAACAGCAAGGAGCTGTCCAAGGAGAAGACAGCTCTGGGCAGCCTGCTCTGCTGGTTGGCCACCCTGCACATAGCAGGGGGTTGGGACTAGATGGTCGTTGTGGTCCTTTCCAACCCAGGCCATTCTATGATTCTGTGAAAAAATCAAAACAGCGACAGCCAGTAGTGTGCAGAACAAGCACGTAGATACATGATAGAGAAGACAGTGACTCAGGACACAGCCAGACTGAAAATCATGGCTCAGTGTACATTCTGTGGGAAGAACAAGAAAGACAGAAATTAACATTCTCAGCCACTGAATACAAGTACAAAGAGTGTAAGAAATCTGTCCCAGGGTGCAGTCTGTTGAGACAGAAAAACTGTGTTCAGCCGTGTAAGACTTTAGAACATTAGGAACATAGGACCAGTCATAGAGAGTCAAAGCAAAAGTCTATATGGCTCTGGGAATGATCATAAAGAAATGCCTAAAATATAAAAAAGAGAAAGCCTGATAGTAAGCCCTCAATATTCAGACTTGGTTTCATTTTCATGATCTTGTGCAGTCTCACTGTCCTTGTGCAGTCTCACAAGTCCATGTAAAGTCCATGTAAAGTCCATGTCCACTCAGTATCCACAGCTTAGGAATGCTGTGCCTTACATGTATGACCTGCAAAGAACCAAGTTACTCAGCATTTCTAAACATTTCTCATTATAAGCTCATCTGATTACTGTAGCTTTTATATTGGAAAGGACAGTGGGCAAATTAGTCCTATCGATTCCCTCCATTCTGTAAATGATTTCATAAACCTTCCTTGTAACCTCCCCTGGGATGTGCTCTCTAAAATAAAAATGTCTGCTCTACTCACATGGCCCTGACCTTCACCTTTAAAAAAAGTACAAGAGTTATATTGGTTTGCTTTAAAATAAGAGGATAGCATGCTACTGCTAGATCCTGTGAAGTCCACCACTGCCAGAAAGTCCATAGTGAGCTTCTAAGATATGTGTTGCAAAGAAGAACAATAAAGTGGAGTGGCTGGTTTACCATTACTTTAAGAAAAAACGTCTCCCATTAAAACTTCAGCAGGTGAAACAGCAAGAGCCAGGAAGGACATTTTACCACACACCGAATGCTCAGGGAGAGCTGCAGCAGCCGATTAGAGGTGTCTCCATGAAGACCAACCCTGGCAGGCATTTCAATTTCACCAGCCATGCGCACACGAGTTGCTTTAGAAAACTTCACAGCTTCCCACAGTTGCTCACCTGCTGCTTTGCCAGCACTCACTGGTCTGCCTGAGGGCATAGGGGAACAGGGTAGCACAGCAGCACAGCAAACCTCTTCTGGCAAGGGCTGGGATCAGGAAGCAAGGAGCTGCTTTCCTTCATGAATCTTGGAATTTCAAATGTGTAGCTGAAGGACACAGCTTAAAAATGGGAGTTTGCAATGGAAAATATAAGATGTTTGTACTGTAAAATGTCTTTGGTTACTTTGCATTCAAGCTAGAGGAGGGGTCAGCTCACAGGTTGCAACTAAGCATAAGGAAATCCAAGGCAAGACACATGCTTGAATCTTCCAGGCACTGGTAGAGAAAGAAGAAGGAAGTAGTGTGTGACTGATTTTTTTTTCTCTCTAGCCTCTGACTGGGCTCAGAATTGATATTACAGTTAGGATAAGGTTTTAAGAAAAAAATGACAGCACTGGTTCTAATATAAAACCTTAAAATTTCAACTTTACTGGAGTGTAAGCATTTCTTTCAGATGCTTAGGGTTTGTAGAACAGGGAGTGGAGAAATCTAAAATTATATTTATTTCCAAGACATGTAAGTCTTGCTGTAATAAAGAGGAGAGATGAAGTTAGCAGTAAGACTTAGTTCACAATTAACTGCATTTTTGCTGTAACTGTGATTTTTGCTTTGGATTATGGTTAGCAACATGCTTAGGTGTACAGATAGATTTTGTTTCAGAAAAGAAAGAGTAACCCTAATATTACTCCTGAATTTTAGGATTTGTGTCAGAGTCATGTATTTATTTGACAGAAATGATTAAGGCTTCTGTAAAGAGGCAAAGCTCCCTTTCAGAGTTGCAGCTAAGGGGGGTGAAAGTCTGAATACTTTTATGCATTACTTAGCAAGTAATGACAGGTAAGATAAGGGACCCAGTTAGCAGGAAAAGATAACTGATGAGTAATTTCAGCATTTTAAGAACTTGTCTTTCAAAGCAGAAGTAAGATGAGGAAGTCTAGAACTTCAGGGACTTCTCTTATTCTGGGAACTTACCAACATGGCCAACATGAGGTAAGTAGCCTGCAGGCCAAATAGTTTATGATTAATTTTTTGGTTCTTATAAGTTGCAGGTTGCTTAGTTCTACTCCATTTTAATATAGTCACGTCTGATGAGGGATAAGAAATTAGTCATAAATTCTTTTTCCTTACTAACTTCATCTAACATCTTACCCTCTCAGTGGCTGTATGATTCAGAAATAGATTTAGTTTTGCAGTTTTTGCTTCCTAAACCCTACCCTGAAGGAGACGTCTGAATGTCTTAACAGAAATCAGACTCACAGTAAGACTTCTGCCTCTGAAAGCTACATCTTTGTCTTCCCTCACTGGAAGCCCTGAGTTTCAGTAATAAATCTAAAGCCAGGATTCTTTGATCCCAAGCCTTGCTCAATCTGAAGAAAGGCTTGTAACACTAGGCTTAAACTAACGATAAGCAATTTGCCTGCACCCTAGACATCCTTTGGCTTTCAAGATGTAGACCAGTAGAATTTTTCTGTGGATTAAGTTTCTTATTTCCTGATGCTCCCTGTAAACTTAAACTAAATGCTAACGTTCTGAATAAATCATATTCAAATCAAAATCAGATGTCACATCTTCTTGCTAGCACAGGAAAACTGTTGGGAAAGGCTATAGCACAGTATATGTTCACAGTATATATTCAGTATAGCACAGATTGAGAATTTTAGGTAGCTATTACAGGACTGTAGATTTGTCGTGGTCAAAGACCAAGTGATAGAGAAGGAACAAGAAGGGTCTTCAACTTTGTTTTATATTAGCATTAAGTCATCAGTAGCATTTAGAACAGGATAAGATTTCAAGCAGGAGACATAGAGGGACAGTTATCTTTCTTCATTCTTCACATTCTGCAGGAAAAGGGTGATAGACAGCTCAGATAGACCTTCTTGAATGTAGAGTATATCAGGTCTAGTGTTCCTGTAGGTTGCACAGCAGAAGACAGTTTTTCTGTAGGTACTGGAATAAGGCTCAGGTCAGCATTAAGTATTTAGATTTTCAGGTTAATTTTGGGATCTGGGGAACACAGCAGCATCTTTCTTAGTGCCCGTAGTTCTTTTCTTTGTTTCCAGCACTAGAAGATTTTCGCTCCAGACTTCTTTCTTGCCTCAGTGGAGAGGAAATGATCCAGCTGTAAAGCTAATTTATCAGTTCCTCATTTTCTTTACTCAAACCTGCTCCTTATTATAACCTGCCAACTTATCACAGCCACAAAACAAAGCATTTCTGCCAGCTAGTTTCAGTAGCATTTCAAACCATAATAACAAGCAGAAGTCCTTACTCATTCAGGCTTCCTCTTATGAGTCCATGGGCTAGCACTAAGTATTCCACAGCAGCTAGCCTCAATTATATTTTTTCTGTTTCTGAGGTCATCAGCGCCAAGACTAACCAAGAATTTCTTCATTGTGCCACAGTCCAAAGATTTGTGCTTAATTCAGTCAGATACCGGTTTCGAGGTTCGGCTGAAAGTTAGAGTTTGGGTTCAGATTAGTTCTGAGACAGCAAGGACTGAGACAGTTTAATTGTTGGGTACTGCATGACCTGTAGGACTAGAAGCTGGGCTATCAGAGACAAATGGCTTATGATTAATCCTCTTGCTGTTAGGGGTCTCTGGACCATTAACTTTAATTTTAAGGTCAGGGTTCAGAAGATCTGGGTCATCAGAGCTAGATTTATTGCTAGATTCTGCAAAGCCCAGAGGGCTAGACTGATGGCTTGAACAGGACTGAGCAAATGATTTGTGGTTCGGGGCAGTTAGGGATGACTAGGACATGGGAATAAAGTAGCAAACGGTTCGCACAGATGCCAGTCTTGGCCTTAAGAAATATTTGGACAAATATTTGGTAGAAAATAAGAAAGTGATTTCCATTCTGCTGGTAATATAACATTGCTAAGCAAATAACGCAGGACTGGAATAATTATTCAGAAGAAACAGATAACGGTGCAAACTCTGAGAATGAAAAAATCCCATACACATACATGCACACCTATGCATACACAAAAGCATACCAGTGTGCAAAATCTGATGTCACTGACACACCACATCACCAATAGCAGCAGGTCAGTGAAAATCATACAGCTAATCAGAATTTTTTCTCAGTATGAGACAGGAACAAGAATAATGGCTCTGTTCAATAATCTCAAGCATATAAAACCACATTCTAAGACTACACAAGACAAGTTGAAGCCAGAAATGACTCTCCATATGCAGCTCAAAATGCAGCCATGATAAATTCACTGACTGTAGTTCTACAATAACCATTACAGACAGAATTCAGCACAGAATAAAATTCCAGTCTAGTCATCACAAGACTTGAGAGCAAAATGGAAGGATGCTACATAGCAGAATGCTGAAAAGATTTGCACCCCCAGTGACAGGGCGGTTACTATCAAAATTGTTTTGGGCCAAAATGCTCTGTTCTTGATGCCAATAATGGATTGTGTCAGTGGAATTATTGCCAGTCACCTGACTATTTGTCACTGCATTCGGCATTTAACCCTAAGCATAAACATTGCTGCCATGAACATAGCTATCCAAGATTTTTGGTAAGTAAGTACTAAACCTCTCACTGACTTGAGGGATTCAGAAGCACCAAGTGTGTAGTTCACCACAGCACTATTGCAATAGCCAAAGATAACAAGAACTGGCTATCCAGTTAATTACACAGTAACAATCACAACCATTTCCCAAGCAAGTGCTAGGAGTGGAATATATCTGAATGCAGAGAAGACGAAGCCAGACATCTTTTGATCTCTGAGAGGTACTGGTCAGATCTGAGAAACAGAGGGATAAAAGCAAAGACTAGACCAGGGGATGAAAGAAGGAAACCACTGATTTACATTCATGGTCAGCTGATTTTCTCAGCTTTACTTCCCCCTAGCTCTTAGCCTTAGGCACTTAACATGAAATGATACCACACAGGAGTGGTCTTGAATGGACCCTGAAAAGAGTAAGACTGTCCCAGAGTTCCTCATTCTGTGGGGCCAAGAAGGCAGCAGTTCTCAGGTGGAGTAGCTCACTTCCGTGGCCTCAAGACAACTGCAAGAAATAGCAGGGAAAGAAGTAACTGAGCAAAGCTTCTCCTTCTCCTTCTCCTTCTCCTTCTCCTTTTCCTTTTCCTTTTTTTTTTTTTTCTTCTTCTTTTTTTCTTTTTTGTTCTCCTCGTAAGCTTGCTCCTCTTCTCTGACAGGCACTTGAAGATGAGTGTTTTCACCCTGAGCCAGAGATGGCACGCAGGTAAGAGGCCAAAAACTGTGTCTAGGGTGAAGATCTCTCAATGCAGCTACTGGATGGCTGCCTACTTCTTTCCATACTTTTCATTCCCTGTGCATTGGTGAGGCAAGTTGGGCTGAAGGCATGAGCTGTGCCTCCTTCACTGGCGGAACACATACATTTTCATCTTTGGGGTCAATTCAAGATCGTCAGCTTCAGGAAGACTGCTCTGGGGTATTCCCAGAGTAACAGTTGAGGAGAGGAGTTGGAAGGAATCTACAGAGTTCATTGTGTCCAACTTCCTGACTACTTCAGAGCTAGCCAGAAGTTCAAAGCACATTCTTAATGGCATCATTCAGATGTCTCTTGAACACTGAAAGACATGGGGCATCAACACCATCAAAGTCATGACAGGTACACCAGGGAAGTTAGCACACATACAGAGTGTAAAGCAGGTGACCACAAGGATGAGAAATTCTGGAACTTTGGGAGTAGAAGTACAGAGAAAGTGACAATATGAAGTGACAATAAACCAGGAACCGGCATGCAAGGGTTGGGGAGAGATAGATTAGATAAGACTTGAATACTGTAGGATAAGGGGGATGGAGGATGATAATGTTAGAAAAGAGCTTGGCTTGTTTAGTCAAGCAACAACAGCCATCTAAAGAAAATCTCACAAACAGAAAAATCTTGAGAAGAGGAAATACATTTCCTGGATGCCTAACTGTGCGACCTGGTTTAGGGAACCTGCTTTGGCAGGGGGGTTGGTCTCGATGATCTCTGGAGGTCCCTTCCAACCCCTACAATTCTGTGATTCTGTGATTCTGTGATTCTGTGATTCTGTGACCTGATAATTCTACACTTGTCAGAAAGAGATTTATTTTTTGGAGATGCATGTGTTATACTTTGGATGCAGGGACTCAATGTGTCATTAAAAGAAGGATATGCAGAAGGCCAGAGAGGATGAATGTATGAGAGACAGGGAGAGGGAGACAGAAGTAAGGGAGGAAGCACTTTGAGAAAGATGACTGAAAACTGTCAGCTCAGAGAACTGCTTTGAGGAGTGGACAGAGACACATTAAAGTCTTCAAAACCTAAACACTAGCTGACTGAGCTCTTGGGAATTCAAAGGTGCAATCAGTATACTTTTTAGTACAAGATGGACATGAAATCCCAATACAAACCATCACAGGAGGAAACTACTGTCCAGTACATCTAAACAATCAGTAAAGATGGTAAAAACCCAGGGAAGGATGACATGGTTGATAAAATGTACTAACTAGCTTCCGTATGTGGAGTAATTAAACAAAGACTCTTCAGCCTAAGGGATAACATGATAGGTGCCTGTAAAATCACAAGTGGCATGAACATGGTAAATAGGAAATAACTACACATTATTTGCTTTTGCATACAAGCAGGAAGGCATCAAATGAAAAAACAGGAAGCATTTTGCAAGCAAATGAAAAGGTAGCTTTCCCCTTTCTTAACTCATAGTAAAGTCAGCTAACCCCTAGCCACAGGATGTTGTGGGATACCACAAGTTAACTTGCATTTAAAAATTCATGAACGAATTCACAGAAGAAAAATCCATCAGAGCTATTAAAAACAAAACCTCATCTCTGGCTCGGGAATTACCCGAGCCACAGATTCCTGGAGGCTGAAGAGTGTTTTGAGGAAGTCTCACTACTTCTGCCTTCTTCCCACACCCATCTTAAGTCATCTGGCCTTGGCTGTCCTACAAAATGAGATACTTGGTTAGGGATGGAACTTCAAGCTTAACTCAGCCCATGGTTGTGTGGTAACAGCAAATATAAGACAAAGAAAAATGTGATTAGAGTCATAGAATCATAGAATCCTTAGAGTTGGAAGGGACCTTTACAGGTCATCTAGTCCAACTGCCCTGCAACGAACAGGGACATCTCCATCTAAATCACATTGATTAGAGCTCTGTCCATCCTGATCTCGAATGCCTCCAGGAACAAGGCATCCACCACATCTCTGGGCAACCTGTTCCAGTGCCTGTCCACCCTCACAGTAAAAACCTTTTTCCTTATATTCAACCTAAATTTACCCTCTTTAAAGTTTGAAACCGTTTCCCCTTGTCCTGTCACCACAGATCTTGCTGAAGAGTCCATCCCCTTCTTTCCTGTAGCTCTCCTTTAGATACTGAAAGGCCACTATCAGGTCACCTTGGCGCCTTCTCTTCTCTAGTCTGAACAGCCCCAGCTCTTTCAGCCTGTCTTCATGAGAGGGATGTTCCATCCCTTGCATCATTTTTTGAGGCCCTTCTCTGAAGGCGCTTCAACAAGCCTCTTCTGAAGTGATGACTCTACACCTGGATGCAGTACTCCAGGTGAGGCCTCACCAGGGCAAGTAGAGGGGCAGCGCCTTTCAACACTCAGCTTTCATTGGTAGTGGGGTTGCCTCGACCCAGGTGCAAGACCTTGCACCTGTATTTGTTGAACCTCAAGAGGCTCTCCTGGGCCCACTGCTCAAGCCTGTCTAGGTCCTTCTGGATGGCATCCTGTCCCCTGGGCATGTCAACTGTACCCTACAGCTTGGCAACATCCACAAACTTCCTGAGCGTACACTTGATCCCACTGCTGATGTAATCGATGAAGATATTAAAGAGTATTGGCCCCAGCACCAACCCCTGGAGGACACCACTTGTCACTGATCTCCATCCAGACACTGAGCTATTGACCACCACTTTTTGGATTCAGTCCCACAGCCAGTTCTTCGTCCACTGACAAATCCACTCATCAAATCCATATTTTTCCAATTTTCCCAATTGTGGGGTACTGTGTCAAAGGCCTTACTGAATTCCAGATAGATGACATCAGTGGCTCTTCTTTTGTCCATTGATACAGTTACAGCATCACAGAAGTCCACTAGGTTGGCCAAACAAAATTTTCCCATGGTGAAGCCGTGCTGGTTCTCTTGTATCACCTCTCTGCCTTCCATGGGCCTTAACATAGCTTCCAGGAGGATCTGCTCCATGGCCTTTCCCAGCACAGAGACGAGATAGACAGGTTTGGTAGTTCCTGGGGTCATCCTTTTACCCTTCTTAAAAATGAATGTGATATTGCCTTTTTTCCAGTCACCAGGGACTTCATCTGACTGCCATGACTCTTCAAATATCATTAAGAGTGGCTTGGTGACTACATCAGCCAATTCCCTCAGAACTCTGGGATGTATCTTATTCCTGTGGAATAAGTGAAGAAACTCCATGTGTTATAAGCGGAGTCAAGCCCAGAATTTAGAAAATCTGACAGAGCATTACCCATTAACTGGAAATAAGATATGCCAATCACCAGTCATGGAAGCACCACTGAACAATAAAGGAGTCGGAGTTTCATTTCAAAACTGGTATATTTGAACATCTGTGATACTTATAAGGCTGTAATGGGCTGGAAAGACAAGACTCCTTGTCTCTTCTGTGACTTATGTACTTGCAATGTCTAGCCTCAGAAAATCGTTAAGTACTGGCACTAAGGACAAGGCAACAACAAACGTATTTAAAAGAGAATATGTAGCAACCTGTGTGGAGCTTGAAGGGAAGAATCCAGGCTGCTGTCAGTCAGGGATAGAGAGAGCATCAGGAAAGTCAGTATGTGCTGGGGAATGCTAGCTGCAGCACAGCAGTTTTTTCCCTTTCTCTTCTACTATAAAGTTTTCAGTACCATTCTGATACTCACAAGGCTCATTCCAGTACCTTGTCTAATGCCTTCTGTCTGTGCTTTCTTTTGCTGCTGATTTCCTTTAGGTGAGAGAACTCTTCTTGAAATCGAGTATTGACTACTCTCCTTATCTCCCCCATACCTTTAAACCAGTTCCACTTCTTCACTTGTACTTAAGAGTGGTTAGCTACTCATTGCTTCAGCCTTTTTTTTTTGTACCAGACAAAGCTGCTTTTATTTTGTCTTTTAAGAAAGAAATGAATTCTAGTTTAAATCCATCATTCTTCACCAAGGCCAGAACTGTACCTGGTTTACCCTTCTGGATCTCATCTGTGCCTTTTAAAATAATACTAGAACTTCCCCATCTTTACGGTAGTTATCTTTCCTGATGTAGTTTAAACTTGTTTCTTACCTCCTGGGCTCCTTCAGATGACACGAACACTTATTTTCACAATGTAAACCCAAATCCCAGGCCTTTTTTCTCCTCTCTCACAGGAAAATCAATGAGAACCAGCCTAGAGCAGAAATTTGTAGCTTTAGCTCTTCAGGTGCTTCACTTCACAAATAGTCCAGCCCTCAGGGTCATGCAAATTTTCACATCATATCTAGGTTTCTCCTTCCTTTGGCAGCACTTCCCATCTTGAAGAGCAAATTTCATTAGCATGCAGCTGAGACAGCATCATTAACAAAAATATTCTAGGAGGTAAAAATTCTTTGCAGACATCTACTTGTGTTCTCTCACCAGCTGTTCTTTACTCATCAGTACTGGCCATCCCTATATACCCTTTACTCACCTTGAAGATTCAACACGAAGTCATCTGTTGCCTCTTTAGTGCTTATCTTCGCATAATCTGCAAGAGATTTTCAGAGAAGTACATGTAAACTATATCCACAGATTACAAAATATAGATACCAGATTATCCTGGCATGACAAAATTTGATACACCTAGCCTCAATTTAGTTATTTTCCCCACCATTTACGATTGTCCTTATCTTTAAAATATACAGCCTAAAATGCTGCATATTATGGAGGTGAGCCTAGAAGGTAAGTAAACGCCCCAAATCAAAATTCCTCTCTTTCAGGAGCATTAAACATGTGCTTTCAATTTACTAGAAATATTAAATACACTTTCAGAGTAATGTGTCATTTATTGTTGTTGACTACCTGGCACTAGCGTTTTTAGAGATTTACTACATTTTGTCAAATTTATTAACATCTTTGTTGGTGACACAGACTGTGGGACTGAGTGCACACCCAGCAAGTTTGCAAATGACCCCAAGTTGTATGGTGTGGTCAGCATGCAGGAGGGAGCTGATGCCATCCAGAGGTACCTGGACAGGCTTGAGAGGTGGGCCTGAGTGTACTTCATCGAGATCAGCAAGACCAAATGCAAGATGCTGCACCTGGATCAGGGCAATCCTAAGCACAAATACAAGCTGGGTGACAAACGGATAAGAGAGCAGTCCTAAGAAGGACTGAGGGATGCTAATTGCTGAGAAGCTCAGCGTGAGACAGCAATGTGCACTTCCAGTCCAGAAAACCTTGAATATCCTGGACTACTTGAAAAGAAGTGTGACCAGCAGTGTGAGAGAGGCGATTCTGACATTTTGCTCTGCTTTTCTGCAACACTGCATTCAACTCTAGAGTTCCCAGCACAAAAAGGATATGGACCTGTTGGAGCAGGTTCAGAGGAGGCCAAGAGGGTGACTGGAGGGCTGGAGCACCTCTCCTATGGAGACAGGCTGGGAGGACTGGGGTTGTTCAGTCTACAGAGGAGGAGGATCTGGGAAGACAGTAGTTAAAGGGGCCTAAAGAAAAGATGGGGAGGGACTTTTTACAAAGGCATATAGTGATAACAAAAAGGATAATGGCCTTAAACTGAAGGAAGGAAGAATTAGACTAGATATAAAAAAATCTTTATTCAAAGGGTGGTGAGGCACTGAAACAGGCTGCCAAGAGAAGCTGTGAATGCCCCCATCCCTGAGGTGTTAAAAGCCAGGTTGGATGGGACCTCAGGCAATCTGATCTAGTGGGAATTGTCCGTGCCCACTAGCAGAAGGTTTGGAACTATATGGTCTTTAAGGTCCCTTCCAACCCAAACCATTTTGTGGTTCTATGATTTTATGAAATTACTTTGCACATGATCTGCAAATTCATGTGCCTGTACTTTCAACATTCATAAATGGAGATATTCATTCTCCTCATTTATAAAATAATAAGTATTTTGAATTTTGCTTCACTTCATTTTGATTTTTCCGAATCCTCACTCCTATTTGTCATCGTGACCACCAGCACTTTAATTTGAAAATGGATGTCATGTATTTATTTGGGTTTTTTGGAGTTATACTTTGGAAATAAAATCCCTGCCATACCCTTGCTTCACAGAGCATTCCAGCTTTTTTTCCCCACTCTCTTCTTTTTTTTTTTTTTTTCCCCTTGGTCTGTTTTTATGTCTATGACTGAAGAACTTCTTGCTGCTTGCTTTGATCTTCTTTTGAAGGTACAGCTCAGCCTGACTCCTAGCAATTCTTACTTTGTCTCTAAACTTCCTGACTTCCAAGACACAGCTTTCTCTGCTGGCTGATCCTTTTTTCCACCACTTGTAACCTCCCTGCATACTCTTAATATCCCCTTTGAGAAGTTTTTTTCATCCAGTTAGGGCTGGGGCCTTTTTTGGTAAAACTTTTGCCCCCTCCTTGTTGGGATCCAAGATACAGATATTTTTATGCTTTTGACTGGAGAAATTCTAAACTTTCTCCACGTTCAAATCCTTGCATCCTTCATGACAGTTGAATTCACGAATCATTTCCTTTAAAATTTATCATATCGACATTTCAGAGTACGTAACATTACATAGTCCTTTATGCATTTAAATCACTAGTATCACTAACTTTAGCTGCAGCTGTGAATGCTCAGCATTACTGCAAACCAGACCCTAGAGTCTCCTGTCAGGACCCCAGAAATGAGGAATGCACAGTTAGTGACCACCTGTGGAAAAGTGTGATCCCTGGCAAAGCAGAAAGACCGAATGGTAGAGGGAAAGATAAAAAAAAATCTACACAATCTACACGAGCCAGTATTCAACCATCACAGAATGCACGGGTTGGCATTTCTCATCCTACAATCCCCTTGTTCCATCACTATACATCTCACAGTTTTTGTAACAGATAATGAAGACAATACCTTGCACCAGTACTCATTTCTGAGTCACTCCCAAAGAAGGTCAGGGAGTAGGTGCCCCGTGGGAAAAAACAGAAGAATTAATGCATATTCCTGCAATTAAAGATGGTATCAGAGAACAAATTTATGGGATAGGATAGGGAAATGTAATCACGATTGAAGGGTTCAGAAGGGTTTGGAAAGTTTGAAACTTTCAGATGCTTAAATGAACAGAACTCTCAAAGTATAATTTTTCGTGAGACTTATCTTTAAAAAAATATTTGTAGTAAGCAAAGTGAAATAGCAGAGTTCCATCGTGTAACTACTTGAAAAGCACTACACTGATGACCATAGGAATTTTCCACACAGATCTAAGAAATTTAGTTTAATGGGATAGCTCATAAGTTGTTGACCTCCCTACTGGCAACACTGATGTAGAGTGACACACTCTGTGCTAGTATATAAGCAAATATCTGTTGACAGCAGAGGAACCATGAGATCTAAATATCACACGTACTGTTCCATATTCCTTGGCTATTCATCTATCCCATGCCGGCATTACTCCTCCTGTCTCACCTTCCCCAACAGATTTGCCTTACTTACCACCTCCCTGCTGTTGACTCAGCATCCCAATTTCATGTTTCTCAAGAAACTTACTGATCCCAGCATGTTTCCCTCCTTGTCTAACACATCTGGGTTCTCAGTCCTTTTATGCATAGAGTTACTTTTCCTCAGTCAGTCTCATTGTCCAGACTACCTGAATTCGCATTCTAATTTGTAGTTTCTTATCTACTCATTCTTGCCACTCTGTGATAAATTTTACTGACCTTCTGCCTATTTATGTTGCCATACCTCCCTTTCCTGCGTTCCCACACGTAGGATAGAAGCAGTCTTCATACTTATCTTCTCATCAGTTGTGTGCCCTCAGATCTTTACCCAGCCAGCTACTTCCAGTTTTCTCCTGCTCTCTGATCTCAGTTTCTCCTTTAGCACACTTTTCCCTCCCTCTCATCCTTCCCCTGCCCAGCCATCTTCTGACCCTGTTTACATTTCCCAGCTGGCACTAAATTACTCCGCTGCATGATCTGCTGTCAGTTCCCCTTTTTGTCCAGGTGGATCCTGCTCTCTCCAAATCTTTCCTCTACCTGAAGTATTCCCCCTTTCTACAGGTAGTCTTAATTTGAAGAACAGCTTCTGATGGTGATTGTGACAAATCACTTTATATATTTGGGACCAGAGGTTTTATTTTAATAAATTCTAAATATTTTGTTCTGTTTTGTTTTTAATATGTTCAATCTATGTCCCAGTATACTGGTAATATTCCGACGTTTGGTGTTAGAAATGTGTGCATCAAGTCCTCAACACCTTTCCATTCTTTCTCCTCTCTTTCACTAAGATGGGAACAGCTCAACCATTCTGCCAGACAGGAAAAAGTTGTTGTACTTTTCTTACGTGACTCACTACAGTGAAATAAACTTGAACAGAACATCATGAGCAGAAACTTGGAATTCTGAATGTAGAGATAAACTAGGATATTGTGAGAGAAAGAGAGGAAAATATTTTTCATGGAAAATTTACAAACCCACAGCGATCATAGAAACTAGTGCAGCTCTATGGATACAGCTGAACTGAACAGGACTCATTTCTTTGATAACTCTATATTTCAAATCAAGCAAGTCACCTCATATCAGCTTCTAACAGCTTTTCAGATAGGTTTTATTTTTACACGGGATGCCTTGTGAGTACTATCGTACTAACTAGGGTGAGAGGTGACAGACTGCAACAATACCCAGTCTCATTTATACTTACCAGCCATAATTAGCTTCAGCAGTGCCACAACCAATACCTCAGACTTAGAGTTTCCCTTCCCATAGTCTGTCTGTTTTGGCACTGTGTGTAGAGCTACTTGGTATGAGGAACTCCAGCTTTGGAGTTAGCACATACTGGGGGGAAACAAAACCAACAAATATACAAAAAATGGGGAAAAAAACCCACGCGACATAAACCAACCAAAACAGTCCAATTCTCTTTCCACTGTGCACCACACTGCCAGATACCAAACAAACCTACTGACCATAGTCTCTGCATGCAGCAAAATGACACCATCCCAGCAGAATGCCGCTTCTGCAGGATCCTGCCATGTCCTAATGAAGACAGTCTGCCAGAGAGCAAAGATTAGCCATGTCTGAGATCTCGACAGGTCAGTTCAATCAAATTCAAAGGCATGTTGGGCGGGTAATTCTGGATCAGACTACTACTACCACTAATGTAAGCCACACTGCAATATTTTAGTGCCAAGGCTTTCATCTGGTGATAAAGCAATGTCTCGGGAATATAACACCAGGCCAGACAAAAAAACAAAAGTAAAAGTGTGTGCGTCATGCCTACACCCCCCCACACAGCATGTTGTAACAGTGAGAGCGTTCAAATTGGAGGTGAGGGCAGTTTTCATTTTTGTATCTGTTTAGCTAGAAGTTAAAATTGCCATTCTATTTTGAATATATAAATAACCGAGGAGTAACTTAAAACCTCAAACTCTTGAGTGCTGTTGGATGGAGACCAAGAAGCCTGAACACTCTATCCGCACAGCTCTGATTAGCTGGTTCCATTTCTTTGCTCAGAATGAGGCATGTTTCAAAATCATTTTAAATGGTTCTTTTGGTGCTGTGCTCTACCACAGGTTAACCATCTCAGATGTAAAGTGCCAGACTATGCTACAAATTTTGCTAAGAAGCAGTGGCTATGTGGTGTCTTGATCTGCCCGGTTGGCTTAGCCAAAGGCCTGGGAAAACCTATTTCCTCCAGTTAAAGGTGGGGTTAATCAAAACTGGGCCAAAGTTTGTTTGCAAGGTTTGTGAACCTTAACAGACCATTTCCTCAGCAGGCCATCCTGGTCTGAATTTTGAGTTCATAATGAAAACTGAAACCTGGCCAGTGTTTGGTGGTTTGGGATTTGACAGAGAGTATTTCACATGGCCCTAGTTATTGGCTAAGGAAATACAGCATGGCTCTGTCTAAAAAGAGAACTAAATCCCTGAAAACTGCATTGGTAAAACAGCAACAGTGTTATTAGAAATGTGCAATGGCAGCCTAAGTATTTTTGTGGTGTTTTTGCAGAAAGCCTGTGCTTCGGATAGACCTGACACCATTTCGACTGCACTGTCCTTTAATTGTGTAGCCCACAGCTCTCTCCACAACTACCTTAGGGTCTGGCTTCTGGCTGCTTAGGAAGATCTTCCATGAGATTAGGGTAACTGTGGTAGAAAAATCAGTACTTTGGGGAAAAAATATAAATCTTTGATAGATCTGCTAAAGCTTCAGGAAGGAAGTGAATTTTTAACATAACAGCTTATACACTTCTCTTATAGCTAGCCGTATGCAGTGTGCTTGTAAATAGTTCTCCTGAACTGAAATACAGCTTTTGCTCACCAACAGCAACAGGAAAAAAGCGCTTAAATCCTTGTATCCAACAGGAAATAGGACTCACAAACAAGTGAAATGTCAATTTGTTATAATGCGTAATACAACCTGTACATGGCAGGACAATGGAGATCATTTTGTGGAAGTCAGTTATGGATATTGTGGGCTCAGCACTTTCCCAGCTGTTGTTTTATGCAGTTCTTCACAGAGATGGAGATGGCTGATGGGCATCATTAGTCCTGATCAGTTTGGATTCAGGCTGCTAGTTCTGTAGCTCTGATAAAGGAAAAGAATACGCACATATTTCAGACTCTCATCTCTGTTATGTATTGCTTTGACTTCGGTTTCAGAAATCCATTGAAATGGATTCTTCCTCTCCTCCATCACTGGTTTAGGAGGTGTACTGAAATTATATTGATCAAAAGACTGAAAAAACAAACCAAAAAAAAAAAAGCAGTTTAGTCACAGTCAGCAAAAGAAGGATACTGGCTATGAGCTAGGTTGGCTAGTATAGTTCAGCACTAGTCTTTGGGCTCCACTGAGGTTAGGGACAAGCCACCAGGCAAAGATTTCTCCCTACGTCCTTATGTTTACACATGCAAACAGAATCTCCCTGAAACAAGGATGAGATTTAAATGAGTAAATCTCTACGTGCTATGATGAAATATATCCCTTGAAAAAAAATCTGACATCTATTTTGTGTTTGTCTCATAAAAGTTAAAAGAAGTGCAAATTTTAGCTGGGAGGGAACTTCCATAACCTAGTTGTAAATCTCCACAAGGAGTGCTTTGCAATTGAAACACTGACAAACTCTCAAGCAGAACAGTGCAAGTGGGTTCGCCAGTAACATCTCCTCCAAATTCAACTCCAGCTCAGTCAGCGTGTCTCACGCCAGCATTTAGAGTCCACAATGAACTAGTCAGTACAAAGAGAGGAAAACAGTCATTTCTGAATTACTGTCCCTTTTCAGAAAATAACCGCAAAGACAGGGTAATTTTGTTACTAGAATGTTGTGGTTCGTATGTTCTAGCAAGAGACTGTCAAAGAGAAAGCAGCGTATTCCCTCTCGTATACGTAAAGAGGAGAAGGGACGGGCCAAGAAATGGGTTACAACAGTACTGCTGCGACAAGGAGAAAGCATTCTGTGCTGTGCTTAGAGACAAATAAATGTTTTTTAGAGTCTTCTTTGTCTATTTCATAAGAATACTTTGTCATTTTCCCCCCTCTAGGTCTGTTTCATTGCTACTTAAATCATATTTCTGCTTCTTAATTTCCCCCCCTTTTTATTATAAGACGAAGCTTAATGAATCTCACAAAATCAATCTTAATAACAGTTATATATCTATCTATCTAAGTGTTAACAGATTTATCACATCAAGATGCCTTAATCACATTCTTCCTCCTGTGCTCTTTCCTGCCCATGGTGCTCTTAAGGCAGAGTGACATTTGTTTTATAATCCCACTGATGGAATTAATGACCATGCTTATTAATTAGGATTATTGGAATTTCCCATCTTTCTTTTTTGTAGTAGCACTCCTCCTCTGCTTGCCAATCATCATTATAACTACTGACTCCATCACATTTTGCTTTTTTTAATGAAATAAAGTGTTTGCCTTGGCCCTATGCCAAGAATAGGGTCATTCCCAAACTTGTAATAACATATCCTTAGCTGATGTTTCTTAGTAACATGTGTAAATAGGAAAAAACAGTCGCACTGTGGGGGTTAGCTTGGCCACATGTGACTACAGTGAAAGAACATGGGAAGAAAATCAGTGGTCTTACCACAACAACCATCCAGTTCAACAGCAAGCGCACAGATACAGAAGAGCAGACAGATGCAAAGTTAACCTCTTTCTATGCTCAGCAGCAAGGTAGAGCAGCGGATCTCTTCTATGCTAACAGCCAGCCCTGTAGCTTCTGGCAGTAGCAGAGATAAGGAGCTGAGTCTCAAAATTGAGTCTAGACACAATGAACTCTACCAGAATATTTTTGCTCATATCTTCTGCTTATGCCTGGCAACACCAACTTGCTGTTCCAGCTAAAGATCAGCCCTGGCATCAGTGATGTTGCAGGTGGCCTAACACACTCTGGATAAAAGCAGAATATAAGTGTCACTATGAGAGATAGGCTAAAGCTGTGAAGTGTGATCCGGGGTTTGGATTTTGGATGAGTCAAGAAATTTGAGATCAAGGGTTTTGCTGACTGCTGCAGAAATGGGCTGCCCTTCAGCTTGGCTCAGACTTTGATGCTCCCAGCAATAGAAGTTCAGGAACTTTGGAACCAAGAGTATTCAAACTCGCAGAATAAATTTGTCCCATGCTTTTCTGCAGAGTACAATTTTATAAAAATTGAAACTTTATATGGATAAACAACACAGAACAGCAAATACACTGAGCATTTGTGAAGTTATCCTAAATTTACTTTTCCTTTCAGAGGCCCCAGTGACCGCCATTATTCAGATTTCCACAGTTTGCTTCAGATTAAGTGGGTTTAAAGTAGTCATTCTGCAGTGGAAACAGTTGCAGCTGAAGACTGCTATTGGGACAAAAAGAGAGAAATTTCAGACGGTGCAGAACAGTTAATCCAGCAGGCTATCCCTAAGATTCTGGATAAGGACAGGTCTGGGAGACAGACTGCCCATCTTTACTGTGAGCAGAAAAAGTCCTTCCTGCTGTTGACTGCACTTTCAGAACCAGCCCCAGTGACAGACCCCTCATCCTCTGCTCTGAGAACTGTCCTCAGGGAAAGCTGGAGGCCGTGCAGCACAGCCTCATCTCTGAGGGACAGGTGTCACACAGAAGTATGAACACAGAATTATGAAACTACTGTGATCAGTTTGAGCTGGAATTCAGTAGTGCTGAGGAAAACTAGAAAATAACAGGTTGTCAAAGGAGGAAACAAACAAGACCATAGTTTAAAGAGTATTAATTCTTTCTCCTGTCCTACCAAAGCTGGAAAATTTGCCTTGCCCCTCCGCAGAGAGACAATATGCCCTTGATGTATTCATGAGATTTCAGCAGAGTGAACATATGCTCTTCCTCTTTACAAACCCCTCTGATTCTTAGCAACACAAGCATCTTCATCTAAAGATGATCCAGTGCAAACAAACAGGTTTGTAGTTGTTATTGTTGTTGCTGTTTTGCCAGGACAGATGAGTTGATCATGTACTGGGGGGAACACTTCACGTGTGGTTTAATGGGTATGGCAGGAGACCAGCAGAGAGAGCTGTTGGGATTTGACACTTGCTGAGATGCTGGCGTGCAACAAAGCTATTTTAAGGCAGATGAGGAATGAAACAACAATAATCCAAAGCAATGTGTTTGGATTATCATTTCTACTGTGCACTAGGACATAAAAGTACAACCTCTCGACTGGTCCTGGATAGAATAGTGAACATTTTGTTTTTCACATAAGCCCAGCAGAACTTTAACATGACTTGTATTGAAGCAGGTGTCCTTTCTACTTTTCACATACTATAAAGTTTCCCATATGGGAAACTGGAAAATAAGTTCAGATCTTGGCCGAAGCTGTGGTTGTTGTTTTTTTTTAATCACTCTGTTGGCACAAAGGTATTACAGAAATGATTTAGAAAAATACCCAAATATTTCCCTGGTGTGGATTTACCAGTGGGAGTTAGCTGGAGATTCATTTCAGTGAAGGCAAGCTGGGGTAAGCATGAGGCCAATTTCATTTTCATGTGGCGTTGATCTGAGTAGAAGTCTACGAGTACTACTGCCAAAGAATCTCAGAATCCCTAAAATGTTTAACATTCACTCTTCGCTCTTCTTTATCCTCGTATTCTTTCCTATGTCAGATCCAAAGCTTTTGCTATATTATGGATTCCGTATTAGTTATAGTAAAATTGAGATGTCACACAAAACTATGCACTGCTCTATCACAACACAGGAAACAGTGGGAATAATTCACCCAAGCTCACTGGGTTAAAGCAATTAAAAAAGCAACAACAACAGCTGGAGTTAACTGTGTTTCCCATATTCAGAAGATGTCTCTGAAGATCATGTACGTTACTTGGTGTGAACACCGTAAAAATAAGTACCATGATACCAGAATGGGAATTGTTATGCTATGAAATTGATGACAAAAGTTTCAGGATGAATTCCTAAGGATGCCCAGAACAAACGGCAGGTGCCCAGCAGGTTGGCCTAATGCTCATCCCCTAAACAAATAAGATGTGGTTTCAGATGCACAGTACTCTTTACTTTGATGAGAGTACAGATATTTTATTCCTACAAGGCTAGAGACAGTCACTTAGTCAAAATCCACCACAGCTGGAAACAACCAGAGCAGGGAAATGGGAATGATTTTCTGTGACAGCTGATACACCTTTCCTCACATGGAAGGCTCCTCACCCATGCATTGTGACATTTCTTCCTGTGATGTCTCTGCTCCAGCACTTTCACACAAAGAAAGGATAAAGATCAGATGACCAAAGTTATGAAACATGTCATTGACAGCATAATCTCAGGAAGCATGCCACACATTTGTCACCTTTCTCTTTCATTTGCCACCATGGGTGCTGTGATACAGCTGATTCATGTCATGGACTAAAACTTGGAGTTTGAATATGATTTTAAGGGAATCATGTAACAAGGAGGTACTTACTGTTTAGATAGCTGCTTGGCACTTGACACAGACATCTCTGAAGAGACAGGAACAAAATAAAGCCTCATGTGTAGAATGTAGAATAGGATGCATCAACTATGTTCAATCTGACTGCTGTGAAAAGCTGATTTAACCTTGACCAGAGATGCTGGAAGAGAGCCTGTGTGAAATTAAAGAAGTAGAGATCAGGGCCAAATCCTCAGCTGGTAAAACTGTCAGAGTTGCACTGAGGTAAATGGTGT
This sequence comes from Centrocercus urophasianus, assembly GCF_019232065.1. NCBI lineage: Eukaryota > Metazoa > Chordata > Aves > Galliformes > Phasianidae > Centrocercus > Centrocercus urophasianus. The sequence goes on from NW_024885022.1 coordinate 1,440,893, forward strand.
GAAATCCCCACATGGGACAGCCCACGTTGCATCATCCAAAAAATACTTGAAAGTATGAAACACCAGTGAGCAAGTTCAACAAGAACAAATGGTTTACAGAGTAAGAAAAGCTCCAATTGATTAACAAAGGTCAAGCTTATGGGCCAGTAAATTTCCCTTCATTTGATCAATTTTGCTTTAAAATTCAAGTGGAAACCATCCTTAAAAATAAGTCAAACAGTTCACACCAGAAGAATGTTCCATGGTTGGGTAACAGTATGATAGTAAATCAGATCTTTTGGTAGGCTGAGCAAATGCAGAACAAACAATAACTAAAATGAAATGGTAGCAGATCTGTGTCCTTTGAACCAGACCACAGACATACACTGTGCTTTGCAAAAGCAGCATGATAGCATGTTGCTGAAAGCACGCACAAAACTAAACCCAAATGTTTTTGGCTTTTTTTCCATCTTCAGTCCCAAAAAGTCATGAGGAAGTTGAGATATGAGGACACCTCAACTGCTTTCAGACAGGTCATGCTGCTACGTGAGGTCAACATTACTGCTGCTATTAACTTCAGCTGAATCAGGTTTTGGCGTACTGGATTTAATTTATCACATTACCAAAGCTGTACACTGATATAAATCCACACCAGAGCAAAATTGAAATAACACTGTAGTTAATCAGGCCTAATGAAGCAATAGCCCTCAAGGTCAGAAATGCAGCTGTATCTCTGATGTTAGGATTAATACTTGCTCAGCTTTGAAATTAGCTAGAGACTCTTGCTATAGATGTCATAGATCACATATGGAGAGATTAATCAGTGCAACCCTCAGATCTACATTATCTGGAGAAAAATGCCAGAAAAAGAGGTGCAGTAACTCTGACGATCTATCTGCCAAAAGAAACGCCACCAGCTAAACAGTGAGTGTGACACTTCATTTTCACTATAGGGATGATGCCTAACACCAAAAGTAGCCACAGGCTCATAAACCTCTTCTTGCATTCCAAGTGAAAAAAGAGCAATATATGTTGCACAAGTTATTGAAGAAAAGGAATGGCATACATGTTCCATCCCACTATTATCAAACAGAGCATTTATGTGCTCTGAGTGACCTGCTGTAGGTATCTTTTAAAAACTCACTGATTAAATCTCTTCAGGAACAATTATCTACATTCTTGGAAATCATAAGATACTGAAAATAAAGTCTGCTGTGTCCACACTAATCTTTCCTTAACATACTCTAAAAATCAGTACCAGAGGAATGAAGAAAGTGAAGGATTTGTAATTGCTAGACGATTTAATTTGCAAAAGGGGTTTGATCACCTGAAACACAGTGACATTTTTTTCTGTATAATGGAGAAATTATACTGAACTTAAATTGAGTTATATAGACAATCTGCCCAAGGAACTGGGCAAATGGTCCATACAACTGGCAGAAAGACATGAAAGACATGATTTATCGCAGGAGTTTCTTTTACTGGCTCAGGTAGCCCTTGGTTCAGCTCTCTCTGTACGGTGACACAATGACTCTGGCCTCAACAGTCCTTGCTGAGGCATTTTCTCCTGCAGTCATTTTGCACTATTCTCTGTTGCTCATCCTGTGCCCACATCGTGGCAAGAGAATGAGGCCATTTTTGGAAGCCATCCTTGAAATGCCCACAAGACACTGACTAGCAATCTGCCCTGCAACACATAGCACACTGTAGTATGGTAGGAGGAGTACTGAAGTACTAATACAGCACTTTGAGAATGACAGTAATTCTCACTGAATTATATTCCTGCAAAGCAGTGTTTGTGTAGCATTAAGAGATGCATACAAACAACCATTTCAGATATAAGAATTCTGTTAATTTATTTTAAAATACTTTTTATGAAGTTGCTTTCCTGGTTAAGCACCTCTAAAAGGAAGAGGTATTTAGTGCAGGAACAGTAGAGACAACTCTCAACAACACAGCAGCCTCTGTTCGTTCCTAACTGGGACACAAATATTGTGCCTGTATTGATAAGAGAACTCTGTCAGAATGTTTCAGACTTCACCAATGTAGAACTGTAGAATCATCTAGGTTGGAAAATGCCTTCAAAATCACCAAGTCCAACAACTCTTAAATACCTCTAAGGATGGGATTCCACCACTTCCCTGGAAAACCCACTTCAACTCTTGATCATTGTCGTAATATCCACCTAAACTTTGCCAGACACAACTTGAGTCTGCTTCCTTGTGTCTCATCACTTGTTACCTGAGAAAAGAAACTGACAACCATCTCATTACTTCTTTGCATGCCAGTTCTCTTTAATGAATTAAAGTCATTTAATCAATGACTTGAATACAGCTCTTGAAAGTATACTAAGTGAGTGTGCAGAGGACATCGAACTAAGAGGAACTGCTGACTCCCTTGAGGCTAGAGAAGTGCTGCAGAGATCTTGACAGAAGAGGGCTGGGCATTTAGCAATTGCATGAAGGTCAGCAAGGATTTTGTACCTGGACCAAAGCAAGGATTTTGTACCTGGACCAAAGCAACCATAGATATATGTACAGATGGGGATGAGCAGCTGGAGATCCCCATGTGAAAGGATCTGGAGGTTCTGGTTGATGGTAAGCTGAGTCTGAGTCAGTAGCGTGTCCTGGCAACCCAAAGGGCCAATTGTACCCTAAGGTGCATCAGGCCACACTGCCAGCCAGGCAAGGGAAAGGAGTTGTCTCACTGTGCTTTGCGCTGTGTGGTTGCACGTCGAGCACTGTGTGCAGGTTTGAATGCCACAATAAAAAAGCATAGAACTTTGGACATTAGAGAATGTCCAAAAGAGGGATATGAAGATGGGTAAGGGTGTAGAGGGCAGTTTGTTCAGCCCAGAGCAGAGGTGCTGAGGAGAGGCCTGATGGCAGCTGCAACTGCACACAGGGAGCGGAGGGCAGCGCTGAGCTCTGCTCTGTGTGACAGCGACAGGGCTGAGGGAATGGCATGGAGCTGTGCCTGGGGGGTTAGGGAAAGGTTCTTCACCAGAGGGTGGTGGGCATGGAATGGCTCCCAGGACAGTGGGCATGGCACCAAACTGTTGTGGATGCCCCTTCCCTGAAAGAATATAAGGCCAGGCTGGATGGGGCTGTGAGCAGCGTAGTCTAGAGGGAGGTGTCGCTGCCTATAGCAGGGAGATTGGAAATAGATGTCCTAAAGGTCCTTTCCAACCCAGACCACTCTATGATTCTATGATTTTTAGGTGGTTCTGTGTGGAGCCAGGAGTTGAACTCGATGATGTTTGTGGATCAGGTAGCTGTAAAAAGCAGTGAGACGATCCCTCAGCCTTCGCTTCTCCAGACTAAACAGCACCAGTTCCCTCAACCACTCTTCACAACCTTTGCTTTCTGTCTCCTTCACCAGTTTTGTTGCTCTCTGCACATGCTCAAGCGACCTTCCTGTAGCGAGGGGCACAAAGCTGAACAAAAGATTTGAGGTGTGGTCTCACCAGTGCCAAATTCGAGGGGACAATCACTTCTTTTGTCCTGTTGGCCACTCTATTTCTGATGCAGCATAAGGTATTACATAACGTAACACTTTACCTATATAAACGGATTGCTTTCTAACTGAAATTTTACATTATTTTTATTTTTGTCTCTATCTGCAACTAGAAATTAGAAATGGAAGATAATCTGGTTTTAGGATGGATTAGACCCACACCAACTACAAATAAAGCACACTCCCTGCAGACTTTCAGGGTCAGAAAGCTACCACAGGCACAGTGCTCCCCTTTAGTTTTGCATTACCTGACATCCACTGTTTTGTAAGGACGTTGTAAGCAAAGAGCATGTAAATCACCACAATCTCAGGCTTTTAAAAAGACAGAAATGGATATAACCTTATAGCCTCAGAAGGAGAAATATGATGAGTCCAGCAGTTTAGGAAAAACAGAGTATCATATAGGTATTGAAAAAAAATAGCAAATGGCAAGAGAAGTTTTGTTTTGGCCTGGGACACATGCCTAGATAAAAGATGTGATAGTTCCAAAGAACACAAATGCAAAAAATTGATTCAGTTTACGAAATGACAAACTATGGGAAAAGCAGGAGAGAATTTGACCTAAAAACCTATTTCTTAGCATATAATTCCTACTCTAAAATTCAAAGAAAAGCCAAAACTAATAAACAATTGTCACAGTGTCGATGTTTATTCATATCAAATCATTATGTGCAAGGCGAAGAATATCAGCAGTTCAAATTACTGGCTGAACACCCAGTGAGGTATATCAATTGCTCAAAACATTCACAGGACAAGGAGATGGCTGAGAAAGCCTGCAGCAACTCAATTCCTTAAACACAGCACAAAAGGCCAGCAAAGCTGCGTGACTGGATCTCCAGAGTGCACTGCTGAAGAGTAGGGGCTTCTTCTGCGTTGGTGCCACTGAAAGTATGAATGTGTGAATTGCTGTTCAGGTCACAATTCTGCAAACTGATGTGAATAGCACATTTACAGTTGTGTTATGCAGCGAAAGAAAAAAATCTGTGAGGAATGACACATAGAAAATCAAAATAAAATTCAGGTGATTGTGGAACCAACATGCCTTTACCAAGGGCAAATCATGCCTGATAAACTTGGTGTTTTTTATGATGGAGTTACAGCATCAGTGGGAAAAGAAAGAGCAGATGATTTCATCTACCTTGGGTTTGTGCAAAGCACTTGACAGTGTTCCGCACGGTATCTTGGCTGCTAAAATGAAGGAAAATGGATCTGATGGATGGACCACTTGCTGGTAAGGAATTGGCTGGATGGTCGCACTCAGAGTTTTGCCATCAGCATCTCAGTGTCGAGTTGGAGACCAGTGAAAAGTGGCATTCCTTAGGGATTGCTGATGGGACTGGTGCTATTTAAAACCTTCACAGGTGACACAGAACGTGGGATTGAGTGCAAGCCCAGCAAGTTTGTGGATGACACAAAGCTGAGTGGTGCAGTCAACACTGTAGAGGGAAGGGATGCCATCCAGAAGGACCTGGACAGTCTGGGCCCATGCCAACCTCATGAAGTTCAACAAGGCCAAGCACAAGATCTTGTGCATGGGTTGGCACAAGCTCTGAGGAGAAGGATCTGGAGACTCAACATGAGACGGCAATGTACACTTGCAGTCCAGAAGGCCAACCATATTTTGGGTTGCATTAAGAGAAGCGTGACCAGCAGGTCAAGTGAAGTGATTCTGCCTTTTTACTCAGCTCTCATGAGACTCCACCTGGAGTACTGTGTCCAGTTCTAAGTCTCACAACACAAGAAGGACACCAAGTTGTTGGAGCAGGTCCAGAGGAGGGACACGAAGATAATCAGAGAGCTGGAGCACTTCCCCTATGAGGACAGGCTGAGAGATTTGGGGCTTTTCAGCCTGGAAAAGAGAAGGCTGCAGAGGGACCTTATAGTACCTTCCAGTATCTGAAGAAGGTCTACAGGAAAGCTGGAGAGGGACTTTTTATAAGAGCATATATTGACAAGACAAGTGGAAATGGCTTTAAAGTGGAAGAGGGTAGATTTAGATTAGGTATTAGGAAGAAATTATATACTGTGAGGGTGTTGAGACACTGGAACAGGCTGCCCAGAGAAGCTGTGGATGCCCCCATCCTGAAGCATTCAAGGCCAGGCTGGATGAAATGAGCAAGCTGGTCTAGTGAGAGGTGTCCCTGCCTACAGCAGGGGGTTGGACCTAGATGATCTTAAGGGTCTCTTCCAACCCAAACTATTCTGTGATCCTCCAGCCTGAGAGTCCCAGACACGATGCCAGCTTGGACCATCTACTTGGAAGCAGATCAAAGGTGTCTCAAGACAGGATGAAATGACACAGTGGAGTTACAGCTTACTGCCTTAGATGGCAGACGTAGCCAGTCATCTGTGTGAGATGCTAGAGATATCCAGGATGGCAACCAGAATAAAGAGAGGTGTGGGAATTGGTCTCTCACCACAGCATAGAAGGGCACTAAAGCACAGTTCAGCAGATAGAATGGAGTTATTTCCTATTTTAATAGAAGCATTAATGTAGAGCTGAGCTTTGCTGAGAAGATTTGCTGTTATAAAATAGGAGATAACAGCTTTAACAGACAAGAGGATGAGAGATCTAGCCCCACAGACACTTCTGTACTCTCATGCTCACACTGTCTCACATACCCAACTGAGTCTCCAAGGAGAAGATAGGACAGTGACAACTATCAAGAGGCTTGTTTACTAGCAGTGGAGGAAACAGATCAAATAAATAAGATTGTTTCACATCTTTACCAAGTTCTCCAACAGAAATACTGAGACCTGAAAAATTCCTTTAATTTACTTCTTTAAGTTTTGATTTATATTCTCCACTCTGCGTATGGAAGCAGCAAAATGCCAGGAGGAACGAGCTTGTTCACTGCAATGTGGTTCTTTTGGGAGGATTTTCCTGCTCACTCCTCCAAATTGTCCCTTTGATGAAAAATCAGTCTCAGGTGTTTCAATAAATAATTGCTATGACAGTGAAATAAAGTACATGGTGTCAAACATTACACTAATGACTTGAAGTCGTTATCTGTTTTCTGTATCCTGATAGGAGAAGAATGAGTTTATTGATTGCTGCACTGTTCCTGCAGCACAGAAATCTCCACAAAAAAAGACCACTGCAAATAATATCACATTTTCTGTATTTAGTGGGGGAGGCCAAGCATTTAATAGACACCGAAATGATCTAAGGTCACCTCCACATAATTCTCTACCAAGGCAGGTTGGAGAAGCAACAGAGGGATGATGAGGGAAAATGTACATAAGCACTACTTACTCTTGGAGAACAAAATTTGCTCTTTGAGTACACAGCTGAACTTGGTTTAGCTTTCTCTAAGCCAAAGATAACAAAAGCCATAGCTGTGTGATAAACCTATTTTGAGCAAGCTGGATAGAAATGCCCTTTAAATTAAACTAGGGTGGAAAAAGCAGTCTCTTAGTTTCTTGGTCTTTTTGAATGACTCTCTCTCCAGAAGAGGTGCCTCTAGTCCTGTTTCCTCTTGGCTGTAAGCTGTGAATCGTAGCTTGGCTAATTTACAGTATTTGGGTACTTTTATGTTATACAGCAGGACCAGCCATTCCCACAGGTCCTTCAAGGGGTTGCATACCCTGTTACGCTTTACTGTCCCATGCTGTCAGCATAAGACTGATCATACTCACTACAATAACAGGAAAATTGCTTTTGAAAGAAGAATACTTATGGACCCCCACATTTGGGGCCATAAGCAGAAACTTGCATCCTGACGATGATTCTGCAAGCTGCTGGGTATCGTTTCATGTGAAATTTCAGGGCACATGCATCCTTGAGCGATCAGACTGGATACCATTTCAATTTGCTTTTGCAGAAGTTTAACATCTCAGATCTTTCTGAGAGCACTGGAGATTCTGCTGATGCTGAGAACATTTTGCTGGTAGTTTATATCCTTTCCTAAGTAAGCACAGAAAGAGAAGCCAAAGCTTTAGTTCTTCTAAGCTATTCTTTTTATTTTTCTTGTGTTACACATTTTTACCCATAGGCATCTTGGTTAACAGATCTACTTGCCAGTCCCACAAGCGCTTCGGAGCCGTTCTCAAAGGAAATTTCTTCCTTGTCATTTCCAAGTCTCTGCCTCTGAATAAAGCATGCAAATCTTTGACATCTCCTTACCATTTCTGATGGGAAGACACACTACTCTCACCATCTGTGAGTTTGTAGGGCATGTTGGGTACTACCCATAGAACTGCAGTACTTGTGGTGCGGTCTGGTGGTTGGGAGAGGAGAGCTGTGTGGCTGACTCTCCCCTGTGCTATTAAATACCACAACCAAACCTTAAATACTCTACTGACAGGAACTTCCTAGAAACAAAAAGGAGATGCAGGTTGGTAAAAGCAGCAAGGGATCCAAAGAGCACATAGCCACACCTTAGGGTGGTATTTGCACTTGCAAGAAAATCTCTTTTCTTCTGTTCCTGACTCGAGTGAAGAGGGACAGAAAGACCAGCAGCTCTGATCCACAACTGAAATGCAAAAATGCTCTACAGGGCAAAGGAGTGGTAGGGTAAGCACTACAATAGACAAGCAAGCTCAGTCAGCACATAGTTGTAGGCAGATGACGTGCCAGCAGAAGAGAACAACAGTCCCAAGATAATTGTGGCTGGCCCACAACCTCAGTCTGTGTCAACTCTGTGGCCTGCAAGCCAAAGGTTTCCTTTTTTTCCCACTCTCTTGCATACCACATGGCATCTCCAGCCTTACACAATCACTGACTTCTGCCTGGATCTCTGGGAGAGCAAAACAATGTTGGGAGCCAGACGAGGTAGTAACAGACAGATCGTTTGATCTGAGACATTTGAATGAGAGTGTGCAGGCTGCTCTGACTCTGAAGAGCTTTCCTTCCCTGATGATCCGGCTTTCTCAAACCTCCTGCACGTGTGACAGCAAAGTGCGCCCGGAAAGAAAGCAATTTCTCATTTTGCTAATGCATTCAGTCTTCATTGGTCCCTGTAGCAAATGACTGTGGTTCTTTACACACTTCCTATCTTGCTGGAATTCATCCCACAAGAGGCTGAATAATCCCTTGTAGAATGTTTTTAAGGAAAAAAAGTCTTCACCTGATCATTGAGTTTCAATGAGCTCGACAGCTCATGAAAGGAATGAAATGAATGAGAATAGTACTTATGCCCTGACTGTTGTAACCCTAACCCTAACCTAAATTTGTATTCTAGCTACAGTGTCCTTCTGCGTTATGCATCCTCTTATAACAAACATGATTTTTGGGGAGTCTGGGGGCGGTACGTGGGGCAAGGGCTGCGCTTCGGACCCACGAGCTGGGCGCTCCACCCCGTTCCTCGGCAGCGGGGGCCCCCAGCCCAGCAGAGGGCGCTCCAGCACCGGCTTATGGCGGGGAGCCGGCACTCGGCCCTTTCCCGCTCGCTGGGGCTGTGAGGGGCGGCCTGCTGCGGTCGGCGGGTGGGCGTCTGCTGGGCAGAGAGCTGGGAATTTGAGCTCTGGTTGTACAGGCTTCCCCTATGCCGTTCTTTTTTGACCGTGCAGGCCTCGTTCTTTGCCAAAGGGAAATATCTGTCTTCCCCCTAACGCCTACGGCAGGACTAACGTCAGAAGACCCAGCCCCACAGGCACCCGGCCTCCTCCCCTATCCCAACGCTGAAGCATGAGGACTTGCCAGGCAGCAGCAGGGATTGCCTTAGGCCAAATAGGCTGTGGATGCCCCATCTCTGCAGGCATTCAAGGCCAGGCTGGATGTGGCTCTGGGCAGCCTGGGCTGCTGGTTGGCGACCCTGCATGTAGCAGGGGGTTGGAACTGGATGAGCATTGTGCCCCTTTGCAACCCAGGCCGTTCTATGATTCTATGATTCTATGATTCTATGATTCTATGATTCTATGATCCTTCCCTTCCAGTGGCCACAGATACCCTGGGCAACACAATCGACCCCTGAAGCCGAGTCTGACTTCAAGGCAGGCCCTGCTCTGCACACAACATCGGGCAGTGGCCTCCAGAGCTGCTTCTAAAGGTTCCTTGCCTGAAATGCTATGTAAGTATGCATAAAGCACCCTTATCTTCATTACACAACACAGAAGAAAAATATACGGACAGGTAACTCCATGTTCACCAAATCATTTGGTTTCAGGTGGAGCCACCTGTAACAGGACCTGCAGGCTGATGGCTCCAGCAGATCGCTGCCTTCCTCTCCATGCTGTCTCATCAGTCCTGCTCCTTTTAATAACTCAGATGGTTTTATCAGACTTTGTCTGGATCACTCTCCTGGATTCACTGCACATATGAACATCAACAACTTAACTGATGGTGTATATCCATTTCATAGGATAGCATGGCATTGATTGATGAGCTAACTAGGAATATGTCTCATTTGAACCAATAAATTTTCTTTCAATTCTTGCAGGTGAAAGATTGCCACTGTTTCGCACTGCTCACTGATGTGGATCTACTGTGTCAGTCACTCCACTGCTGTAAATACAGCATGGCTTTATTCAAGTTCCTGAGGCTTAATCAGCCTGCTTTTAAAACAGCTTGGTAAGAGAAATTGCCCTTAGCTAACAAATTGATTGTAGATGTGTATTTTTTCAAGATCATTCTCCTTGTTTAATCTTTTTTTTTTTTTTTTTAAGTCATCACCAAGGGGCCAAACTTAACTTAAAAGTGGGTTAACATATTATAAGCAAGGTCATTTTTCTTTGTTCCTGCAACCGCTCTGATTATATGGTGAGAGGAGACGTAAGCCTGACCTAGTGGACATTGCTGTGAACTTGCACTTTGGACTTCCCAGGAGTCCTTGAACAGGCCACTCACCCTGTGCTGTACTTCAGTCTCCTGTCTGCAAAATGCAGCTAAAGCTTCCCTGCTGGGCAGGGGCACTGTGAGTAAAGCCCTGTAAGGATTGCAAGATGCTTAAAAACAGCATCAGTGATGGCCACATAAGTGCCAAGAACAGATATGTATCTGCATATCCAGACAGCTGCAGACTTATTGTGACTCAATCAAGTTTAAACATCTTAAGATAAAAGCTGCTATTTCAAGCTTCTTAGGCTCAAGGAAATCCATAATAAAAACAAACCATCAACATAGAAATAACTGGGCTTATTCACACTCAGAAGAAGTGGGAGATTTCACTTGTCAAGGTCACTTTTGAGACCTTGACAGACTGAGAAGAAAATAAAAAATCCAATGCATGAAAACCATGACAGAAAAAGATGCAAGATTAAAGCTTCTTTCCCCACCGCTTAGTCAAATGGGGAAAAAAATCCAGTGCTTCAACTCCAGCCAAATACTCTTGCACAGTGAAACAGGGAGAATAAGTTTATGTATAGCAAGTTCAAATCTACCTTTCCTAAGATACTTTGAGGAACAGGTCTGAATCATTGATTTGGTCCAGAATGTTCACTCTTCAGAAAAAACTCAGTTAAATTTGACTACACTCTTGCCAAATATTGCTGGAGTGTCAGAAGATAAATGTCTCATGATTTGCCCTCTCTTTATCAGCTCTGAGACAGTGCCCTAGTTGAAACTGAGAAATTACAAGGCTAGCTCTAGCTCTTAACCTTCTGGATAGAGATTTTCTTTGTAAATACTGGCACACAGGAAATTATTTTCTTTAAAATATGCTGGAGTGACCCTTGCAGAGTTTTGAACAAAAGGAAATTCTGATCTGGCAGTGGCACAAAATGGGTCCTGTTGCCTCCTTGGCTCTTGTTTCAAACTTGCAGTCACGTTCACTGACATGAATAAGTAACACAATTCACCCACAGCCATACAAACTTTTAGGGCAAAGATGGGCCTGAGTCCAAAGTCCACCCTGCAGCTCCCGAATCCCAGAGTTAGAGTCTTGTCAAACCTCAATTCTAATATGAAGAGTAGTAACTACAGAACTGTGTTCACAGAAACACAGACCATACTACCTCTCCCAAGTGAGAGATTAAACATACATGGGCTTAATTATATCCTTATCCCCATAACTAACAACTAAATGAAACTCCGTGCTATGCACTATGTGGAAAATGAACTCTTCAGTATTACCTTAGCCTTGTTAACCAGGGTATTTTTTGTGTGTCTGTCCAATGTGGACAAACTGTACATTCAGCATAATCCATTAATGTTGTTGATTATTCATGAGCTAATTTTTGCAGAGAAGGTCTGGAATCTTTCCTGGAGCAGATTTGGTGTTCTCTCACTTCTGCATTTCAGTGAGCCCCTTTGGTCTGAAGCTCCCTCCTACCAGGTTGCTTCATTTCTCTGCGTCAGAGCACACGCATGTGCTGCATAAAGCATGTAAGAGCATCAACGTGGAGTATTTATGCAGCAACAAAATCTTTGTGTCTGTTTTGCAAGATATGGAATGTTTCATATGCAAGTCATTAATTAGATGTAGATACTGACAACGACAGGTATTGATGCACCTGTGTATAATCTTGGAAAATGTTGGCACTTTCCTATGCATGGGGTAATGAAATTTTAATCTATTAATACCAGAGAGAAGGTAAGATATTGTTCTTAGATTGCGTTTGAAAACATTTGGTGAGCTCTCAGTCTGGTATCCAGAACAAAGTACTGCTATTCAAAGCAAAATGATAAAAATAAAATAGTGAGAACCTTCTAACCAACTATGACAAAATATTTTCCTTCTTTCTCCTACTACTTCTTTTTGACTTTGTGTCTTACTCTTCATTTCTGCGTTTGATTTCAAATAACATATTTTGTCCCTTTCTTTCAAAGGAAATGGAGATTAAAGAGCATTGTTAATTGACAGAAGAGATGTTATAGAGATTGTCAGTTACCTTTTGCTGCTGATAGCCATCAACTCTAATAGAAATGTAAGAACACAGAACTGGAAAGGACCATCTGGAACCATCTGTACGCCGTTCCCAGCACTGTGGGCTACTATAAATTAGACATTTAATCACAAACAGTGCATAGAACATCTTCTCCACATGACATGGGCCATAAAACAGTTCGCGTGTAACACAATTAAAAAAGATGATGATTAATAATGAACATCCAGAACTGTAATGGGTCATAAAAAGAACGCAGCATCAAGCACCATCAGCTTCTGAGAACAGGAGAGTATAATTTTGGGGTAGAATGATTTTAAGAGATAAAGTGTGAGTTTTGCTGTAAGAAGGCAAAAATGAAACAAAGAACAAAACAGCTTCCGTTATTGTGACGCAGGAGATTTCTTCATTACCTCAAACCTTGCAATCTTAGCTTGGACTGTGTGACCCAGATTCACCTCCCACTCACTTGCTGGAGTGGTGTTCATGATGGAAGTGTATGTTCCTCTCATTTTCATTTTCCCCTACTGGCAGTACCACACTCTAATCTGAGCAACATTCTGAGGTTCTAACACAGCAGTAAGTACTGCTGACTCATGTGCACCTGGTTAGCTAGCTCTATTAGAGTGTGTGCAGACCTCTACGAATATATGTCTCCTGTAAAATGCCATGCCACGCCACTATTAAATTATGCCATCTGACACAAACACATTACTCTGAAGGCATACAAAGCATTCTAGGAATTGTTCCTTGTGAATACATTTTGACACACGGTGCATCTCCTTTGGACAATGCAATGTTATGATGGTTGCTGAGAACATTTTACAGGAAATGTATCTTGATTTCCAGTGTCACTGTGGTTTCCTGAATACCTATTGGGTGAAGAACAGACAACTTTTTTCCCTTCTCTAACTTTGCAGATAGCAAATGCTATGTAGTTTTTGATCTTGTGATGCTTTCCAGAGAGATATCTTTCTGTGGGCATAAAAATCTATGAAGATCTACGGCATCTGATCCATAGGTCATTTGACCTCTGGTGATGAGCATCCACCCCAGGGCAGTGGTATGGTCAGTGGAGAAGGTGAAGGCAGGGCAAGAGAAGATGCCTTCAGTTTAGCATGTCCAGCCTACATCCCCTTCTCACCAGCTGTAGATGACTTTCAGCACACAACCACTGCTCTTCAGCCATTGGGGAGGTTTGAAAGAACTACAGATGTCCGTACAGAAGTGCACAGCAGTCCTGGCTAATTCTCATGGTCTGATTCTGTTCTACAAAGATTTAGGGGCTTCTTTGCAGTGTGCTTGTCTGCTGCCAATGGCCTTACAAGGAGAACAAGCATCATTTGAGATTATATTAAAGCTATAGATGAAAAAGTGCATCAAAAATACTGTAGTTTCTTGCACTGGTCTGAATGATAGCCTTTCTTTCTATTCATTCCGAGTAAGTCTTCCTTGTACGGTGTGACTGCTTAATCTAAAAAGGAAGAATAATGGCTAATGGACCTTTTTATTAGATGGCTTTAGGGTTTGAGGTGCTGTTATCTTCTAGCACTAGGGCCAGGCTGAATCTGAGGGCTTTCAGTTAGCCACAGTCATAAAACAGAATATAAAACAATTGTGCAGAAGTGAAAAAAAAAGAAGAGCTTACCACATCTTTTAGTTTCCCTTGATCCTCATGGGCTGATGAAGAAATATGTGGCCTCTGTAAATGGAAGGTATTCCACAAATACATTGAGTGGAGCCTACAGCATCCCAGAGGAGCTATTCATCAACTTCAACAGGAATATGCAACGGGAGGCCTTCACTGAATTAAAAACAACAGGAAAAGAAGAGCCATCCACTTATCTCATCATTTGGTTATCTCTGATTTCAAGGAGTGCACAGAAATGTTAAGCCCTCACTAGACTTTTTATAAGAGCTCCTAAGCCTGCTGTCTTTTTTTCCCCTCAAGTAAAGGAGAGAGCCAACAATTTCTGCATGCGCTGTCTTTCAAAGAAAGTACATTTTAATTACATCTACATTAAATGAGATTTAAATAATTTATTTTTACCGGTTTAGAAACAGCTATTAAAATCCAAATTGAACAATTCAGTGGTACTTAGTGGTGGTGCTTAGTAACTATAAGGAGTACTCAGCACGTTGCAGGGTTAAATCCCCCAAGAACAAGCAAACAATATGCTGTGAGTACTGACAAGCTTTTAGAAAACAGTTCAGTAATGGCCACAGCCATGATCTGGTGGAGCTACTTCTTGTGAGGCCAGAGATAATTCAGCCTCTGTGCGACTTCATGCTTAAGACTTTCCTGATCAGGAATGGCCAAGTGGTGTAAGTTATGAATTATCAGCCTTCGGTCTCAAGGTATAAATTACTCTCTGACAGGAAGCAAGATCTATAAATTGATTTTTTTTTAGGGGTAAGCTTTATTTACAGTAGTAAAAAGATAAGTACTCCATTTGCTAAGCCACTATTCTCAGGACACTTGCAGCTTCCATTGAGAAGGGCTGGCAGGACTTTACATTGCACAGTGTGCTAGGCTCACAACCAGCAAGGCATGTTGATTGTATATGGAAGAACTTCTGTACTGTGTTGATCGCATGTTCCATGGAAAATTTCACTTTGAATTGAGCTTTTACTTCCCCCCCCCTCCCCCCCCACAGTGTAAAAAAAACCCCAAAAAACAAAGCAACTGTTCAAAATCCATGCACTAAAATTAGGCATTAAGAACTCATTCTCAAAGTTATTAAGAATGTTTTGAGTCTTCTACAGCCTCAAGTGAAACAGACTCTTCTGCATATCACAGGCTGCACAGTCTTTTCCACATTGGTTGGATTCTTTTAGCTCAGAAGTGAAGGATGGCAAATTCTAACCATCACACCTTTGCTGTGCAGAAGGGCTTTGGGAAGAGGACCGTGTAGGTAGAACTGTGATGGAAAGTTAATTCATTGGAATACAACTGCTAAGTTAGAACTGGTCAAAGCAGAAAGACTGACGGCAGTCGTTTGTAGAAATTGCCTTTGAGCTGGGAACCTTAATGACTACAACTGGCTAGAAATTTGGTCTTGCTTTTCATCCAAATACATTACCTCTATCTCAGCATTAATCCTGTCAGCAGCTGACATACAGGTACATACTCTCTTGCAAGAGAAAGAAACTATTTTTCTCTGGCCTCCTCCATTTATGTTACATTACCTTTCATCTAATGCTGAGCCATCCACATCACTTTAGCAGGATACAATGCAGAATGGTGGGGCTGCCGGAAGCCAAACTGCTACGCTTCTTATACCTTAGCTTACATGATTAAGCCTTTTAGTATCAGAACACTGCAGCGTATAACGAACTTGCATGATGTCAAGTGAAAGGGATAGCCAAGTGACAGAAGGTACTGGCTTAATATGACACTGCATTATGGTGTAGCTCCGGGGGATAAAATTGAGGAGAAATTATTTGGATAAAACAAATTTGATCATAGGCAAGTTTGCGGGTTTTGTTTCTTGTTTTTCGCTTGTTTGTTTGTTTGTTTGTATAAAGTGAAGATTAGTAGGGTAGTTTTGCTGATTTTTTTTTACTGGAAAACAAAACCAGGAAAAATACAGGCAGTTTCTGCCCTGGTAAAAGTGTCAGTCATTTGGAAATGAGGCTTAAGGCACATTCCAAATGACATTCACAAATAATACTGGTATGAACATTTAGAAAAAATAAAAAATGGCTGAAATAGATAGAGAATGCCAAAAACTGTATATTTTATCTATTTTTTTGTTTGATTGTTTATTCTCTTGCAGCTTGGGATTAAAAAAAAACAACAACGAAAAGGCTTTCATGCCGTACATCTGTCAAACCTGAGGACTCCAATGCACACAAAACTTACTATTCTTTAACTGCAGACTTGTATTCCATGAAATATGAAAAGACATCTGAAAAAGGCACCAGGTCTGACTGGGTGGACAAGGATGTCAGGAGAAAACTAGGATTTTGCAGAGATTGATGTATATAGAAGGAACTAAGTATACATGAGTAGAAGTGCACTTCAGAGGTCAAGAAGAGTGAAAATTGTTGAAAGTTAGATTGAGCCACACAGACTGTGAATTTCCTGACTTTTCTGAAAACAAACAAAAGATCCTTTGTACAACAGAAATAACAAAACAACAAGAATTATTGCTGTGCAGAAGGGAGGGAGAGGACTTGAGAAATAACCCCCAGAAAGAAGTGAATATGTTGCCTTGGTTTTCAGTGAAGATGCAGCAGTTAAGTGTAGAAGCAAAGCTTATAGGGTGAATGCAAAGGAAAATTTGGAAATGGAATGGATGTATATGAAATAAAAACAAATCTAAAATTGCTAAGCATGCTTAAATCATATGGTAGCTGCCATGCCAGAGATTTCATAGAATTGTCCCATTAAATAGTAAGCCTGGTACCAGCCTGTTAGTAAATCTGTCAGGCTGTGAGAGCACTGAATTACTGGTGATTTCTGAATATGGCAGCCATAAATAATGGAAGCAAGTGTGATTCAGGCAAAAAAAAAAAAGGGCTTCTGGCTGGTCTCAGGAGTACTTTGAAAAAGGAACAAGTGAGATTACACAGCCACATGCATTTGGGTACAAAACAGGTAAAAAGCACACAGGGTTTCATTAGAGGTACTCTGTGCCAAATACCTACATATCTTTCATTCGTATTAACGCTATTTTCCTAAGAAGGGTAAGACAGTCTGTGTTGCAGTAAAACATTTGTCATGATGCTACAAGAGAAACTGCTAGGAACTCTTAAGCATCGGCGATGCCCCAGAACAAAGTACGGGGAGCTTCTGTTATTTCCAAATCTCATCCTCTCTAATGAGGAGAACTTCTCTCTCTTCTCTCTCCTACAAAAGATTCTTTCTCAACAAAAGCTGCAGAATAAGACATCTTACTGAAAGTCTTCAGGAACTCCAAGAGAATATGATAAAAAGATGGGTGAAAATGGGACCTGTGAGTAGTTAGGTCTGAACAAGGAACTAAAAACCAGAAAAAAAAATCCTTTGGAAGGCATCTACAAAGGCCAGAGATGATGTCTGCAATATTTTTATTTCATTTTTAAATTATATTTTTATTACCAGCAGTTTGAGCTGTCATCAGAAGAAACTTTAGATCTTACTAAGAAGAAATATCCAAGAACAAAGATGCTGAGCAGGAGTGATAACATGCTTGGCAAAGTTAGAGAACTCTGCCCTGAAAGAGAGGCCTGAAGCAGTAACTTTAGCAGATAGAGGAGCCATCTGTTGCTCGGTATGAAGCACTCCACATTGAAAGGCGATGAGCACGCAGCCACTGGAATGGAAATGTGGGGTATGTGACCACAGCTGGTTCATCCCAGAGACCCAAAGTGGCAGTCTGCACTTTAGCACCAGTACTTCTGGTAGATACAGAGGGGCCTCCCTCGACCTGTGCTACAAAGAAGGGTCTCAGGCGAAGATGCTCCACAAGGGCTGCTCCCTCAAAAGTGATCTAAAATCGGATGTCACGGGATGAAACTAACAGGAGACACAAGGCTCTGGGCAAGGGGACTCTTATAACAAATGTGTGACCATGGACTGTTCAACAAAGACACCGTACACACCGATGGCTGCTATTACTAGCCTGGTGCATCTTAATTAAAGAGGCAGTCTTGATAATCTGTAATTATACAAGGTGGCTAAATGAAACCAATCAATACTGCCTCGTCTACCAAGACACTACAACGTGATGTTTTTTTCTTATTGCTCTGTTCATTTATTACCACCGTGAGGAAGATGCAAGGTATTACTGGGGCAGGCTTACCAACTCACCCTTGTTCAATACTTTATGCGTATTCTAAGACAAACTGGACTAGAATATTAGGCAAATTCCTATATATATGACAAATAACCTGATTAATATCATTAAATATCATTCAGATAGCCTTGAACAAGATTGTCATTTGAGCGTTATGGCAGCCTGTGGTTAACCTAAGCAGACTGTAGATTAGGCATGGTCTGCTTGACATGATATTAAGTGGCCCTTATCTATAGCAATGCGCATTCCTCCAAATTGCTGTGTTTTGTAGGTGTTCTTTAGTCAGAAATTTCACTCCCCTCCCCCCTCCCAGAAGCCCTTATTATCTACTAAAACCTGATATACTGAAACATGAAGCAGCACGCTATTTCTGTGAACATAAATTAGAAAAAAGAAATGCAAATAATTGATAAAGAAAGCTAAAAGTACTAATGAAACATCATGATCAGTAAGCGTTAATTGTCTACTTGTCCCAAGTAGTATATAATCAGGCAAAAATGGAACACCTGCAATACAGCAGTTCAAATTCTGTTAGGAATTTTTTTTCTGTCAGCAATAAGAAAAGGGCAAATGTGCGTGATAAATATTTCTGTCCTTTATTTTTCCATAAAGAGAAAATGGGAGACTGCGTGCCTATGTCATAATGGACAACTTTGTATTGCAGCGATGACTACAGATGTTGCTCTCTGTAATTTGCCTTCACCATTTCCAGTTATTTTCTTCCCAGCATTTTTGAAGGAGTTGGATCCGGTGCTCATTTATCACTTAGTGTTGGCTTTTAATATTTGTAAAAGAAAGAGAAAATTCAGTGTTTTTAGAAAAAAAAAAAGGCTTAGATTTGTTGCAATCTGTCTGCTTCTTAAAGATCTGCCTAATTCATGCTAGGTTTGTACAGTTTCAAACAAGTACATGGGATGAAAATTGTCTTTGCACATTGGACGCTTTGACACTGCACAAGGCAAAATAACCGATTCCAGATTTCTTAAGTTGAAAAGCAAAAACAACAACAAAACACGCACAAAAGCACTATGAAAGACCAATCTGCATGATTTCATGGAATACTGATTAGCGTTTGGAATGCAAAATCAGTGTGCTAAAACCAACAGAGGAGACGTGAGGTGGGTTTGTATCTAACAGTTGATAAACAGAACTATTCATGAAGAATTGCACAGAGTAGGGCACTTCATTTCAATTCCACTGGATCTCCGGAAGGCTCGGTGTTACTCAGTATAGTGATTTGGGAACATAATATGGAATATAAAAATGAAATCACTGCTGGCCACAACTAGAAGTGATGAAAGTTTGGTGCCACAATAAATAACTATATCAGCAGACCACTTAGGCAGAGTGCTCAGATGACAATGATCTGTACAAGAGACCCATCCTACAGGCTGCCTTAGCTTCTGTGTTCTGTTAAAGCACATAACAGGTGTCTTAGAACTATGGAGAGCAATGCTGTACACCTTTCAACAAAGAATACATGCCATACAGGATGAAACAGTGAAACAAATTAAGAGGTTACAGTAAATAGAGGAAATGAGCAAAGCTTTTTACACTGTGCTGCAAAGCAGTAAGAAACCAGTGTTTCCTCAGTGTATGGCACTATGCACACGCATTAAAAAAAGGAAAAAGAAGATAGAAAAAAGAAAATTAAAAAATGAAAAAAAGAGAAAAGAAGCGTTTTTGAAGCAAGAGCATGAAATCAGAAAAGCTTCAGGAAAAATACAAGGCTGACATTATTTAATCAGTAATAACCTTAAGAAGCTCAAACTTATTCACCTTCCAAAGAGAATATTAAGATGCTATTTTAATGATGGTTTCACAATCCTTACAGGAAGAATGGGTATCAGACAGTAATGACACCTCTCATAAGAAGACAAATCCATGAAAACATACAGTGCCTGGAAGCTGACATTAGCTGAATTTAATCTGGGCCTAAGGTGCATTAACCTACAAATGAAGGCCAAGTAGTTTACCAAGAAAAGTGCCTGATTTTCCATTTCTTTTAATCAGATTCAACAAATAATTCTGCTGAGAATTTAGGAACTTTTTATGCTATTGAACCTGGTCTTTAGGATCCTTGTAAATGAGAGGATATACAAATCTCATAGGAAAGATGGGAACACAGGTATCAGTGACTGAAATCCTGCATCTTTTATCATGTAAGAGATGAAACTGTATCATATAAGGTTAAATCTATTCTTCTGCAATTATATCATGCTGTGATGCTTTCTTTAAGAAATTTCCAGTGCTTGGAAAGCAAAACAGACCATCACCATAGTTATCTCACGTAAGCTGAAACACTGAAAAGTTCAAGAGAGACAAGTGACTTGTTGAGATAAAAATGACTGTCCCTTTTTGCCTTTTTCCCTGATCCATAACAGGTGACAGTTGTTTAGCTCAATGTCTTATCTCTATTTCCTTCCCCAGTGAGAAAGAGTCACTTGCTGAAGTGAAATAGCTCTCCCTGTCTGGCTAAGAACTTCTCCCTGCTTAACTTCTCTCAAAGTGGGAAGTGGGAATTTTGGCCTCCAACTCACTGAAATATGGAGTTAAAAGCCAAGGGTAGACTCTATCTCTTCCTCGATGTTGGGTGGAATATAGCAAGGTCAGCAAGACAGAAAGACATTGGCTTCTTAGCAAATCACTAATTAAATATCCTTCAGAAAATCAACAATGAAGAAATTACCCTTGAAATTTGGCTTATCAGCCTTCTTATAAAGATATGTAGACAGGCAGGCTAAATTTCATGCTATTCAAAGCAAAAGTAGAGCACAAATTGCCTAGTGCAATGAATACTCTGCATTCAGACTATGATGGCCTATGTCTGAAGCATTTTAATACACTTTGGAAGATGATGTTTTCACTATAATATATGTCACTAATGTTTTATATGGCAAGTGGCGTCATACTATGAGGATCTCCTGGAATGTCCCTGCTTCCAGTTAAAAAAGTTCTCCTTCATCTCTAAATAGATTACACCTTCAGCAGGTGTTTGAAATAGGCAAAGGTCTGTAACCTCATAAAGAGGAAAAAAAGAGGATGATTGGTCAGACATGGAAAGTGTGAGGTGGTAATTATTTTCATATGACATGCGAGAGATGCTATAGCAAAGCTGACTAAAGCTGAGCATGAGTTAGCCAGTCCTCTTGAGAAGTGATGTCAGCCAACTTTTGCTTTCTCCAGAGCTATGATTAATAAACAGGGAGGATTATTACAGTAACTTACTCTTAGTGGGCAAGGAGTGACATCAACAGCAGCTGAGCAAACTGACCAAACTTAGTTGTGTGTCGTTGAGTTTTTTTGCTAGCAATGACTAACAAGGGGCTAACAGCATCCCAGGGCACAAAGAGCCCTTGGAACTGAAAGGAGGCTTCTGGTGGAGCTTTGCAATGACAACCACCATTTTGCTCTTCTGCTTCGTTTTACAGGTGAAAGACTTTTTGGCTGGCCTGCAGCAAGCGCTTAACTTTCTCTGTTCTCATAAGCAAACTCAAAACCAGTCAAAAACTACCCCTCTGCCTTTCCAACATAAATCTGTATGCATCATCTCCATTTTCTGCCTTGTCTGCCGACATGTAACAACTTTTTTTTTTTCGTTACTAATTCCAGAATGCCATTATAAGTGGAACTTATGTGTCCTTGGAGCATGGATTTTAACAGCAACAGCATAAAAAGTTTAGACATGAAATGTAGAATGCTGAGCATCAAGTTAATCTTGTGAAGAATGCTGTGTTTAATTACGTTTTCTTTTTCCAAACTGATAGAGACTTATAGAAACCCTGCCTGCCACTTAGCCTTTGTAAATTTGCCCTCCCTAAAATTAGACCTGGCCACCTGGAAATATTTACTAACTGAACTGAAATACTCTTGTGAAAGCACTGCCAGTGTAAATTGAATTCTTACCCCTGTAAAGTAACAGCACTCGCATTGTGCAGCCCTGAACGTAACTGTGAGGTACTCTGCGAGAAGGTCAGATACTTTGGACTCTTTCTGTCATGTTAACTTTTTCACATGAGGGGAACAGCGTTTGCACTGACAATGTAAAAGCATATGACACCGCTTGCAACTCTGTGTTGTGTGCACTGAGAAAACAGTCCCAAACAGGAGCTAGAGGTTTGACAACATATTGCTAAAACCTTCCTGAGCTGAGCCTATTCAAATGCCCTTTCTGAACAACAAAAGGAAAGAAACAAAAGATGGAGTGTGCAAGCCAACAATTTATTTGTCCAAACACTAATAACACCGTGCTTCTCATTTTCTCACGGACATCTTGTGAGAGAAACAAAAGGGATTTTCTGAACTAAACAGTGAATAATGGTCCCAATAGTAATACGTGCAGGCTCAGCCAGAAACAGAGATGCAAAGTATACAGATATTGAAATCATAGAGTCATAGAACTGTTTGAGTTGGAAGGGACCCTTAAAGATCATCTAGTCCAACTCCCCTGCAATGGACAGGGACACTTACAGCTCAGACAGGTGCTCTGAGCCACCTCCATCCTGACCTTGAGCATCTCCAGAGATGGAGCATGGAGCACCACCTCTCTGGGCAACCCGTGCCAGCGCCTCACCACCTTCATTATAAAAACTTCTTCCTTACATACAACCTGAATCTCCTCTCTTTTAGTTTGAAACTGTTTCCCCTTGTCCTGTCACCACAGACCCTCCTGTATAGTCTGTCCCCTTCTTTCTTGTAGCCCCTCTTTAGGTACCGAAAGCTGCTGTCAGGTTACCATGGAGGCTTCTCCAGGCTCCAGAAATGTTCTATCATAAAACAGTTAACCATATTCTAAACATTTTCTGTTGGAGGTTTTGCACAGCGTGGAGTGGTTTTTCAGTTCCAAAGCAGGTAGCAACATATTTTAGCCAGCAGGAAGAAAAGCTTGGAAATCATGGCAGGTTCCCCTTTCCATCCTTCCAACCATGGATTTCTTTGGAAGTCCTGGGCAGCCAACCAAGTGCTATGAGCAAACTTCCACTTTGTATCTTCCAAGTTAAAAAAGAAAGACAACAAATACCAGTTTCAACACTTACCTATACCGGAGATTAATCAGTAGATTTCTGCAAAGATTTTTGCCTGTCACGTACTGTCTGAGTACCAGGAATTCATGCTACCAGAGACCCTGATACTTTGAAGTTCAAACACATTTTAAAAGACAGGTTTAAATTTTGTGCAGTTATTACTGTATTTCAGTCCATTTTTGAATCCCAGAATATGCTTTGGAACTTTCCTTTTCCTGGAGCTATCAGAT
Organism: Centrocercus urophasianus; assembly: GCF_019232065.1. Taxonomy (NCBI): domain Eukaryota; kingdom Metazoa; phylum Chordata; class Aves; order Galliformes; family Phasianidae; genus Centrocercus; species Centrocercus urophasianus. The sequence goes on from NW_024885022.1 coordinate 1,464,188, forward strand.
TTTCAGCTGATGACTGAAAATGTCTCCCAGCATCTCCAACTCCAAGTAATATAAAAATGTCTGTATTTGCTTGTTGAAGCAGCTTATTCTATGTGGATATTTTGTAATGAAATACAGCTTATTCTGTGTCGTACAAGCAGGTATTTCATTTCTATGAGATGGAGTGGTCAAAGGAAGCTACTGAGGTAGCTTTGTGTGGAACACTCACCTCCTGACTTTCACCTCCCTTTTCTGATTCAGATGTCCTACTGCAATTCCAGCCTCTCCTGCTGTTTCTGTTTCCAGATGGTGACATGCAGCAGGCTTCCCACAAACATTGAGACATCCAGCCATACCTGGGCAATTCAGAACAGCTTCACAGCTAGACAGCAGAAGCAGTCTTTCCCAGTGATTCAGCTTTGAGACTATGAGAAAGCAGTCTAACATATACAAAAGATGTTTTTTTAACTTTTCATCTTAACCAGAGTTTGACGTACTGTTTCAGCATCACTGGCTGAGGAAATGCTTCCAATTGGATGTGATCATAGTCAGCCAATAATCTTTCTAATAGTACTGAACTCTAATACTTTTTTTCCTCTTAAAAACCCTCAACGAACTGACCAGAGGTGGGGGTGTGTGGAACAACTGGTGTTTGGTATATGACACTTTTTTCAGTTCCAGATTAGCAGTTCAAATCCAACCTGTGTCAGTTGTGACTAAGATGGTTATTCACGGGACTAACTTTTGTCTAGGGTAGATTTCCTGTGAAATTGATGGTGAGAGATAGGGTTTTCTAACAGATGATTCAGGGCAGGAAAAGGTAGGTTCTGCTCTGAATCACCTTCAGGAGCATTATTCTCTTCTCTGTGGCATGGAGACAGGAGCCTCAGTCCCACATGAGGAAGCTTCTTGCATGGTCCTGCCAGTAGTCCATCTTTTCTCAAGCCAACAACAAATGCTCTGAGCAGAGAGAATGTGAGTCTGGCCACTTTCTGTGGGTCTTTCTCTTCAAACTCCCCAGCATCTGCAATTGTTGTATTAAGGATGTTAAAGGATATGTCCCTGCCTATTCCCTCTGGTAGTTATTTATGGACCTTTTTGAGTCTGCTGATACTGTCTGCCCCACAGCCTCCTGTGGCAACAAATCCCAGAAGTTCAGTCTCCATTGTGTAAGCACTGTATCTGTTTTAAATCTTTTCCTACTAGTTTCAACGAGTTCCCCCTGGTTCTAGCACTGCAGGGTTTGGTGGATAACAGTTCTACATTCACCTTATCTGCCATCTTCATGACTTTCTAAATCCCAAGCGTGCCTTCCTCAGCCTTCTCTCCAAACTGAAGAGTTTCTGCCTTTTACTTTTTTTCATTAGGCAGCTGCTCCACTACCATTACCATTTTAATGCCTCTTCTCTGACTCCACTATGTTCTTCTTGAGATGGGGAAAGCAGAACTGCACACAACATCCATGTCAGAGGTGCACCCAGGGCACCCAGGCTGTATGTGCCAATTCAAAATAGTGCCTTCTGTCTTACTCTCCACACCCCTCCTGACAAAAGCACACATTCTGTTGGCTTTTCGGACTTCCACTGGTCATTGCATCGATAATTTTGGAGAACTAAGGTGCAGACACCTCTCAGCAATACTACCCTGAGCGTCACTTCCAGACTATGTGCTGACTGGTATGAAAGGATTCCTTTTTCTCAGATCAGTCCCCACTCAGAACAAGTCACAGCATCAGGCAGCTCTGCTGAGTGTCGTGTTAGCTTGCTGGACCGTGGGGATGAACCAGCCTCTGCGAGTGGGTGAGGAAAGCTGTCCTGTGGCTCTCCCTGCTGTAATTCTCCCGTGAGCAAGCAGATTACTTTAGTATTCAAAGCTGTCAATTTGGCTCTGATCAGAGGAGCTAAATTCAGTTTAAGCGGGAAGAAAAAAGAATGAGAACTAACTACAAAATCTGCTTCATGAGAAATATCTGAACACTTCTTTGTTGTTTTTATACTTCCTAGATGCTTGGTTACTGCCTCTGAATGGACGGCTTCAAAGGAGCAATTAAAAAATGTGTGCATGGATACACAGATGAGCCCTGTTTGCACACAAAAACTTTATTCTGAGCTACCTTATGTCACCCCTTTTAGCAGGAGTCATCACGAGGGCATGACACCAATAAGCAGACAATGAATAAAGAAAATAACTGTTTATAAGTTCATCGTTGGCATACGAAAGTTATTGAAGAAGAACTGATATTCTAGGCAACTGGCCATCACTGCTGCATATCAGCCCGCTGTTCTCCCAGTGATTACAGGATGATCTTAAAGCCCATTTTAAAAGCACCTGTAAGAGATCTCTGAGCTTGGCAGGTACAATTCTGTGTGCTCTGATAAACACGCTTGCCCCATGTTTTGTGTGCACACTGAAGTCTGTAGATAAGGACGCTGGGCAAGCAGGTACTGAATTAGATGCTGTCCCTCCCACATGCACTCAAACACAAGCATGGTGCTTCAACTACAAAACATGAAAACACATGAGAAAAGTTAGTGCAAGTGGATTAGGGAATTCAGTCCAGATCTGGGGACACTACATCCACTCCAAAGGATCAGCCTCAGTGCTACCAAGGCAAATCTCAAGTGTTATTACTTCTAGATATGGGGAAAATTCTGAAATAAGTTCTCAGAACTTAGATTTTCATCTTAATGTGGAAATTCTGACTTGTAAAAGGTATGTGTGCTTATAGGGAAGGGGGGCAACTTAATTACATTAGCAAGCAATGTGTGTTTATTTCACTTCTCTCACTTGGCATATGTGAAACACTCTCAGAAACTTCCTAATTTCTAATGAAAATAATCACTGAACCCCATCCCTCAGAGGTTAGATGCCTGTGCTGGACGCGAGTCTGAAAGTGATCTTAAATGACCAAAATTAAATCTGGTGCTGGTAGTAAGGATACAGCACAGCATTGTTCACTGCATATTGCTAAAGCATATTATGTGCTTTAGCTGAACAACATTTCAAGTTAGGGAGCTTCTGAATTTGCTGGTTAATGGCAAATTGAGATTCTCGATAAATAGACAGGTATCTGTGGTTTCTTGCTCTGTGAGAGCCAAGGCAGGCTCACAGGGCTTGAAACTGCCTCCCTTATAAGGTCACTGCTGCCTGAGGAAGAAGCACTGGTGGATACTTCCAAAGGTACCAAGGAAGTGCAAAAACACACTGGGAGCACTGACTGCACTTCATTTGACATCAGCTGAGCTTGTGCGCTTATCCACACCCTGCTTCCATCTACAGTTTCCTTCCTTCAGATCCCAAAACACTTTGAAAAACCAAGCAACTGCAATGATGGTTTTTTTTTTTTTTGCTATTCCTGATCCACTGATCTCAGTACTCCCCATGATTTTGTTTCCATTTTGCAGATGGGGAAGTTATGGACTTGTCCTAAGGGCCCAGCAATCAAGAGTTGAGCTAGAGAATCCAGACTTCCCAGGACCCCATCTAATACTCTGCTCGGAAAAGCTGTAAGCAGTCAGGCTTCTCCTTACCATCTTCACTTCTGGATATGTTGACTTTTCCGTGGTGATTTGTTCTACTGGGGATTCACAGTGGGAAAAGCTGCAGCGATGCACAAGATCAGCATGTCCTCTTCAAGGCACATGTCGGTGTCCTCAGTGTTTCACTTATGCCAGTTCTCTACCTGTCACTCTCACAAAGAGGGAATATCCATCAGTGTGGGTTGCTACAACTTTTCCCAATGGCCTGTGCACGATGACTACTTTGGAAGATTTGTCAGAGTAATCTCTTGTTGAGTTCAACTCAAAGCAAATGGCCAGCTCACGAGCTTCATTCAGTTCTCTCCCACTCATCTGCAGATTGAAAAGCACACAAAACAGTAAAAAATGCATCCCTGTCATATAGGGAGCTAAAGCGAGATGAAATCGTGCCTTTCTTACAATACAACCATTGGGATCTATGTTTTAAAGAACAAGCCAAAAAATACACGTTGATACGTGGAAGTTAAATTAAAAAAAGACTTCAGATTTTCTGTCTCTGAAGAGAGAGAAAAGAGCACTCTGAGGAGCGCTACTCCAATTTACATTAACTAAACATTCAGCTCTGCTATTACAGAAAGAGTTGCAGGTTTTTCTGAAACCCACAGGCAATATTACTTTAAGAAGCACATCAGCTGAACAGCTTTTGCCTAAGCCTTGATTTCTAGTCTCTCTTTCCATCTCTCAATGGTTAATATTAATCTTCAAAGTCAAAGTTCAATTCAGCTGACTTCTGGTCCCACAGACAGTGTTAACTTCAGTGGCACTGAGAACTGGCTCTAAAAGCTGAAAGATAAGAGTTTGCATTCAATACGCTGTGATTAGCTGCAGTAAAAAGAATACAGAACAGAGAATTCAGAACTTGTAAGAGAAATAGACATCCATTATTCTTGACAAAACTCCACTGGTCTAAGAACAATTGTTATTAGGAATGGCTGCGATGATTCATTGTGCAACTTAATTCAGTGCAATCTAATTTTCATTATTAGCTTTAACTTACCTATAAATGTTAAATGCTGCTTCAACTTTAGCCATAGATTTTTCACCCACCTTGATACCAAACAGGATCGGTCATCTGGGGCTTCCTCCCTGTGTGATTTAAATCACTGACGTGACTCCAGTCACATCTTCTGGAAATGTCTTTGAAGACAGTATCACTCAAGACACAGAGCTGCTTCTCAAGGAAAAAAAGACTACCCCAGTAATGTGACAAAAATCTGCCTATCAAGCCACCAAGGCAGGACACTAGGTTTTATGAACCACTTCATTTCATGTAGTTGTGGTTTAACACCATTCTCTCTGCAGATTGGAGAAAATTCTCTTTGTACATAGATTTTACCCCATGGGAAATGCTTTAAACAAGCACTGGTCACAGAAGACACAATTTGTGTCGTATCATCTCATACCAGTACCATCATCTGGCTTGTGTATTCCTGTTTCCTGCTTTTTGTTTTTAAGTGTGAAATGGCCACACATATGCTAAAATAGCACAGACATAAAGTATCCCTTTTAAAGAAATAACTCACTGTTCAGGGATTGGAAAGGAAGATGAGTGAATTGCATAGCAGAAGATGTAGGTATAGTTCAGACAGAAAGAAAACATACTTGCTTTTGTCAGCCAGACTGACTTTATACAAGAATCACTTCAATCAGAACATTTTTACTTATTCTGCCCCCCTGAGAAAAGTGTCATCCATTAGTATAAAAAAAAAGGCAAGAAGTTGAAAGCTATTATTTACCCCACCCTCTAGATTGAGTTCTTATCCTCAACTGAACTTTATTTTTTGACCGGCTCACTAATTATGACTGAAAACACTGGCCCCTCCAAACAGCACAGAAGTATTAGAGTTTGCAGCAAAAAGACAAGGCTTAATTGGTCCTTATACATAAAAGCGGAAACATAAAACTTCTAAATATAAGTTTCTGGCACATCTTTTGTTGCTATTACAGTAAAATAAGGTACACCAGAGTGAAATTCCAGCTGATTTGCACAGAAATCTGTGCCAAAGTGTTTTCTAGTGACTGCTCTTCAAAGCAGGAATGGAGGCACACAAATGCTATTGTGTGCAATTTGGAATTCCAAAATAGCCAGTAAATCACACAACCTCCACTAGGTGAATAATGAAGTGGCACCGGGCCATCCTTTTTAATGGTTTGTAGGATAAAATCCACAATTAGGAAATAAGAAGCAGGTTGCTGCTACGCTAACCTTTCTCTCTGTCCCACTCCTTTCGTTATTTCTGATTCAGCAAGGAACAGAAGCGTGCCTACAAGCCAGCTCGATAGGCTTGGTGTCACTCTGATGTTGTATGTGGTCTCAACTGGCGGCATCAGAACTGACATTAGAAATCCCAACTTCACGAAATGAACAGTGATTATTTGGATTCTGAATCTGCTAGAAAAAAAATAAAGGCAGAAAAAAGGAAAAAAAAAAAAAAAGAAAGCAAGAAAGAACGAAAGAAAAGAAAAAAAAAAAAACAAAACCAACAAAACAGCTAAAGTCTTTCCCAAGAGCAATTGCCCTTTCTGGCAGGAAGGGGTAAAAATAGAGGCAGCTCATTAATATGGCTTGGCAGTGCTTAATGGCAGCTGGTCTGAAGAGCCAGATCAGTGGGCCTTTCCAGCAGTACTCCCGGACCGCTGCCAGCAGGTGTTGCTGTGTTCAACAAAATGAGAAGAAGTGGAGGGGTGGGGAGAAAAATATTTATAAAGAGAGAAATAGGTGTGAAAAAAAAATTAGTCACTGAGTAAAGCTTTCATTAGGCCTTTGGTAAAGCTATACACGAATTCCCCGAGGCAACAAGGAGCATGCTCTGAAATGAATAATGCTTTTCACTTCTCCTAATCTCCTTTCAGAAATTATCCTGGCTATAAATCACGCACACGGTTGCTGTGCTCTGCTTGTAGCCCTCCGGTTCTGCCACAGACCACACACCCTCCCCGGACCCCAGCCCTCAGCAGCCCCCAGCCTGATGCTTGGGTACAGAGCTCTGGTACTTGTGGGGCAGATTTTCCACTCTCTATAAAACCAAGGCAGTACAAGATCTCTTGCTGAGCGCCTGTCTGCTGCCAAATGACAGCAGTCACTGTGCCACCAGTATGTAACTAATTTCAGAGGGGTTGAGGACGCCGGTTAGAACCAAATTCAGTTTGGTCCTGAGAAAAACACAGTTCTGAGTCCTCTGTCAAAGCTTGGGTTTAGGATCCCCACAAAAGTGACTGTCCTGCACAGAAGTAGGTACGTGCATGCTCACCATTTGTTTCTTCAAGCGTGTCTCTCTCGCTGTCCTTCAAGGAGGAAAAATAAAAATAAAATGTTCTTTGCAACAACTGGAACCCTCAGTGTCAGACCGCAGAAAAAAAACGAAGGAAACCTGTTTCAAGGGGCTTCAATCCACGGCACGTTACAGCCTGAAAACTTATTATATGCATGTAAAAACTGGGAAACAAAACAACCTATCTGGTCATATGTTTCCCATTAACTCCCGATTTTTTGCTCATTCTACTAAAGCTGTTGTGTGAATAGAGCACATAGTTTGGTTGGAATCAGTGCTGCTCTGAGTACTCCCTGGTATCAGGGAGAAGAAAATTTGAAATCTTTCTTGCCTGGTCCACAGCAGTCATATTCTGAGACAGATTAAATGTGCATTACCGACAGGACATAAAAATACAATTGTAAGTACGATTCAGGCCAAGAAAAAAAAAATCTGAAGGATGGGGATTTTCTGGTAATCAGTGGGTGTTTTGAATGAGTAAAGACTGCATGATCATGCCATTTGTCATAAACGGTACCACATAAAACCAGTTATTATGTGTGTTTAAGAAAGGAGATTGATTTTCAATTTACTTGTGACCTTATGTATCTCTATTAATTTTGTACTGCCTAATTGGCATACGGTAATTTTTGAGTTTCGCTAATGTAAACTGAAATGGAAGTTGAAGTTGATTTTATTTCACCTGTAATTCATTGCAGCTTATTTTTAGATGTCTAAATAGTTTTTAATAGTGATGTAATCTGCACGTCAAGAAGCCATGAGACTTGGACATGAGCAATATGATTCATTTTTGAAGAACTTTAAAAGTATGCCTAAGTTAACAGAAGGACATATTTGTACAAAGAGTGAACTAAAAATTGTATCCTCTGCAAAAGGATTCTTAACCAGATGCATTTTCCTGAATTTGAAAATAATCCAAATTTGCAGATAGATTATCTTGTATATCCTTAGCACGATAGCAGACTCAAACAATTTGCTAACTAGTAATTAAATATCTGGCAAACACTGCATTTGAACTAAATCAGTGTTATCTACATCTAATAATATCTATATCTAGCTATGCAATAAAACAAGTTGGAGAGTGTCTTCCTGACTCATAGTGTTTGCATTCAGTCTGATTTTAAGTTCTATTCTTTAAATGGATACGCAGATCACCACTACAAGTTGAATCCACGATATTTTGTCATGCTAGACAATTAGGAGTTTCCATTAGATAATTACCAGAAGTATGTCTCATACAGGAAAAACAGTCAATTGCTGATGTAACAGGATTAACCAATCCAGCACACTGATCCGGCCCACTTACTCTTGACAGACACTATATGTGAGTGTACACACGAGAAGTACAGTATAAAGCTTCGCATTATAAGTACCACAAAGAGGAACTTCAGCAGTTCTTAATGCACAATACAGCAGTCTCCTTCTCAGAGTGAGGACTAGAGAGGTAAAACTTTAAACCAGCTTTTTTTTTTTTTTTTTCTTTTAAAACTAAAACTTTCAATTCATGTGCATGCTGTTGCATATTGCTAGGGCGATGCTGAATGAATGTATATGCAGAGCTTTGCAACTCAGGTAATTTTATGGAAAGAATCTGAACCAGCATTTCTCTATTTATTCAAACCTTGTATTTTCAGACGTGAACATAGATGTGTGTGTGCATGCATATCTGGAAGGATGAATGAACTCTCTATCAGTGGTACCAGCAAAATCGCTTTCAGAAAACAATGCTTTTAGAAAGTTATGCTTTAGCATTAAATCTGTCATCAGCATGGCATGCAGGCATGCTACGCTATCCCTACGTGTAACAGGCTGTGAGAGGTGTACCTGTTACATTGGCAAGCAGCGCACGCCGCACAGCAACAACTCAAGTGCACTGTCTGTCTTTTAAACTGAAATATGCCTATCCCTTACTTCTCATCAGACACTTATGGGATAGATTCTGTATTAGAACTATAAATAACTCCTTTAATTATGTCATCTGTTAGTACATCTAATCATGAATGCGTATTTTCATCTGAATTTTTTTTCTTTTTTTTTTTTTTTCCTTTGGTCCAATTAAACTTTTAGTTCTATTTCAAGCTGACTTTCAGACTTCATATAATTACAACAGACTTTGGGCTGTTCACAAGATCCAAGAAATTTAGATGTATTATAGCGAGGTTTGTGTTACAAAGATGTGTTTATAAGAATGGCTGCAGGGTTTATAATGCTGACAGACCTGTAAGTGTAACAGTATATAACAGTATAGCAACTGAGGTCAGTAAAACGCAGATGAGGGTGTACTGTGAATGCCTTCTAACAGTGAAAGACTTATAAAATACCTTAATTGAAAAGGACTTGCAGTATATAACATTTGTAAAACTTGGTTGATTTTTCAATTACTTCTGTATGCTTCACTCACTCCAACTCCAATCCCTTGCCTGTCTCTCTGCCCGCGTGCCGGGAGCTATCTCACGGAAACGACAGACCTCACAGTGCTCATCTTTATAAATTACTCTTTCCCACTCAAATACAGTGGTTGATGGTAATGTACTGAAAGTGAAATGTTTGCTTGGAGGGAGGTAAGCACACCTAAGAAGACAGAGGTGCGTGTGAGAGAGAGAGAGAACGAAAGAAGGTAAATGCCAAAGAAGCAGAAGCTCTGAGAAAATCAGTAGAAGTTTAAGTCCAGTGTGAAAGAACCTCAGAAGCTCAACTCCATCAGCTGTAGTTTTCTCTGTTACAAAGTCCAAATGTGAGGGAGTTTGTTCGCTTCACCCTCGCTAAGTAAGGTGCAGCACGGAGATGCTGCTGAGGTTAGAGGCAATACGAAGCCCTAAGAGAAACTTCCCATTGCAGGGCAGAAGCCTCATCGGAATGAGCTGCTAAGGTTCTGCTGACAGGGACTGGAACTCTGGCTCCTAGCAGTGCTTTAAGATTGCTTTTCACTCATTATGTCTTATTCTAATATTATGATTCTGTGGTTTAAATGAATGAAACAAAAAGTTCCTTTGAATAACAATGGGCCAAATGTAGAAGATCTTAGTCAGTCTTCACTCAGACAGAATTATTATTGGCACTGATGAGGGATTTGCTTGAGTCAGGAGCAAGTACGATTTGGCCAGATGACATGTAATATGTTCCGTCTTCAAAGCATTTTTCAGACATTACTTGATTAATCCCAAACCTAAATAGGAACTTCTAGGCACAGGCTAGCATAGCAGCAGGGATGTTTCTGGTTCCCGAGCAGTACCTTTGCATGTCACAGACCTGTGCCCTACCAGCTCCTCCTGCTCGTGCTCTCAGTGCCTGGCTTGCATTCTGCAGCTGGAGAGCGTATCAAGTATAATAGAGCCCTCCAAACAACAGGATTATTTTGCTTCTGTCAGATCTCCTGCCAGTGTTGATAACCTCCAGCATTTACAAATGAGCAGAAAAGATCTTTTTCTCTTCCACTCAAGGCAGAATAGCATTCTGCCCAAAATACTTTCAGCCCCTGCCGTCATCCCCATCTTGTTCACAAGCTATTTAAGATCTCCTGCTAACCCTAACAATACCAGGCAGGACAAGAGCAAGGTGCTCATTAATAAAAGGTTTCACTCTTCATTCATTCATGTTTCCTCTGTTTAGTTAAGCCAGTGATACTGTTGTAGGAATAAAACAAATGGGGAAAAAAAAAAAAGAAAAAAAAAGAAAAAAAAAAAAAAGAGAAAAAAGGAGGGGGAATGTGACAGCCAGGAGGGAGCCAGAAGGGTCAAACTGGGAAAAAGGAAGAGTAAATTTACAGGAATGGAGAGAGATTTTAGAGAGGAGGGCAGAAAGCCTGAGTAGTGATATTTGAAGAGAGGTGTGTGTTAGGGGAGCAATGAGCATAAGGAAGCCAGCCTGCCTGTTCCTCCCCCTTCCTAATCATAGCCTTTACTCACAGACAAAACTCCCTCCCTCTCCCATTCACTCACTCACTTTAGGCCAATCCGTCCTCTCCCTCTCTCTCCCTCTCTCTGTGTCTCTCTCCTACTCTGAGACAGAGTCAGAACTCTTCTCCCTGACAGCCACTAACATCTACAGCACTTATTGCATTCAGAGAGGGAACCTGCAAACAAAACTTCACAGAAAACTTTTGGTTCTTGTTCCAGAGAATTTGCTGAAGAGAAAGAAAAACAAACAAACAAACAAACAACACAAACCAGCCCCCAAAAAAACTGTGCGTGAAGGGGGAGGAAAAGCAGGGCCTTTTAAAAAGGGAATCACAACAACTTTTGCTGCCAGGATGCCTTTGCTTTGGAAGAGAGGATTTCTGTTGGTGATTTGCTGGATTATAGTGAGGAGTTCCCCAACCCCAGGATCCGAGGGGCACAGTTCAGTCACTGACTGTCCATCATGTGCCCTCACCACGCTCTCGAAGGATGTGCCCAGCTCACAGCCTGAGATGGTGGAAGCAGTAAAGAAGCACATACTGAACATGTTGCACTTGAGGGACAGACCTAACATCACCCAGCCTGTGCCCAAGGCAGCACTTTTAAATGCCATCAAGAAACTCCATGTGGGAAAGGTGGGAGACGATGGCTATGTGGAAATAGAGGATGATGTTGGAAGAAGAGCAGAAATGAATGAAGTTGTGGAGCAAACCTCAGAAATCATCACTTTTGCAGAATCAGGTGAGTGCTTAAAAACAAAGCTGTAAAATAGCCTGTTTGCCAGAACTGCAATTAACTTCTTTTCTTCTCTGCAGCAGTACTGCTTTCTGCGAGGTTGTGAGATGAGACCTGGGGGAAGGGAGAAGGACGAATGGGATGAGGTGGGGGGGGTGGGGGGCACTCTGAAGGAATTTGGTTTTTCTGATTTAGTCTTGCCTACACATTACACTTGCTAGGCACAGGCAGACACACAGGGAAGAAGCTCTTTAACCAATCTCAAGCAGAAAGTCAGGCTGCAAAGGGGTGCTCCTGACTGCTTCTGAAACCAAAGTACTTGCACTAAAGTACTGGATCGCAGTGCTGATGGTGAAAGAAAAAGGGCTCAAGGCATTTGGGGATTTTCTAAGGACAGAAAAGTGAGCTGCAAACTACTTGAGAAGCTGCCCTTTCTTTTAAAAATTATAGTGGAAGTTATAAAATCAGATGAAACAGCTTTAACTTTTAGGGCATTTTTGTTTTCTAATTTAACACAGCATCTTCGGCAATAAAGAGTTGCAGGGACTGTCAGATGACTTCAATAGAATTGGACAAGTTGCTGTAGCTGATCCAATTTGTAATGCAGACTTCTGCACGCTGTAAAGAAAAAAAAAAATTCTGCTCCTAAACTGTTTCTGCCAAAAAAACAACAAAAAAGCAACCTTGATAGGTTATATTTTGAACTTTTTCACAGTACTGTTTTTCCCTAGCTGTTATATAGTAAGGGCTAAGAATATAGATATTTACTAACTAATGGCTAAGGCTCACATCAACTGCCTATCGGAAACAGCTTTAAAGTTGTAGTTTACTGTCTTGTTCCTACATGAATAGGACAAAAACTCATTTTAAATCAGTGTATGTGCATATGTATCTGTTTGCATATGTATGTTTATACATGCAACAATGTCATTATCCTGCAATAACTCTATCATCTAACTAACAGCAACTTTTTATGATGCTGTCTAGCCAAAGCATTTTTCCTGTTGCCAAGACAGTTTTAAAAGAATGTCATTGTTTTGTTTGGTACAGCATATGGTAGGCAAAGTATGCAAAGGAACACCAAGCATTTTTGTTTAAAAGTTTGCTGCAGCAGTATAAACAATTAAGACAACACTCAGAGTTTCCAGTTCTGAAAACCTGTTGACTCAGATGTTCTGTTTGCAGGGAAGCCGTGCATAAGAAGTGTGCATGCTTTTAAGAGCAGACATTCCTGCTGCCTGTCCAATTTCCAACTGTACAGGGAGCCCTCGCCTTTGGCGTCCTTGTCAATACGCACATTATCAGTTCCTTCAGCATGCAAGTTCAGGCTTTTTTTTTTTTGGCTTTTTTTTTTTTTTTTCATCCCCTCCACTTCAGAAAGCAGGCAGACATCAGTGCCTAGTGGTCCATAGAAGCAGGAGCAGCTCAACCTTGGTTTAGAAATGAGCTTTTAAAAGCAGTGAAACCCCTACGAGTCAGATTCCCCACCTGGTATTCAGCAGCTCGTTCTGAAACACATATGGCATGAGCAGTGGTTTCTCTCCCCTGTGTGAGTCCCAATCATTTGTAAACACATTATTGTCTCTCCTGAGCTCTCACACAAAGGAATTTGGAATTTGATATATGCCCACTCAGTACGACACCCTCCAACGGCGGCTCTTGAAGCCATTGGCTCTCAGGGCCACGTGAGCAGTGAAAATCATGCCCAAGCCCACAGGCTGGCCAATAGTTCAGCCACTGATCCCCCTGCTGCAACAACCCCACACCAGTGCATCACTGACTTTGATTCACATAGTATTGTCCCATCACTGCTAGCCAAATTCATTTAAGAAGACTTATGTTATGGAGCGTGCCTGGGACATATGCTATATTCCTATGCCTTTCCTTCCTTGCTGTCCTCTCCAGCTCCACATCAAGCCTGCCCTGGAAGGCTACTCCAGCCCCGCATCCCGTACCTGATAGGCTTTTATCTGGAAGAAGTAACCTAGAAACTGAGTTTCTAGTTTTCATGGCAATGTTAACTCCAGTCTGTAGAGAGACTTCAAACTGTTGAAACATTTCTTATCTGCGGCTGTTCGTAGTTGGAGTCTCACTAAAACTGCTGGACCTTGCAGGTACAAGCGCTGCAATAACTTGAGCAAACTTCTCCGGGGCTCTCTCTCACTTCCCCACCAGCAGTATTGTGTCTCAAATGTTAAAGCAGTATTATTTATTCTTCTGAGGAAATTGAGGGAAAAGGATGGCAAGTGATGTGTCAGATAGGAATTATTGGGAAAAAAAGACAGGGACATAATGCAGCCACGTGAGCAGTTACCAGAGTTCACTCTGTAGAAACTGGAATAAGTTTAAAGCACCGAGGAGGAAAACTGAGTGTGTTACTCTCACAGTTAGATTACAGTTCTTCCTGTTTTTAATATGAAACTTGCTCTGTCTCCAAAGAGGGGATAGGAAATCAATGAAAATGAATGGAAGCACAGTGCCTTATATCAAATAAATGTCCACGGAAAAAGAAGCAAGACTTTAGACTTTTTGCTCCTTTAAGTATAACTTGACATAGACCAGCCATTCCCCTTACCTTTCAGAAGCCATGTTTACTGCTTGCCTTAATTAAAAAAGTAGTATTTCCATTCCTTCATCAGCTGTATCCTCAGCCATACAATGAAACTGAGTGAATGAAGAGACAGTACCTTGTGCACGTGGCTCTGGCTCGAGACTGCTATTTCATAAAAGAGACTAAAATTCAGGTGAGCATAGGATACAGACAATTAGGGGAGAAACTATGTGCAGTGAACTCGTCTGAAGCACAGGTGTAGTGGCAGCCAGGAAATCAGCAAAATAGTTGGCAGGTAGTTCTCACAGCTAACAAATCCAGGCAAATCTTTGCAAAACTAATGACTGTATTGGGCAAAAGTTTGCAAATGCACCCTACTGTCCTTTGGCACTCTTACAAGTTAAACATGAAAATGATTTTCTACTTGCATATCAAACTACAATTACTAACCTCGATTAGTTCTGCTATGAGGGTAGCTGTGCCAGAGCTCTGTGGGTTCCTTCAAGGACTTAAAAATTATTTTGAGGAGAGGAGTCATATGTATTAGCGACAAACAATCCAACAGCTTCTATAACTGAGATAGCCTGCACTCATAAAATATGGTTGTCTACTAAGCCCTTCCTTATTTTAAGTAGATAGCTGATTAAACAGACCTGGGGTTTTTCCAAGTAAATTTGATCCTGGCAACTGAACTGCCAATGAAACGGGTTGCTAACGTCAGCCCCTGGAAAGTTGATGGAATTACTGTGTAGAAACACAGAAATCCAAAGGCTTATCATTAGGTGAACTGTGAACTAGGGTTAAAAAAAAAAAAGAAAGAAAGAAAGAAAGAAAAGTGTGACAGCTATTTACATTGCTTCTGCTTTTTCTACCCCTTCACACAGTTGCAGGTGAACTGCCTTGATCACGTAATACCTACTTTTATTTTCAGATATGCGTAGGTGCACACTCACAGCTTTTCCTAGGAAGATGCCTACTCCTATAAAGCCAGGCTGGCAGATCAGGAGGAGGAAAAGGATGGGCCACTCATGACTCTAAATCATTTCATCAGTTTGCTTTTGGAAGGCAGTATGTTTAACGGTATGGCTATCTGTGCCGAATGAGGAATGGCCACGAGAGGGCACAATCCAAAGGCTTTTTGCTCCATGTAGGCAACCTTCCTGCAAACTCCTATTGTACCTAACTGAATCCCGAATCCCACAGATCTTCATGCTTATGCGTAGCTTCTCTGAGAGGAGCTCTTGTTTCTCTCTTCGCGGTTATTTAAAAGGCAGAGATTCGCTGCAGTGGAAGACTGCAAGTAAAATAATGCACTGGAGGAAAAAGTGATTAAAAAACGGATTAAATGATGGAAACTAGAAGTTCTGGAAATCTGGAAAGATAAGAAATGTTCATTATTATTTTTTACCAGATACTGTGAAATGTGACCGTGAATCATCATCTGAGCTGATTTTCTCATATCTTTTTTTAAAGTAGCTCTTAGAAAACAAGTCTCTTTCCCTCCAGTTTAGTTTTTTTTTTCTCCTTTAGCATACTTCATCAAAGATTTCAAGTTTAGCAAATGAAAGCAAGTTACTTCCAGAAGAAGAATGCCATTCTCTATTAATCTGTTTCATTGTAAGGAGATGTGAGAATTCAGGGAGGCTGTTTAGCTTGAGAACAATTTGAGAAAGCATGGTTGAATCTGAGAAGGTGGGAACCAGTTTCTAAAAAGATACCTGAGAAAGGGAGAGAGTGCGAAAGTTCTGCATGGGTTCCTGTCTGTGGTTAGCCATGCATAGTGTCTGGTACACAAATGGAGCTGGAAATATATGAGTATGTATTTGCTTGTATTTGTGTGGCAGGAATATGCCAGAGAAGGCACACTTACATACCCATGTAGCTGAACCTGCACCATTGGAATGGGAATAGATTCCTACATGTAGGTATGTGCATTGATGTGAGCTCCGGAATGCAGGATACACCTACACTGCACACCTGTAAATCTATGCTGAGCAGTTCTTCTATCCAGTTATATCTATACGAAGATGAAACAACCACCTCCTGTCATGCAGCAGAGTTCTGCAAGATGTAATTCAGAAGTGAGCCTTAGTCTACTGAAAGTGGTTGGAAGTTTTGCTACTCACTTCCATGACCTTGTGACTCAGACCTTAACACGCAGAAATTAAGCCTTTTAATGAAAAGAGGGGCAGCTTCTGATGCATTGCACCTTAGAATTTAAAACAAAGTACCACGAGTGTGTACCAAAAAAAAAAAAAAAAAAAAACTTTTCTGAAAGGAAGAGGCTGGGTATTACTTGTATCTTGAGATATGTTATTGGTGCAAGTGACCCTGAACTTCCCTTTGGCTATTTCAGATGTGAATGTAAAAATCAAACAACAAAAAATCTTAACCAAACAAGCACCTTTTTTATTCCTAAATATTGAAGGCCATTTGGGGGAAGGGCTTTGAATTTGGAAGGTGCTCTAGACTGTGGATGTAAAGTGTTTCCCTCTTGACAAAATAGCAAAGGAGAGTCAAAGTTCACCAGAACTGAATTATTTGACATTCTGAGTGACCTTGTCGATGCCCCTTTGGGTTAATTTTTCAAGAAAAGTTAAGTAAGGTTGCTGCTGCATTTTCTTCCACAAATGCTTGGGGAATAGTTCTTTTTCTTGTTTTTTTTCTTTTTATTTTTTTTTTCCTGACAACAAAAATCCCATTTTGTTCGCAGAAAAGAGTATGTGACCATAACGCTGAAGTGTTTATTTGTGTCATAATCCCCCCTCCCTTTTGTAGAGGCAACAGTCACCCGGACAGGGAGCAGGAACAAAACTGTGCAACCCAGATGACCAGTCACATACACGAGGTGTTGAATAGTTAGAATAAATCATTTGTCAGTGATCCATAGGCTGAAATGCATTCATAGAAACAGCCACGGCCTAATCGCAGTGCTAACGCATTCGTAATAATCAGCCTGCCCAGGAGATAATTGTCAGATGATAACAGTGCTAAATTCACTGAATAAATTCTGCACCGTGAACAATTCATCCAACTCCAGTGGTCACTCATTAGTAAACATTTTGAGCAATTATCTCTCAATAACCGTGCTCCTCTCTTCACTCCCTTTAGAGGAACCTTTCTAGTAACCTATTTTTTTTTCTTCTGTCTCCTGGGGAACGGAAATGAGAAGTGAAGAGAAGGATGCTTTTGAATGTAATTACACATTGGTACGCAGCACAAATTCCCCCAAATCTAAACATAGGCAGTAGTAAAGTTAGCAACTAAAAAAGGAAAAAAAAAAAAAAAAAAAAGCTTGCTTTGTATGGAAAAACAGCTCACATACAGTATAAATATAAAAATGGTTCAAAACTAAGCAGTGGGGAAGAATGGAAATTTAAAGTAACAGCACCTTCTTCCACCCAGCATTTTTGAATGGAAAATTTAAATGCTGCATATTAAGAGAAATTAAGAATAAGTCACATGACGGCGTTAGGAAGCACAATCACTTTCATTCTGAAAAAAAAAAAAACAAACAGCCTTAATCATTTAACAGCATGTGGCTATGGGGGAAAAAGTAATTGAAAGTGTTGGTATTTTATTCAAACGAACCCAAACCTCTAGATTGTATAGTTTAGGCCCTCCCTTGAGCACGTAGCTCAAGCTAAGCAGGCGTGACCTTGAGGCAGGTTTCAAACTGCAAACCAGTGGTTTTGACTACACAATTACAGCCAGTGGTCCTGCAGGAGGGATCCTTAGCTCCAAAGACTGAGCCCTCTGTGCTGCCCTGTGCCATACCCACGCTTGGCTGTGCCTGGGAGCAGCCCAAGCTTCTGGCTTGGACCCAGACAGCCCTCCTGGAGGCTCTTGTGAGTGAGGTACCCATGCGGGCACCTCACCCACATCTGGGTCCTAAAATGGTGTGTGAGCACTGAAGAGAAATACGTACACGAGCAAACCCTCGTGCTTACATAGTGATGCGGCACTCTTTCCATTCAGTAACTCCTTCCATTAAACTTGCACTATGTCACAGGGCTTGTGTTTTTAACTATTTTTCACGGCTTTTGCCGTGTTCCTGGTGCTGCTGGGTGGTTCCATCAGTATCCCAGCCTTCTTCCTGGAAGACACTTCAGCCCTGTGTCCTCTCCAGGACATTGGGAAGCAGAGATGAAGAAAAGCAATCACGGGGGGCCCAGTGTAATCCCTCGTTTCCTTTTTCAGCTGCTTTCTTCAGCAGTAACAATCCAGCCTGTTCACTCTGCTGTTTATAGGAGTGCTGGAAGGCGTTACCACTGTTGGTCTAGGGGTCTTTCTGCAGGAAGAGCAGGATGATAAGAACACCCCTGTAAAACAGCTGTGGCAGACAAGAAGTTCAGGACAAAAGGATAAACCAAGTGTAATTATCTCATAATGAGACCGAACCCAATTTTCAGGAGAGTCTCCTTTTTCCTTTCAGGTGGATGAACAGCATATATCTCTAACGGTTTGAACAGGGTTGTTAACTCAGACCAGAAGGAAAAGAGTGGTAAATCCCTATGCAAAATGTGGATAAAATGAAATTCAGCACAATTTTGGTCTTGGAACACCTGAATAATATACTTTATTGTAGTACAGAACCTTTTGGAAATATGAAGATCCTGTTATAAAGCGAATATGTAATCATCGTAAGCCAGATTTGGAGATCTCCATTCAATTCTAATACAGATCAAACTTGGATTTCAAAATGAGCTGGTCTGAGCTTCAGTAACCTTGCACAGACTGCAGGATTCATACCATTTGTGCTGTGTGATTGCAATACACTAATACTGATTGTGGAGTGAATTCAGAAAAGCTCAGGTTTTTTTCCTGATGTGAAAGCATGCTTCTTGTCCCCAGCTCTGGATCATTCCCAGTCTCCTTGTAAAAAGATCTGAGAAAAGGAATGATATTTTAAATTGTTATTAAACCTTTCATTAGCTATGCAGGTATGAGGACAGAGTATTTCATACCATGCAGTAATATTAGGTTCATATCAGCTTCCTGCATCTTCTCTCTTCAGGAGCTGAATCAATCTGTGTGTGAAAATACAGCTAACCACATCCAGGGAGTCCATTATTGTAGGTAACAACCTACAGGGAAGCTGTTATCCCTGAATAAGGACAGGTCATATGCTCCCTTGCTCTAGGTTACTTCCCTGCAGTGAAAAAATAAGTATTGCAAGTATGCTCCCATGCCTTCACTTTCTAGCATCTCTAGAAATGAGAAAAAAACAACTTTCACACTTATAGGAGCATAAGAATCATAAGAAACATAAGGTTTATTTTTTCATGTAACATCTGTCAGAAAGAATGATTGCATTGGTACACTTCTGGACCACTGCATTGATATGAAAGGTATGTCACTTTGTAACGATTTTCAGTTCCCATTGGAATGGAAATTACAAAATATGAAATTCCACGCATTAACAACATTAAGTTATTCAGCAACACGGGGCTCTCAAGCTTTTCTGGCCTCCTGGGCAATGCAGCTTCTTCCCCAGTCAGGCCAGCATGCGCATCCCAGCTGCCCTTGTCATAGCATATGAGAGGGCCCATTGTCGGTGTCCGTGTCCAGTACAGCTGGTCTACTTGTCCAGGATACCTCCTAGCAAACCACAACTGCTGTCTGTGCTCATTGCTGCACCCCAGGAACATAAATTTTGCATTTCTCATTGTGGCCGTGTTTGTGTGTATAGCTCTTAAGTGCCCTGGTCTGATTTGCTGTAGGGAAAGAGGAGCTCCTGGAGGAGCCCACTCCCCTCAGAAAGGGTCCATCAGCACTGTGTTAAGGAAAGAGATGTGCTTGAAAGCAGCAGCTTGCTCTGTGAGACAAGGTCTGGGAGCTGAAGATGCAGGCTGGATAAGTGGCCCTCGCAGGCCTTAGAAGTGCCCACTCTGATAGACCACATTCTGTATAACATCCCCATGTAGAACGCAGCCAAGCCCTAGGAGCAGGTTTGCTTTTGGCTGGCAGAATGTCACTATACACCTCCACGTGCTCCTGAACCCAGGCGGGTGGGGATTAGTGTCTAATCAGCTAACCTTTAATCCAGTGCAGCTGGCAGCTTTGCCACAGTTGCATATCCAGAATGGAAAAACTAGCGTTACCCTCTGATAGCTAACTAATGAAATTTCAGTCATTACTGAACAAATCTCATTTAAAAAAATACTACAAAATAGTGTCTCCAGTGCTCTCCAGAACTTTGTCTTTTCTACAGTCTATTTCCTTTTCTAAGTCACAGTCTCATGGGATCACCTATCTGCCTTGGAAGTTAACGGAGCTGACTTTGGAGATGTACATCAGCAAAGACTGTGAGAAGCAGTTAACACAAACCATGTGTTTTCCTATCTCGTTGACAGAACTGAGTCTACAATTTCACACTCTCATCTAGGGGGAAAACACAAACAAAACACTGTGCCCGCCCTTTGGCCACTCTAATTCACACATGCCTGTTTCTTTGACCTGGGAATGCCACCAGGGAAAGCTGAATGTGTCAGTGCCAGGACTTTGCAGAGGAGGAAGGCAACAGGTAGCTCAAGGGGCAGTACACACACACTGTAGAGACCAGAATAGTCTGGGAGCTCATACTGGAGGAGTTCTGAGGCAATGGGAAATGAGGAGCAGAGCCTTGCTGCCACAAGAGCAGTTTTTACTTTATGCTTCCAACCATTTCTTTGTTCACTACTTTTCCTTTCCAAGGTACAAAGTTCTGCTTCCCTGACAAGCAGAACCATTGCACAGTGAAACAGATCAACAGTCATGAGTTGTTCAAGAATCAGTGAGCAACTGATAATTATGAATATTGCTTCTGTCTAGCTAAGGTGAGATATCTGTGCATTTCAAATCTGTGACCTCTGGCCTCCATAATGAGAAAGAACAGAAGATGCTATCAGGGCCTTTCCTTTTGTTACGAAGACAGAGAAGTTCCTCTCTTAAAAAATAATATCCCTTCCCCCCAGCAAATTCATTCTTTCTTAACTTTTTTATGCTCTAGTGATCAAATCATTAAACAGCCTTCATTATTCATTCCAAGTTCTGCCAAGGATATGAGCTCTGTATCAGAGAAACACCCCCTCACCATCATAATCATCATCATGACATCTCAGCAAGTTGATACAATTATGCCAGAGAACCATCCTCATAATTATACAGTTCTTTAGCTCATTTTTTTTCAGTGTATTCACCATTACTATAATCACTGCAAGTACAGTGTGTTAAATTAAGAACAGAAACCACAGCTAACATCTCACAGGATGAAGAGTCTGCCTGCTGCAATTCTGTAATTCTTTACGATTTAGCTGCTAGCCTCTCGAAGCTCATATTTTGGTATTTCTTTGTTTTTGAGAAAATTGACGTTTACTACTCATTTTAAGATGCACACGAAGATGGTGTTTTACAGAGGGAGAAAGGACAGCCCTCACTCCCACTTCATTTTCAAAAGAATTGTCAAAGAATTGGCAGGACTGGAACCCACTCCCCAGCTTTAGCAATTAGGCTCAGATTTGTATGTGTATGGTACATATAGTCACAGACTGTCATCACAAATATGTTTTTGCCTTTCAGCTAACAGTGATCACAAAGGCAATTCTTAGCAGCTACTGGAGCTTACTTGCCATGAAATGCTTTGTGTAAATGAACATAAAGATCTCACTGCTAAACAAAATGCTTAAAATATGCTACTGGAAATGTGAAAATATGATTCTGAGAAACAACAGGCAAACTAATAGCTTTCTAAAGAGAGGATTTGCACAAAAGAAACTGAGGAGGGGATTATGTGAGGGAAGATTAGAACAGAAGAATCGTAAAAACGTGGAGTCAAATAGGAAACCTAGGGAGCTCCATGCCTGCAGTGACAGAGAAGTCTAATAGAATGTAAACCGACATACTAACTAGCTCTTCCTGTCTATTTTCATTTACCAAATCAGGAACACCCAAGAAAACGTTGCACTTTGAGATTTCCAAGGAAGGCAGCGAATTATCGGTGGTTGAGCATGCTGAAGTGTGGCTCTTCTTGAAGGTCTCCAAGGCCAACCGGAGCAGGACAAAAGTCACCATCCGCCTGTTTCAACAGCAGCGGCAGCCGAAGGGCAACTCTGAAGGAGCGGAAGATATGGAGGATGGGGGGCTAAAAGGTGAAAGGAGTGAAACTCTGATTTCAGAAAAAGCAGTAGACACTCGAAAGAGCACGTGGCACATCTTTCCTGTCTCCAGCAGTGTCCAGCGACTCCTGGACCAAGGCAAGAGCTCCTTGGATGTGCGGATTGCCTGTGACTTGTGCCAAGAGACCGGGGCCAGCCTGGTGTTACTAGGCAAGAAAAAGAAAAAGGAAGATGACGGGGAAGGGAAAGAGAAGGATGCTGGAGAACTCACAGGAGAAGAAGAGAAGGAGCAATCGCATAGGCCCTTCCTAATGATGCTTGCCCGGCACTCAGAGGACCGCCAGCACAGGCGGCGGAGGCGAGGCCTGGAGTGTGATGGCAAAGTTAACATCTGCTGCAAGAAGCAGTTCTTTGTCAGCTTCAAGGACATAGGATGGAGTGACTGGATCATTGCACCTACAGGTTATCACGCTAACTACTGTGAAGGAGAGTGCCCCAGCCATATAGCAGGCACATCTGGTTCATCATTATCTTTCCACTCCACTGTAATCAACCATTACCGCATGCGGGGCCACAGCCCCTTTGCCAACCTCAAGTCGTGTTGTGTGCCCACCAAACTGCGGCCCATGTCCATGCTGTACTACGACGACGGCCAGAACATCATCAAGAAAGATATACAGAACATGATTGTGGAGGAGTGTGGCTGTTCATAGGCACGTGTGTGCACAAGACCCTTCTCTTTATGTTGAGAAGAAAGTGTTTTAAAAGCCCAAGAAGAGAAAAAACCTGGCATGATTTATAACTCTTTTGAATGAAACAATCATCTGAAATACAAAACAAAAAGAAAAAAAAAAAAAAAAAGAAAAAAAGAAAAGGAAAAGAAAATTAAAGGAAAAAAAAGAGGGAAAAGTTTTTTTTTTTAAAAAAAAGACTTATGGAGGAGAGAAAAGGAGTACAGCTATTAAGAGGAAGAAAGCTTCGTGAACCCAGGCTTGAATGAGCTGCGTTTGAATGGCGGTATGGGTTGGGGAGTTTCTCCTTCCTTTCAGTACGCTCCTTATCTTATTAGACAGTATATTAAGCATTAGTTATTACTAGAGGAGATGCGTTCCCTCTTCTGGTTACCCATCAGTTCGAGCCTTGGTAGCAGCTCACGTAACCTGCAGCAGTTTGGACTGAGTCCAAAACGTCATTGAAATTCCTTGAAAAGCCATGTGTATGAACACTGCATTCACTGGCACTTTCCTCCCAAATTTACCGAGGAACTGAGTAGGTGTGTGGTGTTTGTGTGGATATGTATGTGTCTACGTATTTCTGTACGTATCGCTATGCATACAGACACTACACACTTACGCGCATTTACTTTGATAAAGGGACAAAATTGTGCAGGTGTACACACCTCCATCTTCTGCACTACATTTGCAAAAAAGAAAAGAGAGAAAAAAGAAAAAAAAAGAGAAAAGAAAAATGAAGAAAAAAGATTTAAAAAGAACGAATGAAAGAATAAAAGTTACATTCTGTAAAGGTGCTTACAATGTTAGAACTATGCAACCTAGTTGGTTTGAAACTGTTTACCTGCAAGAGAAAGAAAAAAAAAACAAAACAAAAAAACAAAAAAAAAAAAAAACAGAAAAACTTTTTTATAAATGGAAGTAACTTGTTTAAAAAAAAAAAAAAACAAACATTCTTCAGTGAGAGATACTTGAAAGGAATATGTTTGTCCAGTTACTGGAGCCAAACATTTCTATATTTTGTAAAAAAAATTTTTAATCGTTTACTATTTGCACTACAATGGTGTCTGACCTGTCTAATCCTTATTTAACAAACATTTGCAAGGGAGGGTGGTTGGGTGTGGGAGGGGTTGAGAGCTGCACTTATTGTGAGCTATACAAGAACTGCTACAGCACACAAAATAGCTATTTTTATTATTATAATTATTATTATTATTTTGTACCTTAAAGCGAATAGACATATACACCAAAGACATTCGTGCGAGCCTCTAAAAAGTCTATTTGTGGTTGCTACCATTCACCTGTAATAAGTTACAGTTTGAATTAGGGGTCAGTTGGTTGATTCCATTCAGGGCAGTACATCTGCTAACCAGTTAAATTAAAATTCTACCCTAACCAGGAAATTGCAATTTGGAGTAAGCTCAGAAAAGCGCCCTGGATGCAAGGCGCTTGGATCCACAGTCCGTCTAAGCCTAATTATACTTGTTCTGCATGTACAACACTTAGACTTATCCCTGATGCACAGAAACTGCATCACTGGGAAACAATTTTATACAAGGGATATGCATATATATATGTATATATTTCTATATGTATATATGTGTGCATACACAAGGTATAAGCACTTCTGGCTTCACTTTAGCGTTCTTAAAGCAATGAATGTTTGTGTGCAAAGCACAGTACAGTACAAACTTGTTTGTTTGTTACTAGCAAGCAGGAGGGAGCACATTCAGAATGGCATTTGTGTGAGAGGAACCTCAATCGGTGGTGTACGCTAGGAAAGTATCGATGCAAAACTGCAAGCAGCTTTGGGCCCTGCCCACCTTCGCCCCTGCAAATACAAAAAAAAAGAGTGGCAGTTGTGGTCGGATTTCTGCTTGAAATGCAGCCTTCAGCAAAAGGCTGGCAGTCTCAACCACCACCCTCTAGCACGACAACTCTTACTGCGTTACCTGTAAAATGTAATTTAATTTTCAGTATCAGCACCTAACCTGAAGGGTCCAACCCGTAGGGCATAGGTAGATAAGTTTTAAAAAAAAATTCTATTGCTGTCGTATTTAAAAGAATGTTAAAGTTATAACTCGTGTCTTTGAGTAGGGGAGATGAGAAGAGGGAACGGGAGAAACCTTTCGGCCCTGTTTACACTGAATTTGATAACCCTGAGCCTGAACTTTTGGACTCTCACAGGTTTGCAGGACCAAGCCCCTGTTCACTGCCTTCTGATAGGATGAGCTTTCAAAGGCCTCCCAGCAAAAGCAGCTCTAACACGGCTCCCCTCATTGCTGAGAGCACAGTTTGTAAAAACATTTAAAAAAAAAGAAAAAAAAAAAAAAAGGAAAAAGGAAAAGATAGCACAATTTAACCCGGTCACATTGGCTAGGGATAGTGTGTTAGCACCTTCACGGAGGGACCCATGTCTAAGCAGTGTAATCAGGGCCTTCATTTGTCGTCAGCCAAAACTGCTTGTGTGCGTGTGGTGTGGGTGCACTCCATGTCTGTGTGTGTGTCAGTGTGTGGGTGCGTGTCCCTGTTTGTACCTAGTGATAGAAACCTTAAAATGAGGGGAAAAAATGAAAAAAAAAAAGAAAAAATCGAAAGAAAAAAAAAAGAAAAAAAAAAGAAGCCCTTTCCTCAGTTGAATAGATATCAACATACATGCTTATAGCTAAGTTTTCTATCTAATTTATTCCACAGTATTTAGATTGCATAGTTCAGCTAATCGATTATACATGTATGTACTTTTTATACAGTGCATTTTTACAGACCTATTCGCAGTTTGCAAAAAAAAAAAACAACAAAAAAAAAGAACAAAAAAAAAGAACAAAAAAAAAAAAACTTCCAAAAAATGGTAACGATTGGGTAAACACTAAATTTGTCACTAAATTATTCTGTAAAATATCAAGGCTTTCTGATTTAAATTATTTTCAGAAGGTGTATTTTTGTCTGGTTTGGTTCGGTTCGGCTAGTTGTTTGTTTTGAGGAGTTCTCTTCCTGAGGGGAGTAGGAAAAAAACAATAATAATAATGCACAACTAATTTATCTTCATAACTTAAAACCAAGTTCCTGACTGTTTCATTTTAAGTAGCAGAATGGCTGTTTTGTTTTGTAGAAGGAGAGCTAGGCTCTGGAATAGCAGGAGCAGGGACATAGCCTGTGACATCTGAGGAGAGCACCTTTCATTTCCCTGAGCTTTGGACCAGGACTTAAAATTAGGTGCAGATCATCTCTCCACACTCCCTAATGTCAACAGGCTCACTGACATCTCCTTGCAAGAGCAGTGACACTGCTTATATGAGTAAAGGTTAGCCAGGCTGAACCACAGATTCCTTGTACTGTAAACAGTGTGAAGGGAGAGAATGGATTTTGAATGAGTGGTACCATATCCAACACCATTTAATTCAACTGACTGTTAAAACTATGCTGCTTGCATCATGGGTTGTTCTCTGTATGTAGTGGCGAGGGAAGCAGGTGAGATGGCTCATGTTGGCAAAAATTATTCTCAAGTGTGATTAGTTAGAGAGCATTGGAGTTCTGAAATCCCAGCACCTTCCCCAAAGGACTATGACAAAACTCCCATTGGCTGCAAATAAAGTAAGTTGAGGCTCACTGTCTCCTTGTCCAAAGCTGGCAGAGCCTTTAAAATGAAGTCTGAGTTTGATAACTTCTGTATGGTGCTCTAGGGCTGGCCCTGGAATGCACAAAACTAGCTTGAGACAATTTCCATGTGAGAAAAGAAAGGAGGATTTTACATGTGGTGAGTGTATTTCGTAATAGGTGCACCAAAATCAGAAGAAGCTTTTGCAAAGCAAAAAGTAACTATTCCTAAACCCAGCTTTTTAGCTTTCATGTGTGTATCTTATTCACAAATTGAAAAGGTTTCTCCCTCCAATCTCAGTCATGGAGTTTTGATTTGTGAGCAAAGTTATTTAAAGCAGAGGAGAGTGAAAAACTATATGGTAAAATAAGAAATTGTGGTGTTAGTCAAGACAGACTGATTCCAGCAAAACACCCTACTCCTGATAACTTGGTTTAATTACATCTGCATGTACTTAGAAACGTGATTAGAAATTGTTGCCATATTTAAACAGTTTTCCAGGGGGATGCGGTCTCAAAAATTACTTCTCCTTTCAGGTACTACTATAGGAAAAAAAGAAAAAAAGGCTTTTAACTACTAACACATTCCTTTCTGTATAACCCGTTTCCTGTTTATACTGAAAATGTATTTGCAGCATATATTTGATCACAGAATGTACTTGCTGAGTACCTCCGCAATCTTCCTGCTCCAGGGCTGACATTTGGTGGTCTTTCCCCCTCTCCATGTCAGATGCTCACTGTATCACACAGGCCAACAAAACTGGCAGAATTACACATTAAGGTGTTTCTTTGGGAGGGATGAATGTATTTGTATTCTCGGGGTTTAGCAAAAGGAAATGTTTACAGAAGCTTGTGATTATTCTGCACTTACATGTCACAGCAGAATACAGATCTAGGGCCCAAAACTGCAGAACTGATTGAAATGGGAGTTTTGTCATTGATTTTAATGGAAATAGTCCCCTAGCCCACCACTGCAAACTAGGACTCTGTTACAAATACCTACTTCTTTGTCTTTAGTTAAGGTTCAAGCCATCAGGTTCGTTTAACTGTGACACCACAAGGCCACACGGAGGCTAGCAGCAATATCTCTGAGTTGGAGAAATTCAGGCACCTGTAATGTCTGTGTGCAAAAGGAGAATTTTTATGGACTATCGTTACTTATGTGGAATAGTGCCTTACTCTGTAAGTAATGCTGTTGATTTCAGAGTGTCTCCTGCCCTAGAAAGTCACCGTCAGCATGAATACCATGAGAGAAATCTATTTCTGGAATGTAGGTAGAAGAGATGTGACTGAAATTAGTGATTTCCTTAAGTTAAGCCTCGTGTCAATACCATGCATCAGTATAAGGATCAGATGCTGATCACGTTCCCGACACTGAATGAACTTGACTCCCAACCTACTCTCACTGCCTTACACATGGAGCAAAAAAGTTTTCAGTTTGAGTAACGAAAATCACAATTTGACCTTTGGTGAACAATTACAAACGACATTTTCGTGGGCAGAAACAAGCAACACTTCTGGGTTATATAGCTATTTATTTTTTGAGATACGGTGAATCGGTGTTAATTATCAATGGGTTTCTTTGTATTTAAATACTTTCAAAAGCAGTACATTGACGATGGGTTGAAGATATATATATGTATGTATGTATGTATACATATAATATATATATATATCTACAATATATATATACACACACAACCATATATATGTATATACATATATATATATATAAATTATGAAAGCCAAGATATTATGAAGCCTATTTTGTTTTTATCATTTTGTGTTTTGTTGTTGATATTATTATTATTATTGTTATTATTATTATTTTGCATACTACATGCAGTGCTTTAACCAATGTCTGTTTGGCTAATGTAATTAAAGTTGTTAATTTATATGAGTACATTTCAACTATGTCAATGGTTTCTTAATATTTATTGTGTAGAAGGACTGGTATTTTTTTTTATTTACATTATGTTTAAAGAGGTAACAGTTTGATATGTTCTCATTTGTTTATATTAGAAGTTATTTATTTTCACGGCATTCCGTCTGGTATTTTGATATTTGGAAGGCATGCTACCTATACTTTGTACAGTTAGTGGGCAGTATTCAGCAGCTCCCGGTAGATCTTTAGGCCCTACGTTAAATAAAAGACCTGTTTGGGAATTTTTATTTTAGATCTTTCTTATTGGTTTGCCAGGAGCACTCAGTGCACTTACTGCCAGATACCCTGCCTGCGTGACCAATTTATTCCTGCTGTATTTACCCAGGACAGAGGACCAAAACCACCTCTGGTGTAAGTCCGGTGACTTCAGTGAAGTTACAACAGAGATGTCTTTGGCTCACCGAGAAACCGCTTGTGCAGATCAATGCAAAGAAAGGACAGAGAGAAAGTGAGAAAGAAAGAAGGAAAGAAAGAGTCTTTGCATTTGGAATGGGATTTCAACGTATTAAAAATGTTTGGGTCAGCTACTATTTTACTTGGTTCTTTTTGTTATTTTGCTCTTTCTTATACAATGACAGCAACAACACAAGTGAAATAAATAAAGGGAGTTTCACCAACCATTGCGTAATCGTCCCTTAATACACATCCCTGGTTGGGAAATACATGGGAGTTCGAAAAACACCAGAAAAATTTAACCATAGAGGGGAGACATATGGGTGCCTCTTCAGACGCAGCCCTGTAATGCCTTTGTCTCCAGTCTGACTGTGCTAACTGTTCAGACTCTAGTCCTAGGCGTAATGCAATTTTAGGCTGTCCATTTCTTGTGAAATGCAGCCACTATGAAAACCACAGTCGGTGACAGCTTCCCTCTGCCCACCGGCCGCTGGGTCTTCAGCTGTCACCACGGTTCCCTTGAGTAACCCAGAACTAGACGCTTACACACAGAAAAGGAGAATTTGTATTTGACAAACCTGCAAGGATGTCGGCTCACGTGCACTAGTTTATAAATTGATCAGTAGCAGATGAAGTCATCAAAGAAGCCTGCTCACAGGCAGCGATCTCTGGCCTGAGTGAGAAATCATCTGAATACCCCCGTATTTGAAAGTAAAGCGCACTTATGAGGGATTTTTACCAGTCATTGCATTCCTAGGGTGATAAATGGACTCCTGCTACATTCCAGTGGGCTGAGAATCAGGGAACAAGAATTCTGAGGTTGATCTTTAAATGGATTATTTGCACGGTGCTCAAACACGAGCCACCACAGCCATTAGCAGGCCTTTTAATAGTCACGCACTGCAAGTTGTTTTGCAAAGGCTGGAGAAGTGAGTTTCCTTCCTCTTACTGAGAACGAGTTTTCAACAGATCAGTGCAATCACGGTTACAGGACGCCTTTGTTTCAGAGAAAATTAAGATATGATTGAATATTTGCTTTCTTTCCTTTGCTATGATCACTATTATTACTACTGCCATTAAGGATAAATCCTTTGCAGCTTTGGAAGCTGCACAAGCAAAATAAAATCTTGTGGGTTACTTGATTCAAACTGCTATCATATTAACCTTGTATAAATGAGGCTTACACTTCAGGTGTGAAACAGGGAGTTAGCCTTTCTGTGGCACAACATAAAGTATAACACTGGCTGGTGTAATCCAGATTTTTTCCATTTTCTCCAGCTGTTTGATATTCTTTTTATTTTAAGAATACTACTGAAAACTGTTGCTAATGCTTGAGCTTGTTGAAATGGCCCTGCTCAAAACAACAGTGGAGAGCTAAGAGCTGCCTTTTGCACAAACCAAACAATCTGTTAAATCCGAAATAATTATCCCAAAGAAAGTAGACCATGCTAGTAATACACAGGCAGATAACACCAAAAAAAATCTCATAATAGATAGCGTCTCCTCAGTGTGGATTTCCTATCACAGAGGAAGATTTTCGTGCTGCAACTTGGGCTGTTTATTCCCTGTGCCAGTTTCACTGTATATCAGAATTTTCCTCCATACTTCTCACAGGACCAACAGAGCCTGTGTTTCAGGTGGTAGCAGAGGCTGTCCTCTGTGTTCCCTTTTTTACTAAAGTTTGTCTGCCTCTCTGAAATACAACCACAGACTGGCTTAAACCACTGCTCAGGGTTTCTGTGCTCTCTCATACTGCTGACAGTAACATTGCACAGCCATCAAACCCATTGGCTCATAGACATTTGCTGCCCAGCTTCTGTCTCTGGGTGTAACATGGTTTCAAGAGAGTTATCTGGTTATCTCGCACACTGTCACCACTTGATCACTGTTCTCCTGACTACCATTGCTTCTCATCATCTTTGTTGGAATTGCATTGGCTGGAAAAACAGTGCAGAAAACCACCAGCAGCTAGAACATCTTAAATCACTTCTGTAAGACAGCTAAGTGAATGGCAAGGATTCCCTTTTCATTCTTACAGTCAGAAACTCCAAACACCTGAAGTGGAAGGTTAGAAGAAAACTCCACGTGAATAGATGCTGTCCATGTATCACTTTCTTATGACCATTTTCTTACGGCTTCTGCAGATGAGAAGAAGCTTCCTCAGCGTGGGGTGACTGAGCACTGGAACAGGTTGCCCACAGACATTGCTGAATCTCTGGAGATAGTCAAAATGCACCTGGATGTGATCCTGGGCTAAGTGACATTCCTTGATGCTGGGTGGTTGGACTAGATGATCCCAAGTGGTCCCTTCCAACTTCAACCATTCTGTGATTCTGTGTATGGGCATGGGTTTATTTTATCTTTGAACAGGGAGACTGCAGCATATAGCTGCAGTGGCAAATTTAATGAACACATTACAGCACCACATCAGGAAGCAGCATAACAATTATTTTATATGTCTGAATCATCCAGCCTCTGCTGCATTAGAAAGTCATTCTATCTCAGAAGATAGAAATATGTATCACCAGAGTTATGACCCCCAGAATTTCATATAACAGAAGACAAAAACAACATAGCAGGTTTATTCAAAGAAGAAAAGCATTCAATGGAAAGTTGGCAGAGCAGAGGTCCCTAGAGGGGCTTTTGAGATGACTGCTCCTCCACAAGCTATGTATTCACAAGAATGTCTCCTATAGCTGCATTAGGATGCAGTTTGTAGACATTGGCATGATTTTAATGAAGTCAGCAGGGTGTTACGGACCTGGATGGCTTAGCTGAAAGTAAAATGAAGTCCTATTGTTTGAGAAAAAACCATTGAGTATAAAAGTACAAAGATGGTAGATGACGCCGGCACTTTAACAAATCTTGTTTGAGAGCGATTGGAATTGTGTGCCTTTGAGAACTGTAAAGATAACTTACATTGGTAGAAAATTTTCCAGTTACAGAATTTAGCTTTACAGCATCCTGATATGTAAGGAGCCTGTTTTAAGGTCTAAATCTCTTTAGCTCTTCTCAGATGAGTGGTGTGTCTTCCACTTCACTGACACCATCTTTTCTGGGGACATGCCAGCTTCAGAAATGGGGCAATGAAGCAAGAAGGTGCAGCACCAGGGCCAGGCATCAGACAGACACTCACTCCTTTTTCCAGTCTGGGACTGTACAGCAGTCACAAGTCTATCTAAAGTCTTAGCAGACAGATTGGTTAAGAAGTGATAAATCAAACTATTTCAATTTTTTTTTTCTTCATCATTTTCTACCACATGACACAACTCTCAGAAGTAAAACAGGCCTGTTTCAGCACTGGCAAGTTACCTCGGTATGAATCAGGTTTAAATTTGTCATGTTTTCAAATGCATACCTTTTTATGCAAATCCTACTCCTTTCTCACGCTTGCAATGGACAGCCTGGTCATTTGTACACAGCTGTTGTGGTGAAATTTGCTCTTGGCTTAGCCTTCAAGCTTCCCTTCTCCATTCATATTTCCATAGCCTAAGAAAATACTCTCAGGCACAGGACTTCTATACCACCCCCACATGTCTGGGCAGGAAGGACAGGAATCAGATAAGTAAGTTAATTACATCAACCAGTAAGAGACATTCCCTATGGAAAGAAACTCCAGGCCCAAACAGGAGAAGCTCAACACAAGACCTGCCCTGCCAACCACCCAGCCCACTACCAAGAAGGTCTGAAGCACCTGGGGAAGATTGCAAGGACTGCAGGGATCTAAAAAGAGTGGCTGAAAAAGCTGCATGCAGACTGTCTCAGGATACTGTGTGTTAGAGACATGGCAGTGGAAAAAGATCCAGTACGATGAGTAAGCAGGATAAAGTCATTTAAGGAAGAAAAATAGAAAAGAACAAAAGGACTGGTAAGTTAATTCTAAAAGCACAATACAGAAAGATAGAAAAGTATCTAGTACTCTGCAAAATCCATATCAACTGAGTTAAAAGCAGCGTGTGCTTTATAGATGGAAAACCTGTTTCTATTTCCTTGAAGAAATCAACAAGTTCATGGAAAGGAAATGACACTGATATAGTCAGCTTGGAGTTTACAAGAAGAATTTACAAAGACTCCCACTAGTATTTCCCCAAGTAAACCAACCCATCATGAGATTAAAAAGGCCACACAGACACCACAAAGAGTTTTTATGAGAAGAGATGAAAGAAATGGAGAGATGTCATCAGTGTCTGGCTCTGAATTTGGGTCTGTCCTACGAGCTTAAAAATCTGAAAATCAGCATGAAAAGCCAAATGACAGTGTTCTGACAATATGCAATTAATCAAAATAGCAAAGAATATGGCTGACTGAAAGGAACTGCAGAAGAACTTCACAAAATAATGAAATAGCAGCTGGAATTCAGCATTGGTGAATATAAAGTAACACAGGTGACATGACACATGCAGGAGGAAACAGTCCTGACTTCACATGAACAGAAATGAGCTGCCCCTCAGGAAGGGGACTTGAGCGCTATAGCACAGTTTCAAAGTCAGTCAGGAAGGTAAAGTGAACACTAGGGATTACTAGGCAAGACAAGGTTTGTTGCTTATTAGACCCTTGGTATACCTGGAAAATGCAGGCATAGTTTTGGGTATTGAAAGAGAACGTCAGGCTTTGGGGTGAAACAGAAACTCCCATTAGATTGCTGAAGGCAGCAGTTTGGGTCTCCTTTCTGGCTTCTCTCCTTCAGGCTGAGAAAGTCCAGCTCTGAGAAAGACCTCTCAAAGTCTCCTCATACATGTCCCTCACAGGGACAGAGCGAGGCGAGAAGAAAAAGACATTATTTGAATGTCACTGTGTTGCTGATTGGAAAAGCTTGTTGTTGACTCCCCATTAGTGCTGTCACTTTTGCCTCAGTATAATCCCACGCTCCTTCTGGAGGATCGGGTCACAGCAGGCATTGATCCTGGGTATGCAGAGGGAGGTTACCCAATACCACAAGACAAAAATACAACTATGCTGCAGCAAATCAGACAGCTCGGATATCCTTCTGGTGCAGCCAGTTGTTTTGATTCCTTTAATCCATCTTTTTTAAGATCATTTCCAGTTAAAACACAAAAGCGTTATAATCCTCGTGGATGAGCTGCTGCAGCCTGTGATGATTATTTCTGAGCCTTCTTCAAGGGCCAGTCACTATTTCCTTCAAGTTCCAGTCTGCTTCAGTTGCACAAGCTTCCTGCATCCCCTGAGACAGCCTGATGGGCTGTGATCCGCCAGGTTTTCCCTCCTGTGCATGCAGTGCAAAAGCAATAGAAATTTTGTTGTTCACGTTATCATTCGTATCTAAAAAGAAAAGTAAGGTGGAGGGAAAGAAAAGGAAACTAAAATAAAAATGAAGCTAAAAACATTAAAATAGTCTTCATACTATTTCCACAACTGTTTGACGAGAGTTTTCTTAGGAGGGGAAAGGAGAGACCAGAGGCTGAAAAGGACGTAACTTCAAAGATAGGAACACACCAGTGGGTAATAAATACTTCTAAAATAAGACATACATCAGCCTGTCACATACACTTTCTACAAAATGATGTATCGCTGACTAAAGTGTGATAAAGAAATGCAGAGTAAAGTAACACAGAACCTAAATTTAGACTCATGCAGATTTTTCCAAATATTGTGTTTTGAAGTATTAAAAAAAAGACAAGGAGGCAGAGGAATGATGGAGTCTTTTTTTTTTTTTTTCCCCAAACTAAACACAACTGTTTCACATCTTCATTTTTTCTTTGTTTCTTCCCTTTTTTTAATTTCCCTCAACTTCCAGCCTTTGTTCCCTTGTCTTGTAACACGTTGTTATTCTCCATATGACAAAAGTTGTACTTTTTATGCCAAACAGTTTGATACATTCTGAAAAGGAAAATGAAAGACAGACCTTTGACGGCAAGATGTGGAAGTCTGCTCGGTGCCATAATGTGCTACATCCGCCATTTCAGCCCACCCCTTTTCCTGGGCCAGCTGCTGCTTGTGCACCCTTAGCCACAGTTTCCTGTCACAGCAGCTGAGCGAGCACCAGTGCTGAGAGGTACTAACTGCTCTGAGTTCCTTAGATGCTCCTCTGAGATCAAATTAAGGCTTTCCTGGCGCATTTCACAGAATGGTGAGCGGATCTCTGTGTTACAAGTGCTCAGCCTCTAAAGAGTAACCCGCAGCGTGTCTCTGTGCCTGCTAAGAGGGTGCAGAGAAGGGCTACAGAGGGGCTTGGAACATCTCCCTGATGAGAAAAGGCTGAGAGAGCTGGGAGTGTTCAGCCTGTTTCTCCTGCGCAGGATGAATTCAGACCTGTCACCAACAGAGAGCCCGGAGGTGTCACCGAGGGCGCGAGTGACAGAAGACAGGTTGGCAAAGGCAGGCAGAGGCCTCACAGCTGCAGAACCCAACAGCCTGTGCCAACAGCCCGAGCACCTTGTGCTGGGTGTCAGGAAAGGCAGCTTTTTAATTTAGCAAATGAGTACTTCTGCAACAAGACACAACTGTCAGACAAATATAGAACCCTGAAATGACGTTTTTTACGCTCCCTTTTCAAAGTAATGCAACGCTTTAAAGTACGGTGAAGCACAGTGACAGATTTAAAGAGAAAAAGAACAGATCCGATTTTAAAGACTAGGTATAGAACTGAGTCAGACCTGATCTCAGGGAAACCAGAGGAAATGTGGAATTACTGCATGAGGATCACTTCTGATGTAGGCAAGTACAACCGAAATGAGCACCTACCAATCCCAGAACAACCAGAAGCAGAAATATGCTCTGCTGTAGAAGACCTGCAGTCGGTCACTAACTGGAGCATACTTCAAAAAGCTTTCTGGAGTCCAAACCAAAAGTCTGAGTACTTTCAGTCAGCAGAGAACTACATCTCAGATCTGTCTGTAGATTAAATTCCCTAATTTTGGGATGCTGCGAGGCTGTTAGGGGATGTTGAAGAAAACTTTGGGGGTCAAGGAACACTTAACGCTATTTCTCAGGCTGATCCTGGTAATACTTTTATGTAAAGTCATCATGAAAGAGGCTGAGGCAAAGTAAGATACAGCAAGAAAAAAAAAAAATTTTGAAGACCATGGCAACAATGCTGAACTGGAACTGAAGCTGCATATAAAATTACCTGCCTAGATGCAAAATTACATGAGCTCCTGTGAGCTGTCTTTGTAAACAAGGCAGCTTCAGCGCTTCCCTCAAAGGGCACCTTGCATCCTCTAAGGCAGCTGTTGAAAGGCTGAAAGGACACAGAATCCAAGCACAGATTCTCACTAAAAGTAAGAGATAGGTAGGCATGTGCTCTTTCAGCAGCACACATGGCCAAGCTGGTATGTAGCACCTACTTAATTTAAAAAAAAAAAAAGACTCAGTCAAATTATTACATAAAATAAGAAGTTCACCATAATTCCTTACGATTAGGAGTATTTGGCAGAACTTGTTTGGTTTTGGAGCACTTTTGTGTGATCTGGCATAATAAAAAGAAATGACAGAGATTGCAGCTCCTGCCTTTGCTTTGATGCATGCATTCTTCAAAACCATTCTGAAAAGACAAAGAAGTACAGCCTGCTTCCAGTTACCTGCCCTGCTTCAATTTCTAATATCATGTCCTATTCTAAGAGGGCTAAAATTTTTCCTTCAGTGGGCAAGAAATCACTTCTTTCTATTGAAGTTATTAAAGCTGTTGCACTTCATGAAATAGTTCTTTAATTTTCCAATGCATCTACAGTCATTGCACTTTTTATATCTAAACGTGTGTTAAGCAGTGCCCATCAGAACATGAAGTGTCCTTTGCCATCAAAATCCCTCCTTGCAGAAACCCTTGCTGGTAGTAGTGTTAACATTTTACTTTACTTGAACTGCAACAAAACTAAAAGTATCTTGAATGATGACAGTAATGCACTGCATTTGCTGTTCTAGATTTGTTCATCTAACATCTTGGTTACGTGACATTATTCACTTTTTGACCTAAATTATTATGCAATCTTTCTTCGTGCTATTTAAAAGTTGCCTCATTTCACCTTAAGTACCACTAAGCAATGACAGCTGAAGTGATTCCTAACATGGTTTGCAAAAGATCTTATTATCTGACAAACTACTGTATGCCTGGAAATAATCTGAACATTTTGTTTGGACATTTGAAACAATCAATTTTCAGGAGATAACTAATGAGTGAACACTGTTTAAGACAAATGCAGTAATATTATTTCAGTGTTGTCTAACAGGAGAATTTATGATTTTATTTTTTTTTTTGCCCAAAGTCTAAATAGAGTATTTTGTATTTTCTAATAGAGAAAAAGCAGAGAAACTATGAAAAAGATCATTTTGATAGTAAAGTATCCTAATTACACAAATCATGTAGCTCATGAAAATAGTTGCAGTAAAAAGGGATGAATGGCACTTTAATCCCCAAGTGGTTTCAGAGGCAGAAGCAACCAGCAGTGGCTAACTGGGATTGGGCTCCTCTGCAGGGAGAGAAATGCCAGGGAGAGGAGAAGAAGCACACACAAAACTGTGCCCTGACAAAACAGGTCAGCAGCACGTGAGAGCATGGTGTGTCCTAAATGCCCTTTGAAACTGGTTACTGGAGGACTTGCAAAATAAAAACCCTGTGGGTAGCTGTGACCTACTGGGTGTCTTAGGTACAGAAGTATTCAGTGGTTACAAATACCTCCCTAATGTAATCTGGAGGCATTGCTGGCATTTGCGAAAGTTGTAACCTAATCCTGTAGTCATCCAAACTTCTTGGATGGCTGCATTTTAGTGGTTGTCATCTCATAGGAGGCAGCTCATACATCTGCCAGTATGTAGCCTCTAAGCTTCTGGTTACTTGTGGTAGCAATAGAGAGCTCAACAGCTTCACAAAATGCCTCCTATTTGTTTCCTTTTGCCATGGAAAGGTGCAGAAATACATAACCTTGTTAAAACAGCCTCTGTCCTGATTGCCTAGGGGCTGGTAAGCCACTCAGAACATCTAATGCATAAGAGCCAAAACTCCATCGCCCATCCCCAGAGGGAGTGTGCAATTGCTGTCCAAGGCAAGGGCTCTGGAAGCAGTACAAAACATGGCCACTTGCTTTGTCTTATTCAGTCCAAAGTAAGACAACAAAAGGCCTAAGAGATCCTCAACCTGGATCATCTGACAACATGAACACACTTCCAGGTAAAAGCTTCTCTAATGTTTCTTCAAAACAAAACGCCAAAAGCAGGCTCTGTTATCCTTCCAGCCACACTATCTTTGGTCATTAGTTTGTTATTCTGCATAAGCAGTTTCACTGCATCCCATAAAGACATATGGGGGTAGGATAACTCAGTCAGTCAACAGTTCCCCCCCCATTTCTGCATTACTGCAACACCCCAGCCTGACTCTGAGCAGGGCACAGGCTCCCTTTCAGATGGTATTTAGCAGGAGACTCTCACTCTTGCTAAGATTCCCTGCACTTTCCACAAAAGTCAGGCTATTAACCTCTCTGACCTGACCATATTCCACTATTCATCAAACCCCATGGGGGAAGAACTCGCTTAGCACCGACTCAGAAAAAGATTGCCACCCACTGAATCAAACCCATCCCACTTAACAGCAGCCTGAGCATGTACATACAGAAACATATGTGTGTTTATAGTGTATGTATGCATTATATAGTGAACAGAAACCAATGAGGGATCAGACATGGCTCTCATTTGTGTCTCAGAGTAATGTGCTACATCGTTCAGTGGCAGATGTTACACCATCACATTTACTTACTGGGTATGCTGTAAGCCAAATACAGAATTTTTCCTGATGCTCAGAGTTTTGGCATCCAGGGAGAAGTCCCTAATCTGTAACTGTAGCCTTAAACAGGTGAATTTGCATGGCCAGAAGAGCGAAGCAGGGAATCGGGCCCACATTATTTCTCTGACCTCGCTGTTTCCTCTCTGCGCTGAGGCTGCTAACAATAACTTTCCTGTTTGATATGTTGTTCTTTCTGCCAGCTGCCACCTTAAATTAGGCTCTCATACGTCCTTTGGTAGGAAGGATCTTTGGGTTCACGTCAGGAGATGCATTTAACACGTTTCTGATACTCCAGCATAAGCAGCTGTGACATGCAGGCAATTCTGAACATCCACAAACATCACCACCAATTACCCCCTTTATTAGGTCGACATTGTGGTGGATGCCCAGGGAGAATTTCACTGTCAGTCTAAGCATTTCACAGCTTCCTATATTTCACAAATATATATATATTTATATATGCTGTGTTTCACATTTCACTTATTTGCTGTTCTCCCAAACACCAGCTTCTTAATTTTAGCTGCTTCAGTAATAAGGCATAAATCACTTTTTTATGGCTGCTGCACCATTTTTCTGCTAGCAGCTGTCATATTGCATTAGGCTGCATTATACACGATGAAGAATGAGGGAGAGGTGGAGCATAACATACACAGCCTAAGAAATTTATTATGCAGTTCAGCTGATAGGCCTATTCGTCTTTCAACGCTGAGAGTACAATAAGCCCTACTAGCCCAAACTAACAGCGCTGCAGGAGAATGTCAAGAATGTAGATTATATACAAATCAGGGAACTCCGATACTGTGTATTCAGCTGGGATAATCTGCTCCTTGATAATGGAGCTGATGTATTTTAGGCATCCATTACCCTTAGGAAGTTGTTATGGAAAGGCTTTTATAATTCAGTTTCCAAGCACAGTGGAAATCTGTACTGAACAATGGGACTATCTAGCTTGTGGTTATGTTTATACGGCTCAAATACACGAAGGACTTGTCTGAGCCACAGACCGTGGGGTGACGGGGAAACACAGCATCACAGCCTTGCTGTGAGATGCATCCGTGTCCTGTGCTTTGGGTCCAAGTGTGTCCCCACCAGGAGTGGCTCAGGGAGCAGTGAAAAAGCCAAACCTGGCTGCTGTTTTCTGCAGAGGTTGCTCACAGCCAGAGACTTCCTAATTCACGTTTATAATTTCAGCACAGCTGGATTTCTCTGACACGAGGCCATAGTTTTAAAACTAGCAGTAAAAAACGGCAAATGCAAAACTCTGTTCAACACCTCTGACTCCAGAAACGCCAGGGTTTCTTACAGCTTCTTACAGCTATGTGGATGAAATTGAAATTTCCAAGTGGAATCCTTCTAAACAAAGAGCAACCATTTTTATACAGAGAAAGCATCAGTTAAACTTAGTATAAGTATAGATTATTTAGGCTATAATAGATAAGACTACAGAGGATTTCTGCAGCTTAACAAAGCTTTGTGGAGTTCTTAAAAGAAATATTCTTCCTTTCCCATGCAAAACCTCCAGCTGCTTCTGCAGCTATGGGGAATTCTTTAAATCACAGCATTGAGATCACATATTAAGGAATACACCCATTAAAATCTTTACAGTTATAACTTCTGCCTAATTATCTTCACAGCAGCATTCATAGCATGGGGAACACTGTAAGCCACAGGGTAATGTTAATTACGTGTAAATGGCAATCGTAAAGGTTTAAATAGTGACCTCTGTAACTATTACTGACCTGTCTACACTCCTCTATGTAATCCCATAGTTCTAACTAAAGCAACAAAACCCTACCTTGGCTTGTCCTGAAGTCTGAGTAAGATCTAGGGTGGACTCTTGAGGAAAAAATTCTCATTTGGTTGCTTTTCAGAAAGTATTAAATGTCTCCCCTCTACCCTTTAGGACACTAAGATTTTAGAAGCTGGACAATTTGAATTATTTTATAGAGCTATGAAGAAATCTGACTCCATTAAAAATACATTCAAAGTAATCCATGCTGTTTTGAATTTAAGACATTTGCAAAACAGTGCTTGAATGAAGATTCTGGCAATTCTTTGTTTTCTTATCTGGCTATCAACTCCAGTGCATCCAGTGAGGCCCTTTTATTCGTTGCATGTTCTCAGACCTATGTGCAACACTTTTAGTCCTATGCTAATTTAAATGGTCCTGAATTTAATTCCGCCAAAATCAAAATCAAAATCAAAACAAACAAAACCCACTGTGATACCAGCCTCAGATTTTGTGGTTCTCTTGTGGAAACAGTCCACGCATCTGGGACAACCCAAAGAGATCTTCTTTAGAATCCACGATGCATCAAAGCGCAGATTTTGTGCGTTTTACTTCTGATGCCAAGCTGTGTACGTAGTCAACATTTTCCTGCAAACCACGAATCTTTTCATACCACTTAACCACAGATATAAATAAGCAACTGTCATGAAACTTGTGGGATTTCTCTGGCACATAGGAGCTAAAGCTCCTGGACGTTTAGATTCTTTGTTAAGACTCAAAGAGCATTGGCCAATGCCACGTCTGGTCAGCGTTGCAACAAATGGTCAGTGAGCAATAAATGGCACCGTATTGTTCTTTCTTTTCATCTCCTTAAAATTTAGTTCATATGAGCTGCCTTCCTTCCCAGTGTACGTGCTCACAGAGCCTGCAGTTGTAATGTGTTGGAGTGTTACTCCTCACTCCTTTTGTGCAGCCATACAAGACCTGGGCACATTTTGTTTTGAAGAGGTTAATCATGCCTCAACCTTATGAAGTGTTTTGAGTGTTAATGGTCTCTGTTCAGTCCTGCACTGCTTTGAAATAGCCCAGCTTATGTATCTGTTTATTTGAACTCAGATTAGCTAATGCAGTTGTTTATTTTTCCTTAACTAGAGCACTAAAACACTTATTCTATATAGTTTTAATCATTTATTCCTAAGAAACACATTTTTTCAGCATAAGAACTTGGAAAAACTTGTTCACTTTGAGTGGGAAGAATAAGATGATTTTATCCACATTTGGGTTTTATTGTTTTAAAAGCGGAAGAGAAATGACAAAATGTTGAGACAATTACATATGTGCAAAATTATCTGTTTATTTGATTTTTTAACCTAGTGAGATACGTGTATTTATTTAAATTTTGTTTGGATAAAATTTTCCCTTGACACTGTAGTCTACGTATTTTAATTTGGTTTAATGCCTAGATGCTTTGTGTAGAGCCAAAAACAAGAAGTACATTCTCCAGCTATATCTGAGAGGATTGCTTGTTAACCACTTTTTAACCTTTCCTGTCCTCTGCAAGAAGTATCATCGGTGACAAAAAGACTACCCTTATTCCCCTATGTGGAACAGTCTTTGTGAGAGCAGACTGAAATCCTGGGGTCAAAACAAACGTTATGGAATGTCCAAAAGGATCATATTGATACTTCCAAAACAAACTTTCCACTTCTCATTCTGCAATCAGGATTTCTTTCGAAATTTACCTACATTCAGTTTCAATGAAGGTTAAAAAGCCCAAATGAAATGTCTTCTGACTTGAAATGACATGTCTTTCAAATTTGCATGTTTGTTGCTGTTTGGCAAGAAAACTGATAAATTTTCATTCTGGGTGGACCAGAAGAAATGTTTTTATTGTTGTTGATCTTTGGGTTTGGCCTGCATGCAAACACAAATTAATAAATTCTTTACACAG
>NW_024885022.1:1506618-1546035 GCF_019232065.1 Centrocercus urophasianus
GGAAGGGAAGGGAAGGGAAGGGAAGGGAAGGGAAGGGAAGGGAAGGGAAGGGAAGGGAAGGGAAGGGAAGGGAAGGGAAGGGAAGGGAAGGGAAGGGAAGGGAAGGGAAGGGGAAGGGGGAGAGGTAAGGGGAAGGGGAGGGGTAAGGGGAAGGGTAAGGGGAAGGGGAGGGGGAAGAGAAAAGAAAAAGG
Source organism: Centrocercus urophasianus (assembly GCF_019232065.1). Taxonomy (NCBI): domain Eukaryota; kingdom Metazoa; phylum Chordata; class Aves; order Galliformes; family Phasianidae; genus Centrocercus; species Centrocercus urophasianus. The sequence continues at coordinate 1,506,810 of NW_024885022.1, forward strand.
GAGAAGAAAAAGGAAAGAGAAAAGAAAAACAAACCAGTGTAACACAGCCACATCTCTCCCGTGTGTTGCTAAAATACAGCTGAAACGAAGCTGACTAGAGACTCTGCAGAAGCATACTTAGGAAGCAAGCAAAATAAGTTCAATTCTGCAGCAGTAAAGTAACTCCCCCAGACACTGTTCTGGGAGGAATCAGGGCAGTTTCAAGGGGCTGTAAGTGAAAAAGAGGATTAGGAAGAGCCAGAGGGACTTGGCCGACCTTCGTTAACTTCCTGACCCCCACTTTCTCCCCACGGGATCTAGGTCTGGCCGTGGGAACAGCACCTGCCTTCCGCAGACTGACTCCTTGCCCCGGGAGCTGCACAACCCAGCGCAGCCCCTTGGGGCTCTGCTGCCATCTCCTGCCTGGGGCTCCCCAGCACCTGTGTCTGTGGGACAGGGGGAAAAGGACCCAAGGGAAGGTGGCACAAAGGGGTTGGGTGCTGGGATTCTCTGATAGCCCTGTCAGGAAAAGCATCTAGTCCCCTCTATTTGGGGAGACCCCAGCTGCTGGGGTCCCAGCACCTTGACCCAAGACAGCACAGAAATGGGAGTCATTGTCATCCTTAACCTTGGGCCTGTGCCCAAAGCTGCATTGGGGTCACACACGTAGGTACCAGAAATTAACCATGCATCATTAACCATCCATCAGCATTTCCCTTTCACCCAAGTTTTAAAACCATCAGCTACAAGTAACAAATAGGATCTGAAAAATATAAATAAACTGAATATTGAAGCCCTTCCCTACATCATCCTCTCTCACAGCAGTGAGAGGGAGTACAGTAAACTACAGACATATTTCAATACATGCACATACAATATACAACTATTTGTGCACTACAGACTCAAAAGAGGACCCTGCTTAGATCAGCAGCTTCATCTCTACTGGTTTCTATATGGACAGATTTTCTTATATGATCTCACATGTGAATGCTGAGTATACCTACAAGTGTGCATGCGTGCATGTCCAATGTATGTGTCTTTTATCCTTAAATTTGTCTCTAGAGGAGGACTATTTATCCTGCAATAGTGATGAACTATATGCTATGCAACGTGTCAACACAGTGGTCGTGAATGACCCAGTGCTCATGTGAAACACAGGGCAGTGCTTTCACAACTGGCAAATGCTTTACCCCTATAAGGTTGATTGCAGGCCCATGGCAAAAACTGAAGTGGAAAATTATGAATATGCAGAAAAGCTGGACAGGTTGATGTCTGTAGATGAGCGTAGGTTCTGAGATAAGCAGTGAAGCAACTAATTGTCTGAAGAATCAGCAGAGGGAGGGGAAAGAACTGTCTCTCGGAATATCTGATCCTGGTGGTTACTGCAATCATTTCTAGGCAAATAAGATTTGTATCTGTCTAGAGCTATATGGGAAGCAAAAGGAGACCTCCGCTCTGATTTTGATCTGTGTCTTGGGATGTGCCCGTTTCAAGATGTTTTTCACTTGTTACATTTCTTTCCCCACCTGCTTCCCCATTCTCGGAAGAGCAGAGTCTGGAAGAAATGAACTTGCTTATGATCCTGGCTGGTGGCTGAGCCCCCTTTGCATGGTTTGCTTAGGCACTGGTTACAGCCCTGGAGATTTGTCTGTAGCATGTGCGATCTTGACAGAAAAGTGAGATGGGGAGTTCCCTAAGTGATCTACCCTCATTGGCAGTGAGGGTAACTCCCTAAATGCAAAAGCTCGTTTTATGAGCCCTTTGTGAGAAATGAAACTGCAAGCAAATTGCTGAGACTGCTCTCAAGGAGATAGCTCCAGTGAGGCCTTATATCTCCATTTCAATAACAACACAGAAACCTACTGATTAATTGCATTGTGTTTTTAGATAGTTTGGGATGCTTCAGGTGGCTACGAATAACACTGGAGCTTTAAGCAACAAATGCCTGGAGGAGCTCAAACATTTCGGGTTTTCCTGTGCTTAATATGTTGCATTGCTATCTTGATATGTAATGTCACAGATGGTAATATTAGTCATGAAAGCATAAAGAAGCCAAGTCTGTAGACAAATTAAGGTGGGGGGGAGCAGAGGAGGGAGCAGGGAGAGAGAAAAGAGAGCCAGAGAGAGCAGTGAATGCCTACAGCAAACAAATTTTATTTTAAAGCGTCATTTTATGTGCTGAACACCTCCTCAAGATCTATGTGTTGGCAAGAGCAGCCATAGGAGGCTGTAAATCCTTAACCTGGCGGGTATCCACTGCAAAAAGTAGAGCAAGTAGTGTGGTGAAAATACTTGGAAATGAATAGATGAACTTAATTTAACAATGGGCAGTCATCCCACAAGTTCTCATGCAAGAGTGGTGGCTTCCTCCCTGTTTTGTTGTTATTGTTGTTGTTGTTGTTTTTAAAGTAACTGCAGAGCCCTTCTCAGCAAGGGGATTCAGAGGGCTTGCATCTTTCTTCTTTGCACCTTTCAAATGTCTCTTTTTTCTGTTTGCTTACAGTATATTTTACCTACCATGAAGAGCTTAAGGGAAAGCTAGAAATACAGATTAAGTAAGAAGGAAGTATAGATTAAATTCAAGTATGAAAAGAAAGAACAAGACAGTGATTGAAGGCACTATTTGAAAGACAAATTATAAAGCCCATGAAACTACATATACCTGATGGAGTCGTAGGGGCACTTCTTCCAGATTAATTCTATCACTAGTGCTCCTGCTTGCTAAGTGAACTACACCTCCACGAGCAGAGGAAGTACAGCTGATGTTAAATGAGGTAGCATACTTCCATGAAAGAAACACACCTCTTGAGTAATCTCTAAAGCCAAATATGCAATCTTACTGAAATAAATTCAGGCGCAGAAGAACCGTACTGGTGAAATTGCCCTTCTCATCTGAGTCACCTAAGGGTTGGGACAAGATAACAACTGGGCCAAACAGCTGTGAACTGATATAATTGAGTAATTTTGCAAAAAGAATTCATTCCGTATTGAAGAAAAGTTCAGACACAACGAGAAAGTCACCTCTAGTAAATGTAATAGGCTGTTCATAAGTTCAGCTTAGGAACAGATGTCCCACTCTCCTTTTGCACTTGGTTGACTTTGCAGAGTTTTGAGTATATGCGGTGACAATTCACAAGAATTTGAAGGAGGAGGGACAGAAATTGGTGGCTCACAGATGTGAATAAGGCAATAGAAATGAACTAGTTTGTTTTTAGGCTGCACAATAGGGAAAACTCCTAACACTGATTTTATTCTGCCATGAAATTGAGTCCTCAAATGAAGGGATGGATGCCTAATAGCCTGATATGGAAAATACTATACACTGAGAGTACGCTTTCATTGGCAAGGAAATGCATAATTTAATAGGTCCTTTCCATCTCTATGATCCTATAACTTGGGACCATTCCAAAGTATAAGGCAAAATGAAAGATAGATTGAACTTCTGCGTCACATTTATAAAGCATTTCATCTATCTTGGCATACAGAGGCACAAACGGTGAAGCTATTTCATTTGAAACATTTTACATTTGGAAGGAGATTTGATCATTTTCCAGAGACTGGACAAATATAGTGAAGCAGAAATAAGGGCCAATGTTACCCTTCTTTCTTTTATTTTATAATCCAGATCTGACAGTGTGTACTGCTGCACTGCCTGGATTCCCTTGAGAAAGAAGTAGCAAACTAAGTAACACTGCATATCTTGCTCTCATTTGTCATATACCACTCTTATTCTCCAGTGTTTTTATATAGTCTACCTAGCAGAAGGTCTGATTTTCACTTAGAAATTTATTTTTTCCTATGTTGAAAGGGCAGGACAAAAGGCTAAATTTGCAACTCCAGTATTGCAAGAACCTGAGAATACACTCAAAAAGCTTTATGTTGTATTTAAAGTCCAGAGTGTGAATGAACTTTCCCAAAGACTCAATATTTTTATTAACATTTAGCAGAGGTATATTTTACAGAAATAAATTCATTGGGTTTAGATGTTCAGAATGACAATTTCTGAATAAACTGAGGCAACCTAAGTAAGATCTTAGCCCTTTTACAGAAGAATACAGGAAAACTAATCTTTGGTCATTGAACTGAAATGTGTTTCAGTTAAATAACATGGCATACAAGTTCCTTCCAGTGTTTTTTTTCAACCCACTAGAAGCGTAGGCACAAAATTTGACCTTTCAGACACTGACACACAGTATTCCCGTCCTCCCAAAGTTTCCCCTAGTTGATGTCATCCTCACAGTCGGGATAACAGATATATTTTCTCAGATCATGAATCATGTCAACCATACTTCAGCAATGAAAGGAAAAAGCACAAAGTGCTACTTCTGCTCCAGAACAAAATTCAACCCTTGAACATCGATGTCTACTTCCATTTAGGATTATACTTGTTTCCAGCAGAAGGTAAGATTTGAGAAACTTTTTTCTTAAAAGAGACTGCTAATATGTGCATAGATAAATACTTCTATTCTCTTTTGGGCTAGGATGCACAGATCTTAGCAATTGTGTTTTCACACATCGCTAGGATGGAAATGAGAAAAGTTTTTATATGTAGATATTGAAGCAGGATAGATTATATGGAAATCTAGAGAGGAAAAAAATATATATGAACAAGTAATAATGTTAAAAATATTAAGTGGTCTCCACCTTTGTGTGGTATTAAAAGTACTAAATGTGCTGATAAACAGCTGACTACCTATCACATCCTAAGCTGTCAGACATAGCTGCCCTCAAATTTACAGTCCAGTAATGCACTGAATTTGGATATTCTAATAAATTCAAGAAATATTTATCTGTAGTTAGTGTACGAATGCTATGAAAGTGAAGGCATCAGAATTAAAAGTACATGACAGTCCTGTAAGATGAGGTGCTCTTAGAGCACAAGAAATATCGTATTATTTGCTGTGAGGTTGAACTCTAGGTAGTACAGAAACTTAAAATGCTGTTTTCTGACAGAGCAGAATTTAATGATGCAAACAACATCATAAAGATACCACCTTTCATGTTGTAAGAAGCAGATATTTTTCTTTTCTTGAACATGGTAACAGAATTGTTACAGAGATTTGAGATTTCTGTTTGAGAATTTGTATTTGCTCATGTAGAATTCATCCCAGTTGTTCGGTTTCACCAATATGCTAGCTAAGCAAAACCTAAGAATCAGACAAACAAGAAAACCCACAAAAACAAAAACAACAAAAACTCCTTCTACTCCTTGATTTTTCTTCAGGGATCAGTAGAAAAATAGTTATTTCATTTACAAATTAATGTTAAGTCTACCTGGTCCCGAAGGGAATGTGGGTTTTCTATTTTTATTTGGCCCTCTAAGTTCTATTTCTTTCATCTGGGCTGAGAGTCACAGCACCAGAGGCAGTGTGACATACACAGCATCTATGACTCTGTGCTTCTTTCCAATTTCAGCATTATGCTGAGGAATGATGGAAAAAATTGTCTGTGAACACAGACCAAGAAACTTCCTGAACTTTGCATCATTCAGTAACCCATATCTGAGGTCACAAGGTGCAGACAGGTTGCATGATTGTTAGCCACCCAATTAACCAAAGAGGTCAATCACCAGCCCATGAAGCTGTGCAAGCATGCAATTCTTTTGTATAGGTCTTGGTGCTTATCTTCACTTGTGACAGACAACACACACGGAGATAGGACATTTTCTCCATCAAAAACAGGGCAGTTCCTCTTGAAGATAAACTGATTGTGGTTGTCTGGCTTGGGATGAGAACTGTGCCAGGCATTCTGAGTGTCCTGACAAGATACCAGATTTCTGTGGATGGGATGCTGCCCGAGGATCACAATCACTACTTTGAACATCCACTGCCACTGGCTGCCATCTCCTTCTGATACCAAAAAAGCTCTGCCAAAGAGACTTCTTTTTGCCTGCACTTTACCCCAGTGTTCGGGTTTCTGTCCCTCCCAGCATCACCAGCATATGGAGTGAGCACAGGAAGGGGACATGCTGCAGGAACTGGTTATGGCAGCAAGTTGGGACCAATAATGTGAGCACAAGTTCCAAGTAACATGAAGTAAGAGTTTCAGAAGAGCAAACAGCAGCTACTAGGCACGTAACTGAGGCATTTTTAATCTTTCAGGTGTCAGAGAAACCCTAGTGTTATTTCCTGTAGAGCTGAAGCAACTACAGACTACAGTTAGTTGCTTAACGTTCATGCCTTCTGCCATTTGACTATTTTTACAGCATTTTGAGAAGCTAGAATATTTTTCTCTTATCTCCAGTTTGGACAACTGTTTTTTCTCCCACTAAAAGAAGGAATTGCTTTGGTAGAACTGGAGACCTGAGTGTCTACGGGAATCAACATACTTGAAGGCTGATCAATAGTGATCTCTCCTGCTTTATTCCATGAAGGTGGTAAACAAAACATTGTTGACTGCATCATTAACAGGATTTTTTTTTTTCCTACTCTTTGCCACTTCAGGTTGAACATGAAACAAAAGTTAAACTGAGAAAAGGTTCTAGAAAAATACTGAGGATTGGTTTGTGGCAAAGAGCCTATGTTGTGTGTCCCGCAGGGCACTTATTTTGGATAAACTGTGGAAAGAACAATTCTGAGGGGATATAAGAGACTGGGTTGTATACTAATTGATGGGTGAATGAAGTTAGGTGCTCCTCACAGATGCAAAACAAAAGGACAAGTGACAGCAGCTGCAAAATCCAGCCAGGGAAATTTGGCCTGGATGTAAGAAAAGAATTCCTCATTGTGAAGTGGTGCAAGATGAACAGGTGCCCAGAGAGTCTAGGGAATCTCTGTCTTGGAGGAGATTCAAAATCTAACCAGGAGACAGCCTGCAGCAATCACATCTTGCTCCCATGTTAGCCCTGCTTCAAGCAGGTCAGACTAGATGATGTTCCAGAGATCCTTCCAACCTATGTTAGCTCTCTGCTCTTTGTGACATGAAAACCTCTCCATTTCATGAAAGATGGGTGAGTCTGTGTTTCCCCTGGAGGTGTCACTCTGTGATATGACTCAGCCAGGGATGTGAATGCTTACAAAAGATGGCAGCTCCAAGCCTCTTGCAACATATTTTGCCTGTGTCCAGCCCCACACACATGGAACCTGCAAGAGCAAGCTCAGGGAGAGATACAGTTAAAGGCAGAGCAGCTGATGAAGACCCAAATGATGATGTCTGAAGTGTGAGAACATGACAGGGTGGTTTGGTGTCTGTGCACTGTGGTGTGATCCATCCAAGCACGTGGACACAACCTGCTGTGACCATCCATGTGAGAGGGGCTGACTGTCCTGCAGCCATGGCTTCCAGCTCTCTTTGTTCTTTTCTTAGGAGGGGACAGGGGCCAAGGAAAACCCACCTGGCTGAGGTTGTTGGCACAGAACACTGTTGACAGACTGGGGCTGACCTCCCTGCTGAGAGTCTCAATAGAGAAGGAAGCGAAAGGCATACGTGGTTTCATATGCCTTTGGCTTTTCTTGGACTAACTTGATCCCCAAAGCTTGCAGGAAAGAAGAGCTGGGGAGACAAACTTCTCCAAAAGTAAATGCCGCCTGGAGACTTGGCTGAGAATTAGACAGACATGTTACTGAGCCAAACTGTAAATCTGAAATTTTGAAATAAAGTTTGGAATTTTCCTCAGAAAAGCTTGGCCACCAGGAGGTCTGACTGTGAGATCAGTGCCAGAAGAGGCAGAAAAAACTGGACTGAACTTCAACAAGCAAGACATTCCCTGATTGCCAGATATTGACAAGCCTGGCTTCAGCCCTTCTCCTTGAACAGACTGAAGCAGTTATCAGAAAAAGACACCTACTGTAAATCTGTGGGGAGTTTGGTGAGTGGTGCAAGCCTGCTTCTTACAAAGGCACCTCCAAGGAGTCAGTCAGGAGCCGCGTGTTGCTCTCAGTAGCAGCAGAGGCTTCTGCAGTCGAGAAAACAAAGCCGAAAACAAACAGCTGCATGATGTATTGCAGTAAGGCTTTCACGGTAAAGAGATAGTGGGTCATAAACAAGTCCCCCAGTAACTGGAGGATATCCAACAAGACACAAGGCCTAAAAAGAGCTATTTGTTTTTTCACTCTTCATGAGATGAAATGCACACTGCAGGAAAATCCCGTGCAAATCAACATAGCGTCATGGAAACCAAGAGACCATCAATAAAAGTAATAAATGGAAAAGGTTATAATAATATATACTTAGCACTTTACATTTTCAAAGTGCTGACAGGACATTAATCCTCAAAATACCCCTGTGAGGGCCAAGGCAGCTTTAACATTCTTCGGTGGGCTTGTGAAATAATTTTTGATCTCAAATCGATCTGACCTGACTTCTGTTCACTAGGATCACGCTTTTCTGAGTTAAATGGAATTAGACAATCTTCACACCAGATAACAAGATACTTCAGTGTTTCTCCTCATCTGACTGCAAGAAGCAAATCCCAACGTCTGCTAGATTATGCTTTCATGCCAATTCTGTAAAATAGTTTTTAAGGTTGATTCTTCCTCTTAACTGGGGCCTATGGACCACTGTGTTTACTGTCACTGAAGAGCTTGATTGCATTCTATTACTCAGTTAACCTTTACCTCCCATTAAATAACTATGTAAGACATACGTGCCAGTAATTCACACACCAAAAAATGCAGAGTGGCCATTTCCAATGAACAGAGAGAACTGTCTCCAAGAGAGCCAGAAAAGGAAAACAAGAGAACGTAAATTATATTTTATAACTTCAAAGGGCTGCTTTTTATCTTCCACAGATTATTTGTTCAACTGCAGTTTTGAATTAGCTCTGCTTCTCCTTGTCTAAGTGCTCAGGTCGGGGCAGGGGGTGGAGGAGATGGTCAGCTGCTCAGCTCACTGCATGTTTTCACTCCTATTTCCAGTTGTTTTCCTTCAGGCTGTGATTCTTCTACCACCTCTGTTACTGCTCATCATCTCAGTAAGTCAGAATTTTATAAATGCTGGAGATTCCTTGTGTAGCTGTGCAAGATGGTTTCATTAAAATAATATGAAGTAGATGGCTACAAATAGAACAGGTGTCAACAGCAGAGTTGAAACTTAGGTCTCCCAGAGAAATGATTAATGAAAAACAAAACTAGAAGAGGTGAGTTGGTGACTGTAGAGAGGGAGAAGAGAGAGGTGGATGGGCAGAGAGACCTAAACACCTACTTCCTAAGTATTTGTGGGTAGCTAGCAGCTCAGTGGACAATATATTCAGCCCAGCTGTATGATAATTTATATACTGTCATGTAACCTTAAAACTGATTGAGCAACTACTTGAGAAGCAGGATTTATGATAATCAGAACTGAGAGTGTTCAATGTTCTAAATTGTACTGTGTTTGAGTAAGAATGCCAACTGTAAGAAGCAGATAACTATAAAGCTAAAAAAAAATAATGATTTCAGCACAGTTCAAGATCTTCTGGGTAAGGAAGGAGTTGCTTGCAAAGGGCTCAAGCAGAATTTATTAGGAATGTTTAAAAAAAGTCCAAACTAAGCAATTGTCTTCTTTAGAACCATGGTATAAAAATCACTTCCCTAAAAATGGGAAACTGTAGGCCACCCATCAGAGAAAATGTTTAAGCAGTCCATTCCTAGCAAAAGTTGTGGAATGAACATGTGTTGTCTCTGGAACAAACAGGTACTTGGTGGAGGCTGATGGGAAGTGCATGAATGGGTATCTGGGTGTGAGGGGAGGAGCCACTGTTTGGTTCTGCCAGATTTTGTGTCCCTGGTGATTCTCAGACGCATCTGCAACATCCTGAAGATGATTTCTAGAAGCAGTTTTTGTTGGCTGCTTCTATACCACTTGTCCAAAGATATAAACAAAACTGAGAAACAACTTCAAAATATGCAAAAATCTTTGAAGATTAAGTCCTTAAAATGAGGGAATCGCCTCTCATTTACTAGTGTTAATGAGAGGAGAGTAAAAAGTACATGAAATTATCAACCATTTCACATCACATGATGGAAGATCGCCTCAGTGAATACAACCAAGCCTACTAAACTGTGCTGGCCTAAAATTTCTCTTCTGCTGTTTGTTTGATGAAAGGCAATGACAATTTTGTCTGCACACGGACTAACTGTAGGTACAAGATTTCAGTGACCCAAGCAGATCCCAGACAGATAGAAATGACTGCTCTCAGCTCTGCAAACTACAAGTTCAGGAGTTTAATCTGAAACAAATAGTGTGTTTTGCCATTGTAAGCTCTCTCTTCTGCTTATCTTTAGATTTTGTGCTGTGCTTATTACAGTGGTATTCTTTATAGGCTACTCTTCCCACAAATCCCTCTTGCCAAACTCGTAATGATCCTGTCTTGATATAATAAAAAACCTCATGCAAGACGTGATAAACACGAAGGCAATTAGCTACATCACCTGCCCCATTCTTTATACTGTAGGAGACACTGACACATTAACAGCTACAATTCTGGATCCAGACTCAGACCAACAAGATGTCCTTCCACAAACTTCCAGTTATGTTTATCTGTGGCTACTGAATAAGACAAACTTCCTTTTTGCATCCCACTAGTTTATCCCAAGAAGCATTTAAAATTAGAAAATGGAAAGGTTCTCCAACAAATTATCAAAGAAAGATGAAAGAAGAAGAAACAACAAAGTGCATAATTTACAGGAAATCATGTGCCTTTTTAACCAGATCAGCACAGAAGAAATGTGGACATTCCTTTGAAAGACAGGAGTTGTATTTTGTGGGAAAACTGAATATACAACCATGCTTTCTACCAAGTAAACCCTAATGACTCTACATAATACATATGCATATTTGAGGTTGCTTGTTGACCAAAGGACAGAAAAATATAACCAACCCAAACCAGACATTCCTTGCTCCAAATGCAAGTACCTATTTGCTGCTTTAAAAGGGAACAATTAAAGTAGATCTCCTTCCTTGAAAATGTTTCCACAAGAAATATATTAGCACAGCTAACCCATAGATTTTGTAAAAGAGTTGAACAAAGTCAAAAATATAGGCATATTCAGGTCGCACACATTTAAGACAAATTTGGATCCCCAACATATCACTGCCTTGAAAAACATACTTATTACCATGCTTTATCATCCACTTCTTACTAGCATCAGTGACAATACTTCATTGGTTTGAAGTGTGCAGATCTGACACAGCATTCACTGTGCAAAGCTTTAAGTATTTGCATACTTTCGCTGATTGTAAGGAGAACATGGGTGACAAGAGTTAGGATGCAAACAAGAATCCTGCTAACCAGGAGTCATAGGGAATTTCTTCTATATCAATAAGCAACTAGTAAGAATACTAGACTGATTGAGGTAAAGTTCAGTAACTATTCTACTGGGGTCTAGTCAAAGCATTGTGATTTATTGTAATTTCAATACATACTGAAGGATCTAGTGGGGTTGTGCTTCTACTTAGGTCTGTATTATCAGAAGTTAAAGTACTTATGAGGATAATAACTGTATTATTTCATACAGCCTAGGTATCTCCTAAAGCACAGCTTTGTTGCTTATGTCTATATTGTCCTTTTGATCTAATATCTGGGCAGAAATAAAAGAATTCTGACTTTACCAAACACCTGCCTGCAGACACTGTATCTACGAGAGACTGAAACAAAGACACTATTCATTGTGTAATTATTAGTCAGACCTAAAAGACAGCAAAAATATTCTTAATCTTTGTGGTTTAGGCCGTGTGCTCCATTCTCTGAGGTGAGCCGTTTGTTGCACAATTTATGCTAAACAAAGTGTTCTCAAATTCATAATGCATTGTTTCATGAAAACAGAGGCAAAATTCAGGAAGTATGCACCCACCCCTGTGACCAGTTCACAGTACACATGAAATAACCCCCAGCTACCATCAGCAACCGTGATAGAGCTTAGCAATATTTGGTTCTAAATGTCTAACTTGAATGCAGTCACCAGGTAAGCTTCATGACGAGATTTTGCTCCTTTATACCTGTGAATGGCTGAAAGCAAAATGTCAACAACAGCAGCAAAAAATCAAACTTTGAGCACTTTCTACAAACTGGCACACTTCTGCAGATGATGTAAATCTTTTGTTATACCGTGGATTGTAATTATCTAAACAAAAGGATTACCAGAGCCAACTGATTTTTGGTAGTAATATTGAAAACTGACACTGAAGTTTCAGTTCGAGGTTTGCCAGTTGGCACAATGAAGAAGGGAAACCCCTCCAATAAGCAGCACGTGGTAGAACTCCTCCCTCCTAAAATCAGAAGCTGCAGTACTTACTTTGTGATTTTCTTCTTTTTTGATACTTACATTTCATATTCAGATTTTCAAACTTTGCTCTTCTTCCAGAGCTATAAAAGCAGAATTATTCTGTTTATCTGAGCGGGCATCAAGAAGAGAACCAGGGAGAGGTCATGAACTGAAAATAGCTCGTTTTCCTGATTCATCAGCTCATAATTTTCACTGGATACTCAGGGCACAGCACCCCTTACATTCTCCCATGTGCCATGGTTCCCACCATGGTGCAGCCTTGCAGACAGCCCTGGGAAAGTCTCAGGAAGCATTTGGAGTTGCACTGGTAGAGCAAAGGGTGGCATAGGTCTGCTTCATTTCAAAAAATGGCAGTGTTGGAATTACAACGTGGTGACAGGACTCATCAGAAGAATTTATTTCCGTGCTTTGGGCCCGTGACCTAATGAATTGGAAAATATTTGCCTATGTCCTCTGCATGAGCTCTAAATTAAAGTGACTTCTTTTGCTAAAAATGCAAGTTTTACAAACCAAAATACATGACATGCTATTGTCTGTTTGATAATACAAGCTTCCTTGTAGACCTGTGTATAGTATTACCTTTTTCTTGGTGTATATGGGGCCGTAAATTCCCAACGGATGAAAATCTAAGCCCTGAATGGGGTATCAATGAGTTGTCTATACTGTTCCTATGTAAGTCAACTAGTGCGCTGAATAATGCTGTCAACGCTACAGCACTGGGATTATATTCTAAATTACAGACTGATGAATATTTATTTATTCTGCCCATTCTTTTAGATTTCCATTAGTGGGGCAGGGATTTAACAACCGTGACTGAACTGAGGCTTTCATTCTTAGGGATCTTAGAGGAGAGAGGACTTCTTCCCAGGGGAGCTTTAAGGCTTTGCACAGACGTAAACCCAGCCATGCCTACATGTGGTACCCTGCTTTGCCACTGCGGCACTTGGAGGAGAGCAGCGAGAGCTGCAGAGCCACCCCCAGGAGCCTGATTCTGCATCTGCTGGAGATCTTCCAAAGAGCAGCGTTGCTCTGCAAAGCAAAGCAGTAGTTCAGTAACGTTTCCTCTGTAGCTTGAAGAGCCAGATAAAGGCAGCAAGGAGAGATTTAATTTGTGCTTCAGAAATTCACAACTGTGTTTCGCTGATGAAGGGGTCTGATGCTGTGTGCTTTTCTGGCTGGAAATATGAAGGCTGACAGGCCATGCTAATTTTAGTATCAGTGGTTTAAGGTGTAATATGAATATCCTCTAGCTGATATTTTCCTAGAGAGCACAATGAATCTTGTGAAGTGGTACAATCCAGGCAGTCCTGTGCTAGAGGTGCATAAAGGAAAAGTGAAATTGGTGGTATCACTGTTCGTGACAGATACATCCCTTATTTCCTATTTCCATAATGAGGGCTGCTGAAAGCAATGCCTCCTATTTTGTTATGTTGGCCTGTGACATCAGAGGTGCGTCTTGGTGGTATGGCAGCAGGCGTTGAGCCTTCCTGCCAATATCTCATTGCGTGTTGTTGCCATGTGAAAGATAGCAGCAGAGGGGCAGTATGACCAAATAGTGACTGACATGGGAGCTCATATGAAGCTAAAGGGTGTAACAGAATCCCTCCTTGTAGAAAAGACTGCACCCACTGACTATACTGAAAAATGGTGCTCAGTAGTTGAGAATTTCCTCTATCAAATAGTTTTATTGTGCTCTCCGTTTCTCTTGCTGTTTAGTGGAAAAGTCTGTGGAAATAAGTAGGAGGCATTACTTTTGGATGAACCTGTGTGGACTCCATGAAAATTCTTGCAAAAATCACAACACTGAAAGATAACCGTGAGCGCCATTCACACACACACACAAAAACAAAAAAAAAACCAACAAAAAAAAAAAAACAAAAAAAAAAAACAAAAAACAACAAAAAAAAACCAACCAAAAAAAGCACCTCCAAATGAGTTTCATGTACCTATGTTAACTTTGAAATGGCTGCCAAAACCTTTGCAGTGTCGTGAGCAAATTACTTGTGCTTTTGTGCTCATGCATCCTAAACTGGACATAACAGAGCACAGGAAGGGTTAATCACCAACTACAAATACGTTTCTTGCATACTAGAGATGTGGCAATATGTAAGAAATGCACACCAAGCACTGAGGTCTCTTGACATAAGAATTTTCCTCCTTGTAAGCCTCTTCTCCTGATGCTTGCTTGCATCCAGACTATTTGTACATTGTGTTTCCTCTTTTTTCCCCTGCCCACAGCAGTTCCCACATATCAGTGGAAAAGTTTTTATTTCCCTATATGCAGAAATGCAGACCCACTCATCTGTCATGTCATGGTGTGGAAGCTGGTGATGTTATACAAGTGTAAAGGTGGTGTGAAAGGGCAATTTGGCTCTCTGTGGTCTTCATCTGTTCAAGCTCATACTAGCACACTGAGTTCCAAATAAATAGAAGCTCCTCTCCAGCTGGTGTTTTGGTAGAAAAGGTGGTTGAGCAACCCAGTCTGGATTTTCCTACTTCTGAAGATGCCTTGAACATTACATACACTTTCCTAATATGTTTTCAGTGTCGGCTATAGCACAGCAGTGGGTGGAATAACAAATAGGTATTCTTTGGGAATTAATTGCCACTGTCAGGGTTCAGAAGAGTTCAGAGCAAGCATTACATTAATATTTATTTACTGGTGCTTTCCACTGTTCACCAGATTTTTCCCTTGCCCAGTCCACGCAGCTATATACTCAGAGGAGAATTCCCTTTGCTTTGCTGCCAGAGCTCCCCCTCAGTTTTATTGCCCACAGAGTTTGCACTGCGATGGAGGAATACAGGGACTCTGGGCGGTATTGTGCAGATTCAGGTTTCACTCCTGGTCCTGTTACTGACCTCCTGTGCCCATGTTTCTATGCAGGAGACAGCCTGGAGGTTAATGAGGTGTGCATCACGCACCTTGATGTTATGGATGAGATTATGTTTTTTTAAACTAAGTGACATATTTCCGTTTAATAGCTTGTAAAGCAACAAATGGGCAATATGTCAAACCCACCTACTCCTTAACCCCTCCCTAGCAGGAAAGAGATTTTAAAAATGAAAAGGGAATATGAGGGTTGAAACCTGTCAATGTTAAACTTAGGATGCCATTACAGAGGCTTCTCAACATTATCTCTCTACACAGTGGACTTTCATCCAGGAATTCAGGTGGCTTCTGTTAATAGCTAGAGCACAGTGAAGAAGCTAACTGAATCATATGAAAGACTATTTTAAAGAATGACTACATTAGCAAGTATTATCAGCTTCCTGCTCAGACTAAGAGGAATTTATTCTTCTAATGCAACTACCTCTTTTTTTTTTCCCCATTTTCTGCCTCCTCTCGTCTTCATTCCCTTGAGTTTCACAAATATACAGTAACAATTAACTATGACTCAAACCAAGGAGGTTAACACTGTACTATTAATATAACCTTTCTGGGGAATTATAAACTACTTTTGTATTCACAGAGCATATATGTAGCAATATTTATTCATGCATTATTCATCAAGATATGATGAGTTGAACAGAGAAGGTTGTATTAGTGTGGATAAATTAAGAAGGGATGAATATCTCACCTTAGAAATCAAACTGACTGTGGAATTTTTTTCACTTTGGAGACTTTAAAGCATTCCTAACATTTTTCTGCTCTTCATCTCTTTACTTATTTATATAATTCTTGTAATGCTCCCTCTACATTTCCAAGCTTTCTTCAATTATAGCACTGTGATAAAAAGTGAAACCAGAAGTATCACTTAAATCACCTCAACAAGAAATTTGCAGAACAGAGAGAGTATTGCAAAGGTTTGTTAAAAAAAAAAAAAAATCCTTATGTTTTTATTTGCATTTCTGTCACTTCTTTTGAGGGAAACATGACTGCAGTTCCTAAAATTCTATTTAGACATAAAGAAATGTCAAGAAACTGTCCCCATAAACTTATTAGAGTAGTTCAATTAAGTTGTTCTAAATTCTTATCAATACTTAAGCCTCGGATAACCTTACACATCACATCTTTGAACATACAGGAAGAACAAACTGCTAGCTAATTCACGTATAATACCGAAATGTCACTTCATAGGTGGTAGGTAAAGATCCAGCATTACATGCAGGTGCCTCCAAAAGTAATGCCTCCTATTTAATTCTATGTTAGCTACAATGGATACAAAGAACGCACTAACATCGCTTCATACAGCACATTCTCAGGTACAAAACACCACTTTTCAGCACAGTCACCACCATTATCTGTGGTCTTTTGCCAGTGATGAACAAGAGCCTGCATGCCTCATCTGTAAAAATATTCATGGCTGTCTGGAACATGGCTCATCTTTCATGTCACCTCACCACTGCTGACACAAACCACACATCAGTTCACTGTGCTCACATCCACTCTTTGGTCTCCATAAATATTCAGCAAGTGTTGATGAATGTCAGTGGGTGCCATTTTTTCAGCATGGAGGAATGCAGTGACATCTCTTTGCTTCATGTACACTTCCACGTCAGACACCATTTTGTCAGACTGTCCTTCTGCTGCCATCTGCCACATAGAAACAAAGTGTAATGTAATATTAGTGGGAAGATTCAACCTCTACTGCCATATTATCAACATCTGCTTCTGATGTTATTGGCCAACACAATAAAATAGCAGGCTTTACTTTTGGAGCAGCACTTGTAGCATCATACAAGTACACTATTCAACTTAATTGTGGACAAATGTATTTAGGAATGCTGTCTCATCCACAACAACGACAGATCCCATCCCATAACACCACTAGTTGTAGAAACACAAGTCCTTACCAGGAGTCTGGTATGATGATACTGAAAAAACGCATACACACACATGCATACAGGAGAAAAAAATCCAAACTTCAAAAATCCAATTAGCTGAGATAGCCCCCAACAGAATTTTTAGCCATCCACCAAATAGTCATGAATTTTCTGTTTCATTTCATTTTAAATAAAATGGCGTTAGGTCTGCTGAATAAAAAGTGGTAGATCTTTTCATCAACATTAAAATTTCAGCAGGGAAAAGGGCCACATTTTCCGTAAACATTTAATCACAGTTGCAAGTTCAAATATTTAAAATACTGAGGGAATTTGAAACTGAAATTATGAATTTTAGAATGAAACCAGGAATTATCGAAGTGGTGAGTTTTCCCTGTTTTCCAAACAAGTCTGTCACACTGTAAAGACAAATTTGCTCATTTGCTGAATTATAAATACATAAAAACCTTTGTAGGTGGCATATTTATGGGACACATGTGGAGGGGGAGGAGGGGAAGGTCGAGGGGGTAAGAAGGAATCTTTGTTATGATTTTCTGACATTGTGAGTTACTGCGAAACAAAAAGGAGGTGTTGCCCAATTTTCAGTCCCTGTTTATTTTCCTTTTCTTCCCATAAATTAATTCATTTCAAGAAGCACTGCATTCGCTCAAGATATCCACTTCAGATGTTCTTCACAAAACCATGCAACTGTACAAGAAGTCTCATTTTTTAGGGAGAAGTTTAAGAATGTTTAGAATGAGGATTTTCCAGTAAAATTTCATGGTTAGAATACAAGCTCGAACATTATTAAACTACATATATTTTTTTTATCTGCACACAAGTTTGCACCCTTTTTTATACACACCCCTTCTTGTGGCTTGGAACTACTGCAAAGGACAGACGGACCTGGGAGGGGTTTCATAAGTACTGCAAATGGTCTCAGGCACTGCCTTTGTTTGCACTATTTTAAAACACAAAAATCAGGCAGGCAAAAGAAAAAAACGAGTTGCATGTAAAAAACATATATATGTTTTGTACTGAGAGTGGAAAGCTATTGCATGTGCAGTAACCCACAGTAAATGAGGAAAATATAATCTACTGTAACTTGTGCTGCCCTCCATCTCAGGCATATTTGAAATAACTGCTTGCAGCAATGTTTAGTAGTAGGCTGTGTTGATCTCAGAAGAGAAAAGAGATGATTGCAGGAGTTGGGAGCATGAAGCTGGTGTGCACTCAGGAGCAGCCACAGAGTTGCCACAGCCAGACTGAGATTCAAAGCTACTGAAAGTACTGTGAACTTGTAGTGCACAAACCTGGTGAGGACTTAGTCATGTCTGTAAGTGTAAGGGGCAGATGTGTGCTAAAGGGTGAGGTTAGAGGCATCCACACCTCCAGTACTGTGTTCAGTTCTGGGCCCCTTACTACAAGAGAGACATAGAGGTCTCAAAGAGTGTCCACAGCTGGGCAGCTGAGGGGAAGTGGGATTGTTCAGCCTGGAAAACAGGAGGCTCAGGGGAGACCTTGTCATTCCCTCCAACTACCTGAAAGGTAGTTTCTTCTCAGAAGAAAAATTTATTCTCAGGAAGAGTGGTGAGGCATTGGAATAGGCTGCCCAGTGAGATGGTGTAGTTACCATCCCTGGAGGCTTTTAAGGAAAGGGTGGATGTCACAGGTGTGATGACTGGATGGAAGGGTCACGTCACTCCCATTTACAAGAAAGGGAGCAAGGAGGACCCTGGGAACTACAGGCCGGTGAGTCTCACCTCTGTGCCTGGGAAGATCATGGAACAGATCCTCCTGGATGACGTGCTCGACCACATGAGGGACAGGCATGTCATCCGTGACAGCCAGCACGGCTTCATCAGAGGAAGGTCATGCTTGACCAATCTGGTGGCCTTCTATGATGGAGTGACGGCATTGGTGGGTAAGGGAAAGGTGACCGATGTCATTTACCTGGACTTGAGCAAGGCCTTTTACATGGTCCGCCACCAAATCCTCATCTCCAAATTGGAGGGATGTGGATTTGATGGGTGGGCCACTTGATGGATAAGAAACTGGTTGAAAGGCCGCAGACAGAGGGTGGTCATCAATGGCTCTACGTCCAGGTGGAGGCCGGTAACGAGCGGTGTCCCCCAGGGCTCTGTGTTGGGACCGGTGCTCTTCAACATCTTTATCAATGACATTGATGTAGGAATCGAGTGCACCCTCAGCAAGTTCGCTGATGACACCAAGCTGAGCAGTGCAGTTGACATGCTTGAAGGAAGGGCTGCCATGCAGAGGGACCTCGAGAGGCTAGAAAGGTGGGCAGGGTGAACCTGATGAGGTTTTGCACTTGGGCCAGAGGAATCCCAGGCATCCGTACAGGCTGGAAGGAGCGGTCCTTGAGAGCAGCCCTGTGGAGAAGAACCTGGGGGTCCTGATAGGTGAAAAACTTAATATGAGCCAACAGTGTGCCCTTGCAGCTCGGAGGGCAAATGGTATCCGGGGGTCCATCAGGAGAGGGGTGGCCAGCAGGGACAGGGAGGTGATTGTCCCCCTCTACTCTGCTCTTGTGATGCCCCATCTGGGATACTGCGTCCAAGTGTGGAGCCTGCAGTACAAAAAAGACAGGGAGCTGTTGGAGAGGGTCCAGAGGATGGCCACTAGGATGATCAGGGGACTGGAGCACCACCCCTATGAGGACAGGCTGAGGGAGCTGGGCTTGTTCAGCATGGAGAAAAGAAGGCTGCAGGGTGACCTCATTGCAGCCTTCAGTACCTAAAGGGAGCCTACAGAGGGGAGGGAAATCAACTCTTTGAAAGGGTTGATATGTGTTGGACGAGGGGAAATGGTTTTAAGTTGAGGGAGGGGAGATTCAGGTCGGACATCAGAGGGAAATTCTTTACCCAGAGAGTGGTGAGGTACTGGAACAGGCTGCCCAGAGAGGTTGTGGATGCCCCGTCCTTTCAGGTGTTCAAGGCCAGGTTGGATGGGGCCCTGGGCAGTCTGGTTTAGCATTAAACGTGAAGGTTGGTGGCCCTGCATGTGGCAGGGGAGTTGGAGATTCATGATCCTTGAGGTACCTTCCAGCCCTGGCCATTCTGTGATTCTGTGTGATTCTGTGTGGGCTGGTGGTTGGACTGGATGATCTTAGTGGTCTTTCCAACTGTAATGATTCTATGATCCTGTGGGCAATAGTGTCTGAAAGCAATAAGCCCCTGAGGGATCTCTCAGGTAGTCCCTCTGAAGGCAGGGTTGTGTCTTTGGGCACAACTAATGACCCTGTCTATGGATTGACTTTGCCTGGCCCCTGGCATCCTTCCCTCTCATAATTCCCAGGGCAGTGGGAGTACCTCCAATGCAATGGGCAGCACCCATTTAAGTACTACTTCAGAAACAAAGTTTACTGACTAGATCCCAAAGCCTTTCTCAAAAACTTGGCTCTTTAAAAGGACTCTTAACAAGAATTTCAATCTCCAACCACCCAGCAAGTCCCAGCAGTACTTCCCACTCGTTGGAGTGGCACTGTCAGCATGAGGATGGGCAACTCTGCATAGCTATTGTTTCTTAGGAGAATAAACATCTATCTGTTTTTGTCTCCATCCTTTTTGGTGCAGGATTCACACCTCTTAAAGTTGTGAATGTAAAACTGAGTTCTTACTGAGCTGCTTCAGGATGAACCAGAGAATGATCAATTCTACCTACCTGCTCTATGCAAACGCATATCCTTTGCACCAGAAAGCAGTACAATTTCCTGGCTCCCATCTTCTTGTCCTTTCTCTTGTTCCTCCATCCCCAAAGGATTTTTTGGCTGTATTTCTTCCAGCTGCTGAGTCTTCAGCTCAGCTACCACTGCCATTCTTAGCACAGACTGAAGGTCACATGCATCCTTGACATAGGTGAGCTCATTGCGCCACGCATCTAGCACCTTGATTGGGATGGTAGGGTGCTGTGTGTTCCACACTGAAGTACTTCTGTGCACAGCCCTCAGAACTTTGCAATGGAAAATGTATATGCTGCTTTTAGCTTGAAGTCAGCATAGTTTAGCTTACCACCGAATTCACAGGCAAAGCCACTTTTTCATATTTGGCAAAATTTACTTATGTGGTCAGTCAGATGTGTAAGTCAATAAAACAGTGTAGGGAAGGATCTAATTATCCAAGTTAGTGGTTGGATCCATTCTTCTCCCTTTCTGTGGGGAATAACTTCCACTGAGCTTGAGTTCCCACACTGTGAGTAGGAGGGAAGAGGCCTGAAAGTTTTGCACTTTCACAGTATACTTACTACTGACATTCTTCAGAGCTTCTGAATTACAGCTTTCATCTGCAGGCTTTTTGAGGACAGTCTTTATTTCCTTCTATTCATCTCTGGATGGATCTTTTGAAATTGTGCAAAATCATATTTCCTCAGGCAACACAGATAAATCAATACGTTCCCTTCTCCCAATGTTTTTGTACAGTTCAACAATCCTCCACGTTGCCATTTGTGTTTTTTCACTTGAGAACACGAACACACTTTTCAGTAATCATGCTGGTAGGCATTATAGAGTAAGTTCTGCAGAGATATTAACTGAGGCACAGGTATGTTCAGATTTACAGTCTGTGTTAGGGGCCATCAGACTTGTGTAGCTCTCATTGTGCTTGTAGGTCAGCTGAACCAACTTTGCACTTTGATGCTGAAAACATGAGCTTAGTTCTACTTGAACAACAAAGGGCAAGCAAAACTTGCACACCATGCTGTTCTGACTAAATGTAGAAAATCTAACAAGTCATCCAACTTCTGCATATGCTTTTAGTGACAAAGCTGTTAAAAAATTCGTGTCCCACAGCAATCTTATTCTCTCATCCCTGAATTTAACATTTTCCATTTCAGCACAGGCCCAATGTAACGAGAAGGAATAGCAAAGTTTGTACTGCTGCTGCACTTGATCTATTTGCATAATGTTACAGTATGCTAGACAAAATGATCCATTATTCATTGCAAAGGAATTATCCAGTCATTCAATATATGCCAACAGTCAGAGCAAAAATATCAGTATCAAAATTTCCTTAATCCAAATCACTATTAACTTCATTATACTCTGTCACATCTTGACAAAGCTGCATTTCATTTAACAAGCTGTTTCTATCACCTAAGCAAAGAATTTTGGCAGCAGATAAACTGCAAGGGAACTCAGAAGACCCTAGAAGGGTTTTTGAAAGCTCTCATAAACACCCATACATACTGTACCATTCATTTTGCTGCTATTCATTGATCATTTTATGTGATGTAAGAGCTTTAAAAGGTTGCATGCCAGGGTTCCTGTGGCAAACAAGAGTGTGCTGGTTGCTATTTAAATGAAGAACAATCACTTTGACAAGAACAGAGATGTTATATTCTAGTTGCTTATATTTACTTACTAATTTTCTCCTTCTTAATGTAAAGGTTGTATAGTTTTGCTGGATTGGCTTGGTAAGAAATCACAACAAATTATTCTTTCTCCAGAACTGCATCAATCTCCTCCATTGAATTTCCACTCTCAGTTTTCCTCCACGTTTTTTTAGGCTTTGCCACTTTGCATTTTCTCTTATTTTTCCACCCCATAAATCTATCTGTTTAGTTTACCTGCAATTAAACAGCAGTCCATACATTTACTTGCTGCTGTTGAGCACTTGAAGCAAGCCACATGGAAAAAAAAACCCTAGAGGAGTGCTATGAAGGTGCTGTTTGCACAATGACCACATCATATCTTCCTGCTTGTTACTGCTGTGGAATTCCCCTGGCAATAGCCGCCCCTTAGCCAAGTGACAGACAGACATGAAAATCCTCTCTTTCCAGGGGCAAGCACAGAGTATTCCTCATCACTGTGTGTCAGCTGCAGTTTTGGTCTCTGACATACACTGTACAGAATTTAGCAACTGATAGGCAGAAGCCAATCTCCCTAGCCAGAAGGGTTTATGTTCTAATTGCACCAATACATTCTGATAACATTGAAAGTAATACAGGATATTCAAAGAAGTGTTCAGGATCTAAAGCATTTGTGATCCAGTGACATTTATGCTATAAAAAGGGTCTTATTCACTCTGGGGGAAATGGAATCTGAGTACCAGAGGCAGCTTCATACCATGAATCATTTGAAGTTGCAGTGAAGTCCTGTATTTATCTAAATTAGAAAGTGTTCAATGAGGGAAACTTTATTTTACTGAAGAGTATTAAGGGATGGGATTCAGATGCGTAAGGCATTCAGTGCCATTTTAGATACTGATTGAAGGCAGTCAGAAATGAGGAAAAGGTTTTGTTAAAAAGAAGTGCTTTAGGGCAAACAAAGACATGCTTAGATAAGGAATCTCCTCCTATTTCACTGGCTGTGGGGTTCACTGCTGTAGGGCCTGGCAGACCAAGCAATTTCTGCTTAGCAGCTTGAACTCTCTCAAGTTACGTAATGGTACAAAAAAAATGAGAACCCATTCACTCTGAGCTAGGAGAACTCAAATTCCCTTGCAGGTTTATGAACAAACTCAGTAGTTTTGTAGCTTCAGTTAAAAAACTGGCCTGTTGGTTGCTCTTAAGGAAGTCTCATCAGACGCACCAAAAACGTCTTTTCAAATGTCAGAAGTTGTCAGTATAGAATAAGTTAACAAGTCACATTGCCAGCATTTTCTGTTTCTGGTCATACCAAACAGGGACAGACAGATAATCTTTTATTTTATTTTATTTTATTTTATTTTATTTTATTTTTATTTTATTTTATTTTATTTTATTTTATTTTTATTTTATTTATTTATTTTGAACTGAGTAAACCCAGGCAAGGCAAGAGAGGGATTCAAACAGCCACACGTAATGATAACCCCACAGGAATTACAAGGATGCTTACAGCTGGAATTATGACTCTTTGGTAAGGCTGGAGTACAGCTTGGGAGCCTGATTAGGATGAAGTAAGAGATGATAGAATAGTTTGATCATTTCACAGGGTATCTGATAGCGTGCGGTGGCAAAGAGGAGGAGGATGGACATTAAACGAAACAGATTAAAAAGCACTGCATTCAAATGTACAAGTATTATGCCCACACTGCAGGAGACAGCAGGAGGCAGTGAATCATCCAACATTTAAATCAACACCCCCTTAAAACAAAATGTATTCAGCTCAACGTGGGTATCTCCAGCGGGCTCCAAAAGTTCTGACAATGCGTGGCACAGGTTACTCACATCTCACTCTGCCCATAATGCAGCCACCATTTAGTAAGTAACTTGATTCAGAGACGTGGAGACTTTCTGATGAATCATAAAATGCTCAGTACCTCATTTAAGGGCTTTCTGTTACCACTGTAGCAATAATTTTCTGTACAAAAGGGCTTTCAGGGACAGAATGATGGGATGGGAAGTGGAGAGGAGAAAAATGAGAGGGGAGAAATAAATTCAGGGGTCCTGGAAATGGGCAGTGAAAGTGCCCTGGAAACAGCATGTATGTTCACTCCATATTTTTTATTTTTTTTTAAGAAGAGAATATTGATGAGACGTTAATCAGATTGTTAAAAACCTGGCAGAATAAATGTGTCAACAAAACTCCTTTTTTACCCACATTCTATTAAAACACTTTGAAGGATTTCTATGGAAACAGTAGGCTGTTACAATGGGAAATACCCAGCATAACTGAAAATGTCAATCTTCCTTTCAGCAGTGAACTGGCCATAAATAGAGAGTCCGTGGAGCAAAATTGGTATCACTTGGAAGCAGAGCTTAAAGTGCATCAACAAAGGAATACTTACAGTCCAAGGCAAAGCATGTGATTGCCTCTGCGAGTAGCAACAGCACCGTGTTAGCAATAAAATATTTAATTACACTGTCCCTTATTTCTGAAGAGTGTATTTGGAGATATCAGAATACAGCATCTATTTGAATGTACCAAAAATGGTCCCTGCTTCTAATATTTGAGAACTAGGAGATGACTCCTAACACAGAACAAAAGGGAGAGCTCACGGATTGCCCACTTTCTTTATTTGATAACTGATGACACTCCACGTCGCACAATCAGTAATATTGCCTCTGCCTCATCTACTGCCCACTCATGCCTTCTCTTTCACCACACCATTCTCAACGTCATTTTTAATTAACTCTTCTCGTGGCTCTCCTATTGCCCAGAATAGACGATTCTGCCTGAATTCAAAACCGAAACCTTAAAACCACGCTGTATTCTTTAAAACCCCGTAAATCAGGGAAGAGCTCTTGCTCTTTTTAGAAGACCCTCAGCTATGCACACTTCCCTCCCACACTCTTCCCACACACAGATTGTATGACAGGAATAGCTGCTTCCTAAAGCATGAAATATTATGAAGGCTCTTTCTAAATCTTAGATCATTAATCTCGCTTAAGTCTCCACATCTCTAGATCACATTAAAATGTCATGATCACGTTTTTGCAACGCACGAGGTGCGCTCCGAAAGTAATGCCTCCCATTTTTATCATGTTCCCACAACATCAGAGGTGAATGCTGGTGGTATGGCAGCAGGGGGTGAACTTTTCCAGAAATATTTCTTGACATTTTGTTGCTGTGTAACAGATGGCAGCAGAGGGGCAGTCTGACAAAATGGTGTCTGACGTGGGAGTCAGGCCTATGAAGCTGTATCATTGAATTCCTCCGTGCATAAATAATGGCATCCATTCATATTCACTGATGCTTGCTGAATGTTAATGGAGACCAAGCAGTGGATGTGAGCACAGTGAGGTGGTGCGTTTCAGCAGTGGCAACATTGACCTCTGTCAGATTTCAGGGAACAAAGCAGGTAGGCTCTTGTTCATCACTGGTGAAAATGTGTTGCTCATGGTGGTGACTGTATTGAAAAATAGCGTTTTGTAGCTGAGAATTTGCTCTGTCAAATGGTGCTAATGTGCTCTTTGTACCCAGACTAGTTTCCACAGAATTAAATAGGAGGCATTACTTTTGGAGCAACCTATGTATATTTCTGCTGCTTTTCATACAGGGAGAAAATAAGCACTCCTTCAATACTCAACTTGTTTAGCACTGTATTTGTGGAGAACATTGGTTCATGCACTTCAAGTAATTT
The DNA here is from genome assembly GCF_019232065.1 of Centrocercus urophasianus. Lineage (NCBI taxonomy): Eukaryota > Metazoa > Chordata > Aves > Galliformes > Phasianidae > Centrocercus > Centrocercus urophasianus. The sequence continues at coordinate 1,532,773 of NW_024885022.1, forward strand.
CCAATTAACAACACAGGTTTCAAAATGGTGGCTGGAGATTTTTTTCTCCATCTCACGAAGGGTTACAAACAAAGCACAGACATGTCGTAAACATATTTTTCATGACTGCCTCTTAATGTCTGCCTCTGAAATCGTGGAGAGCCAGGCCACCTCTTGCTGATTTTGCAAGTGATTTTGACAAGTTGGGGTCAAGGAAATGGTGGCAAGCAGCATCTTGGGTAAGATCAGGCAGTGATTCATGGGTGATATACAGGGTAAAACTACTGGTCTTGACTACCATAATCCTGTTGTGTTAGATTGGTATCACTGCTTAGTCATCAAAAACATGAATTGCTGTCAAATACAATAAAGATGCCTTTTCCCCCCCCATCTTTCATATTTCTGACAGAATGGAATGCTTTTCACGTATGGACGATGAAATCTGGAGGGCCATGACATAACTTGAACAGAACATTGCCCGTTTCTTCTGATTGTTATTTGTTGATAAGTCCACTTAATTTAATGTGCCAAAGTAATAACAAGATGGAATTTAAGATAAGCATTCCAGAACATATTATTTAGGAATTCTGTGGGCAGTATGGTGTTTCATGCACTGTGTTGCTTGTTGTATCAGTAATGAGTTCATGACTAAATACCTTTTGGGCATTTGCCAAACTGATGGAATTGTGAAAGGCTAAGGAACTGCAAGAGTGATGGCCTGAAACTACGGAGCCCAGCAATGCAAAAAAGATCAGTAGAGGATTTTTTGGTACCCACTGGGAAATTAGGCAATTACACCTGATCAGCGTCAAACTCGTGTGGACACACAGGGATTGAAGAAACACCACACAATCACAATGCAAAGAATAACACAGAGCCATACTTCAGTACCTTCCAAAAAAACTTGTTTGTTTGAGAATGCTTTGAACCAGGTACTCCAGGTATGATATCCATCTTCGCATCACTAGTCTGCTTTTAAAACTTCAGTTGCTTGCTTATAATCAGTTGGAAACACCAAGATTTTTGTATCTTCATCAGTGAATCTTAAAACTAGTACAGTGAGTCAGTAAAAACAAAGAACAAAAAGATCCCTTGCAGCTAAGGAATTTCTTTTTTTTCTTTTTTCTTTTTTTAATGAAGTAAATTTTATCATGACTACATGAGGAAAAAAGCAAATATGAAACGTGAGGTATTTTCTGAAAAGTATTTTCACTGCATAATGTGCTTCCTTATGTACAAGGAAGTAAATTCATTAAGATTTTTGCCAGAAAAGAAAGAAGACAACATATGCCATTTTATTATCGCTAGAAATGTCAGGAAGCTCTGACAGTTTCAGGTAGATGAATGAATTTCTGCATTAAAGCAAACACCAGATTCTTGACTTACCACACTCTGCTCCATCAGGTCCAGTCTTGTAAACTAGCACTGGGTGAATAACTGGTCACCAGGGAAGGAGACAGGTTCACAACTGACAATACTTTTCTCATGTCCTGAGTGTAAAATCATTCAGCATAATGGAAACATGAAAAATTGTCCTAGATGAAAATCTCTTCCTTTTATTGTAGTTCTGAAGAATAAGGACCTAGAAAGAGATGTAAATAAAGACATTACTAACAGAATCAGTTGCAAAGATTTCTGTCTGTAGGAATAAGTTTGAATCAGTTTTACTGACAAAACCCATGGCCAATGGTAGTTGATGATTGACTGCTATGAAAATAGCTGATCCCTTTGTTCCTGAGATGACAATATGTGAGTGCTCTTGACATCAGAAGGCTAACTGTGCTACATGATTTTGTTTTGTTTTGTTTTCTTGGCAATATTACCAGAAAAGGAAGGGTCTGAATGAATGACACAGGGCAGGCTGCTTCTTGGATTTCCATGAGTATGGATGCACATCATCTGGGTTAAAAGTGCCTGATTAAAGTGTAGATTTTTTTTCTAAAATTGTCAACCTGACCTGTTTCCCAAACCCAAATGCTTGCTGCTTTTAAAATGGCATTTTGGCAAATGTGTTGGTAGGACTGAAGTCAGTTTGAGAGATACATTTAAGTCGTTCTCATGCACCTGAACTAATGAATCCTGCTTACTACAGATGTGCCCCTTTTGTACCCTGTAAGTTCCTTCACTGCGTTAACCCGCTTCCCTCCCATGTCTCTCTTCCGACCCATCCGACATAGATGTCATGTCCTACTGCCTTTCCAGCACTGTGCCAGGGCCTGAAAGCCCTGCAGACCAGGCCTGTAGTGCCTGCTCCTCCTGCTTCATCTTCAGTGTGCCTGTCTTCAAGGCTGGCTGCCCAACTCAGCTGATCATGCTCCCAAATCTGCACAGAGAGTTCCGTCTCTGAGAACTCGATTTCCCTGCCCAGCCTGGCCAGATGTAAAGGAAAGATAAAGAATAGGGGAGCAAGAGGGGAGAAATTTAAGACTGGCAGATACAGACAGACCAGGTACTTAATTCTCGTCTTCTCCCAAGGATAAGCAAATTAAAATAAGAATCAGAAATCTAGCACAGTGAGGGAGTGAATCAGAAGATGCTGTAATGCATTTTACTCAGACCATAGTCCTATGGGTACACAGCTATAACACAGCAGAAATGAAACACATTTAATAAGCCCTCGCCCCTCACCTAACAAAATAAAAAATAAGCGTGAATACAAGGTAATTCCTTGCTATCTGGTTCAATAAGAAGGCATCCACTGTAGCTCTAAAAGTTAGCTTTCTATGATTTTGTTTCAAGATACTAATAAAGGATTTCAGTATTTCTTTGAAATACCTTAAGACTTGAACCTGTTTCAGATACAGCTTGTGGTAAGGAATATTAATCAGGATGTAGCTGACTGATGTAATGAGTATCATGGGAGATGGGATTTGGTAAAAAGAGTTAATTGGAGTTCAACATGGAATTGGGGCATGATCTGAAATCTCGCTGCAATAATTCCAAGGCTGTTTGTGCATGCATATGTGAAACCCATGATGGCAGCTTTTCTTTGGGAAGTGTCCTTTTCATAATCCTAACACACTGTGCAGGAACCAATTAAAGTTCAGCGCACTGTTCACCAGAGAAGAAATTCTGGCATATAAACTCCTCCAGACTCTCTTAAATAATCTGGGACCAGTTCTCTCTTTGTCTGTTAGGTTCACATCAGGCTTTCCTTCCTTGGTAAACATCCTCAGTGGTGTGCTTAGTAACCCAATAAAAAAAAGAATAATTCCAGCCCGTTTGCATGAGCATTGGAGAGCAGTGAGCATGGGGATGTTGGAATGAAAAAACTGAGAACATGAAGCAAGAGTATGAGAGGAGTGGCTATGCAAAAATACCAAAATCCAATTTACCAGATGGTGTCAGAAGTAGAAAAAGAGGGAAAGAGAAAAGGGAAAAATATTCCCCAACAGGGCTTTCCTGAAGACCTCATGCTGCTGCTAACAAGAAAATTGCAAAATTCCAGAGGATCAGTGCAGAATTCATACTGTTCTTGCCAATAGAAATGTGAATGCTTGTCCATGGGCAGGGGACATACACTTATCTCCAAGCAAGTGTTACACTGGTATTTTCAAACCATCTACCCCCTCATAAGATAAGTTAAACAATGTGAATGAAAAACAAACAAACATTTAAAAGCCTGATGATAAGAACACAAAATATTCTAACATTTTTTGGTCTCGTTTTGTTTGTTCACAGCTAGTGGCTTATTTGTTTTCACGTGGGGGCTACTGCTACTGTAAAAGCCATTTATAATTTTATCAGAATTTTAATAAAAGTAACTGAACACTCAAATCTCCCAAGCTCTTTCAGTTATAATCCAGGGAGGGAGACACTTTTCTTAATGGCACTCAAGTGACTTAGCCAACATCAACTGTTTTTGTAACACTGGCCCCATTGTTGGTGATAATAAGACTGGGAGAGAGACCTTGGGAGGTAAACCACACATTTATTTGGTCTTTAAGATTTACTGTGGTCTTGGTTACTGTGTGATCTTTGTGAAACTCAAGGATGCAAAATGCAGTGTTTACATAGACCATGGCCAGCAGCCTGGACATGGCTTTCCCATTCTTATTTCTGGGAAATGAGACGCTTCTTGCACTCAGGTGTTTGGCCCCTGGTCCCGCAGTCCTGAGAATGTGTTTGGTGCTCAACTTCCCAGCTTATTTTCTTGGGCTGTATTCAGCACGGTGTAGAAGTGATACTGAGCAGATTGCCAACTATGTTCAGGGGAGCTTGTCAAGTCCTGATGATACAATAGCCCCGAGCCAATTTACCTGTCTGTTGGACACAGGAGAACTGGGCAGGTACCCACAAGAGAGACTGTGACTGCCCCAGGAATAATCTGTGGGGGAACAGAAGAGTTGTTGTTGGTCTCTGATGCCCATTTCATCCAAATTAACTGGAGTCAAAGCAAAAAGGCTGCTGAACAGTGGGCTGAGCACTTCATATCTGTTCTGCTCCTCCTTAGCTATAGGGAACATAGGGGTAGGGCTGCATGGGACTGTGGAGACAGAGGGGATCTCAAGCCTTCCAGAAACCACTTCTGTGTTCGCAGAATAAGAATTAAGGATAGAAGTAGAAAAGTTGCACGCCCTGCATACTCACTGGCTTTCCCTGTTCAACTTTCTGGTAGTCATTCTCTGTTTTCTCAGTGACCATAAGCGGGCTGTTTAGTTTTCTGTTCTTCAGTCTCCTCATTGTACTTCTTCCAAGTTACCTCTTTCAGGGAGATATTATCAAGCTTATCTAATAATACTTGTTGAAAACTTTATGATTCTCTCCTGCAGGAAAGGAAGATGTTTCAAGATTGGTAGCTGAACTCAATGGCACAGCTTCTTGTTTCAGTCAGTGATAGATTTCTCAGACAGCTATCATTTGGGTTACATCCTCTGAGGCTCTGAAAAAATGTTTAGCCTGAACGTTTCAGCCATTGTAAACACAGGGGAGAGGAAGCACAGAGGGAAAGAAGAAAATTCCACCCAAAAAGAAAGATAAAAAATAAATATACCTAAACCCTAAATTCATTTATGTCTTACAACATAAGCTTTCTGGAAGCAGCTAGAAAATAGAAGCCTAAGCTGAAAGGTGTTCCCATCGAAGTCCTTTGATCAATGCCTTTTTTGGTTTGATTTGGCCTAATTACAATGATTTGAAAATCCTATTTTATGCATATGCAGTAAAATAAGTGTCACTTTGGCCTCTTAAGAAAACTCCAAGTCCAGATAAACCCTGACTGTACACACACACACTCACACACATGTATTTCTAATTTGGCAGCTTTGTGAAGAATTTAGTATGGCTATATGCTAAAGGAGGCAGGAAATAAGAATTACCTATGAGTAGATCTGAGCCTTGGAAACCCCTTCTTTGTAGTACAAGATGGCGTGAGTCCAATTCCCCACCTTGATATTTCCCTGTTGTTGAGAAGGACAATTGTTCTGGGGTCATCTCCAACTGAAGCCGATTTCTTCAAGCCCTCACTAACACACACCAGCTTAGAAACAGTAGCATATCATCATAGGGGAGAGGCTTTCAAATTTTATCACCTAATAGGATACAGAAACTGTTTAAAAGGGTTCAGGTGAACGCAAGTTTCTCCACTTTACAGCTTCTTGCAGCCTTTCCGCATGTGGAAATACACTTGGAAAGTTCCAGAGACAGAACTTTCACCCTCCTGCATGTCACCTTTGCTACAGCTTACAGTTTACAGGAACGTGGGGGACCAAATCCTTACCTGACATTGGTAACTGTGGACAGCCCCAAATGGAGCACATCTACTTGCCTCTGGGACTGCAGGAACGTGTGCCCATGCACCCAGCCCAGTGAGACAGAGCAGGTCAGAAATATGTAGGCTGAAAAATGCCTTATGAAAAAGTAGTCTGCAGCATCAGCTTGGCTGGCCATTTGCAGCAGTGGAAAACACTACTGTGCTGTGAGCTCTTAAAGCAGCCCAAGGAGAAGAAAAGAGGAGAGGAGAACCTCTCTGCTTCACTTTCCCAAGACAGTAGTAATTTGAACAATGAATGCTGAAAGAAAAAACTTTGCTTTGGGCTTTTTGCTCATTTAAGGGTTTTGTTCTTCTCATTTCACATCTCGTTTCATACTCATTCATAGCACCTTGCCATCTGTTCAGTACCACTTATACATCGAGATCCATCTAACCCTACAAAAATGCAAGTTTCAACTATCTTTACTTTTTTCCCCGGAAGATGGATTGACCAAATTTGCTTTTGATTACTGGTCTTTGAACTTATTTTATTTAAGTGCGGTCATCTTCTGAATATATCACTCCGTAAATATGTCATAGTAGGGTTTCGTGTTTACTGTTTTCAATGACTTCCAGATCAAATTTATTTGGTTTTAAACCAAAAAGTTGGTACGTGTGCTTGGTTTTGGGCTAGGGTTTGTTTTGTTTTGTTATGGGTGTGTGCAATGGAACATGGACGGAAGCAAGACTAACCAGTGTTACGCTGTCGGCCATGCCTCTGGAAGTCAGGCTGACTCCTGCCTTCACTCCATCACCCACAAGAAGGATTTTACAACGGGGATTTCACTAACAACTCCATTTCTGACATGAGAGATGGGACAGTGTGTATTTTGCCTTCCTGTAGCCCCGATGGCACTTTGCTAGCAAGAGGACTGAAAAGTAATGACAGACTTTACTTTTGCAAGGGAAACGTACATATGAAAGTAGTAATACACATAGGGAACAGATCTGTTGACTAAGAACATGCCATTTTCACACAGTCACATTTCTGTCTGAAACCACACTTTATACTCCAGGCATGGTTCTGTTTTCTTCTGCCGTGGCAAAGCAGATGTGAAACATTTAAAATCTCTTAACAGGACCCAACCTAAGGCTAAATGACAAAATCCTAACAACATAATCCCTAAATTTACATCCCTAGTATTTCAAAAGATCTCTAACAGGATAAAAAAAATCTTGATAAATCAAAATTTTCTTACTGAAGAAAAAGCAAAGAGCCATGACTCATCCAATGGTCAGTGAGGCAAATGTCCCTATGAACTCGTTTTGAACAATAAAAGTTTTTAAGATGCAATTTAAAAAATGCCTCAACTTCCCAGCCGTATTTGCCCACAGTATACTGGAGGAGGAAATGATATATCTGGATTGGTTTCTGGGAAATCTCAGCCACGACCCTGCTAATATGCCTGTTCTTCAGTCTGGGGTGGAGACCAACTCCCCTTTAAAGTGTCCTGTATTACGTTTTTCTTGTAAAGTGAATCAGTGATACAGTGGACACCTCAAAAAAAAAAAAAAAAAAGGTTGCATCTTGCTGCAGCAAAGACTTCAAAATGTAGTTTCTGCAGGAGAATAAGGCTCTTTTAAGGTCCCAACAGCCATTTCTTGGCCAAATAAAATACCCCTTGCACTGCAAATGTCCATGGTTAGTCTATGACAATTACTCTTTTTCAAAGGTAATAAGTCTAGAATCTAATTTTACAACAGACCCTGGAGACATGAAGCAGAAATCCAACTACCCATATTTTGCAATCGTTTCTTGGCATGATCCATATGGTAATTAAAAACCCTTTAATGGAAATTACTGCCACAATTTGAAGGCTTCCCTAATCCAGCTATGGTATCTGCAGCACCTCCAGGCACCTGTCTTGTTCTCATAATACAAAATCAACAATACCATGGTAGGGCTAGAGGGGATGTCTGAAGGTGATGAGAACTTCGAAAGGAATGCCAGTACTTAGCTGGTGCTTGGATATTTTTTTTTTCTTCTTCTTCTTTTTTTTTTTTCTGTTATTGTTTTCTTATTTATCTAACCATTCTTTTACCAGGAAATATCAGGGACAAATGAGGTTTTTTTTCACCAAGGCATCCAGACCAAATAATACTAAATGATCTTAGCAAAAAATTAACTAAAACAACAACATTTAAACACTATAATTCTAAACATGGCCTTCAGCTACATACATGCCAAGCTACAATAGTTGCAATGCAGTAAATGAATGTGAGATATACACTGACAAACTAAAAACTTGATTTTTGCCAGGGTAAGGACAAAGCTCTATTAAATGTTTTGAAACTGCAGTCTTGAAATGATCAATTATCAACAGAGAGATGCATGGTTCTGTTTTGTTTGTGTTTCATTTTTTTGGTTTGTTGCGATGTTTTCTGCTTTTTGTTGCTGCTGTTTTTTGGTTGTTGTTTTTTCTAAATGAAATTTAACCATTCACTGTTGGACTTGTTTGCCCAGTTTTCCCAGTAGTGGAAATGCCATACCTTTCAACAGGGAAAGTGCACAGTATCCTCCTGGATTAATTTTGTTTATCAGTTTCACAAAGATGGAAAAATCCAAACAGTGGTGCACACAGTCTTATGAGCACAAATGTTTGTTTCTTTTGCACTGGATAAAAAATTCCAGCCCTCCATTCCAAATAGAAGCTTCACTACAGTGCAATTCCTGGATTTGCAATATTCAACACAAATCTTTTTTTAGTATAATACCATTCTGGAGAGGCGCTTGAAAACTGGCTGGAGGGCTGGGCCCAGAGAATGGTGGTGAAAGGAGTCAAATCCAGCTGGGGATCGGTTATGAGTGGTGTTCCCCAGGGGTCAGTACTAGGGAACTGCATTCTTCAATATATTAACTGCCGACCTGGATGAGGGCATTGAAAGCACCCTCAGGAAGTTTGCAGATGATACAAAGTTGGCTGGAAGTGTTGATCTGCCTGAGGGTAGCGAGGCCCTAAGAGGGATCTGGACAGGCTGTAATGCTGGGCTGAAGCCAATGGGATGAGGTTCGACAAAGCCAAATGCTGGGTCCTGAACTTTGGCCACAGCAACCCCAGGCAACCCTACAGGCATGGGCAGAGTGGCTGGAAGACTGCGTAGAAGAAGTGGACCTGGACATATTGGTTGATGCTCGGCTGAGCATGAGCCAGCAGTGTGCCCAGGTGGCCAAGAAAGCCAATGGCATCCTGGCTTGTATCAGAAACAGTATTGCCAGCAGGAGCAGGGAAGTCACTGTTCCCCTGTACTCAGCAGCACTGCACCTCAAGTACTGTATTTGGTTTTGGAGCCCTCAATACAAGAAAGACGTTGAGGCCCTGGAATATGTCCAGAGAAGGGCAGTGAAACTGACGAGAGGTCTGGAGCACAGGTCTTATGGAGAGCGGCTGAAGGAGCTGGGAATGTTCAGCCTGGAGAAGAGGAGGCTCAGGGGAGACCTCATTGCTCTCCATAACTACCTGAAGGGAGTTGTAGTGAGCTGGGGGTCGGCCTCTTCTCTCGTATCATTAGTGATAGGACCAGAGGGAATGGCTTCAAGCTGCACCAGGTGAGATTTAGGTTGGTCATTATGAAATACTACTTCTCTGAAAGTGTGGTCAGGTGCTGGAATGGTCTGACCAGAGAGGTGGTGGAGTCACCAACCCTGGAGGTCTTCAAGGAACATTTGGACATTGTGTTGAGGGATGTGGTTCAATGAGAACTATTGGTGATAGGTGGATGGTTTTCTGGATGATCTTGTAGGTCTTCTCCAACCTTGGTGATTCTGTGGTTCTGTGATTCTATAGCAGGGAACACATATACAGTAAACAATCACCTATACCTGATTTTCCAGCTTACTGCACTATTGTATAATGGTGGCAGAGCTCTCCACACTGTTTTTCTGCCCATCAGAGTGTACTGAAGTATGAAATCACAACTCCTCATAAGGAATCTCTTGCCTGTTGGGCACGCTTCTGGTGCACGGGAGAATGGGCTCAATGTAACAAGCCCAGGATCTGTTTTCAGATACTTTTACAGAAAGCACAGTGGAAGCCAGAGAAATAGACAGAAAAAAAATCAACAGCCTTCACCCTAGACTATTTATTGTTTTAAATTCCAACAATATGCCTTCCACAAAAATAAACTTGTGATATTACTAATCTGTTAATCTGCCTCTATCTCATATCAAGCTATGGATAAAACATAAAGCAAACGACAAGCAATTTCACCTCCTCAGTAGACAAACACTGTTTATCTTACCATGTACGTTTTGAAAACAGAGGTTTTGGCACAGAAAACTCAATACACAGCAGGTTAAATAAAGCTTTATAAGAAAATACCAAGTAGTCCACCATTAAGACAAAGGAGTGAGGATCTGGATAAAGTGTACTTCAGCTGCTAGTGTTGATTCTGAGACCAACTCACAGAGGCTCTATAGTCAGTTATTACTGTCTCACTCTGATGATGACCAGTAAAATACAAAAATCTGAAATGCTGGTTTCCTGAAATCCAGAAATTATGTAATTTTGGCATTTGACATCTCTTTCTTTGAGTAAGGGATGTGTGAATTCACCATAGATGTTTTTGCAAACCCCCTGACACCACTATTTTGACTAAAATTATTGATTTCTAATCATGATTGAGAGATGATATAAAAGTGAGAGAATCGAGACAACATGGAGGGAGAAAAAAAACACCTTTAGAATGCAATCAATGCACAGTGAAATGCATATAAAAGGAATATATAGTAAAATATGAGGACAGAGGGAATGATAGCAATTTCTGTGAGCTTAAAACTGGAGACATCTATGTTATCCACATATGACTGAGTCAGCATATGGCCACTGATTAAATTCCTAAAATAACATCAACAACACTGTACTTGTTCCCTCCACCATCGTTATGACAAACAGTCTTGGCATGAGCCATGACTGTGAAGTCCACCCTCATCCTGACCTGGCTTAAGCAAAGCTACAGTACACCTTGCAGGCACTTGAAATACTTTTTCTTCACCTTATTTCCAAAATCTGCTGCCTGAACATGCGCATCTGCAACAAAAAGGCAGCTGCAAGCTTCTCAGTTTCGTAGGCAACACTGAACTTTGCCACCCCATGGGTTAAGTAAGAATCAGGGCAGAGATACCCTGAGGCACTGGCTGGGACACGCGAACACCAGCAGCTGGAATGCATGGCTACCCATAAGCAGGCCAGGCAACTCGCTCTCTTGTACAGACCTATGTTGTTTAGCAAGGGCAGGGAGCAACTCGTCACTACTGTGAAATTACTGCCTCCATGAGTCTGCTTACCTTGAACAATGTTACTTGAGCCTAAAGAAATCTCACTGTATAGTTGCCCTTTTTAAGAAGTGAAGCACAGAGTCCTGACAGTTAAATGTGCTTTGTATCAACTTTACTGTAACACCATCTCAGAGCAAAAAGCCTCCAAGGCCTATCTGAGACCTCTAAATACAAAAAAAACCCTTCCAGCCACAGCTAGCGGAATGGGAGGAGAAGAGGAACAGCATGTCTTGCAGGCAGGTGGCACAGTCTCCAAGCAAGACACAGCTGTAAGCTATAGTAAAATGCAATTATGCTCCTCATCACCTCCACGAGGTTCTGCCAGGACAGGGAGTGAGTGGCACTGCTCTGCAGGGCTGCAGCTGCCTAGCTGCAACTCACAGTCTTGAAGAAGCAGCCCTTAGCATAGAGTTGACCCAAAGGTAAAGCACTTTCCATATAGGTTAGAGCATAGTGACCAGCTGCAACGGCCAAGAAGCTGTCCAAATGTTATCAGCTGGTGTACCGTACTGGGCATGTAGAGATTGGAAACCATAGGCGGCTCATTTCACTTCCTGCCAGACATTTATTTTGCAATACAGTAAGTGAAGACAAGACTTTGCATTGCAAATACCCAGTTTCATGAATCTGAGAACTCAAAAACAATTTGTTGACTTTTTTTTTTTTTAATAAGCTGGTTTTGGCTAATTACTTGCATGAAAGCAAAAAGCATGATGGTTAAATCATGTTACTTTAGAATAGCCGTAAGACACTCTGTCTTATGATCAGAGCAGGGGAGCTGCTGCGAAGGGGTTTTCACCAGCTTGAGGTGATCCACACCAAGCAGTAGAGCTGGGCATGCAGCTACAACAAAACACAGGCAGGCTGATAATTGGAAAGCTTATCCTGGTATAAAAATTGCTCACAAAATTCAAAATGGGAAACTGAATTGCCCATAGTTTAAGAGAGTCTCACTACTACCATACACGCTTGGGTTTTGATGTGGTACTGACTTAGAGGAAACCACTGCCCTAAACTCGTTTCATAGATGACTACACAAAGGGGAGATTATCATCATTTCATTTGATGTTGGTAATTAAAGGTTTTGAAAAATAAATGAAAGACAACCCTTTCTTACAGTTTGGAGACTAAGGAAAAGCATATATAGTTTTAAAACATATATATTTAAAACGGGAAGATTTCATATCCTAAGCTTTTATTTCATGTATAATTTACGTAGATATACTGTACTGTGGGTTGTTTGGTATAACTAATGTTGGGGCAGAAAACTTTTAAAATGTAATAAAAAAACAACAACACAGAAAAACCCAAAAAATGAGGTGAATACCATGTGCAAAACCCACAGTCCACACTGTCTTAACCCTTTGCTCCTGTACCCATCTGCCTGTAATTTATTCTAACACTATCAATTTTTACCTGTAAGGGGCCAGCAAGTTTTGCAAGTTTTTTTTAATACCAGTTAACACAAACACATCTGACGAATGGATGAGAGACATAGACATGCTTACAAGAAAGGGGTTTCACATGAAATGAAAAAGTAACATTCTCTGTTTTTCCATAAATTGTATATGTTTTAAGTAACTATTATGTGCATTTATTTATTATAAAATTGGCATTTTTGTTTTTAATTTCTTTGCTTTGATTATTACTGCTGCCTCTGAACGTCCACAGGCACTGCATTTCTTTAACTGACTGGCTATTTCTGAAATAGTACCACTATCAGGTAGATCAGATTATTGGCAAAAGCTTTGGCACCAAAGAGACTCAACAAATAAATTTCATCATGCTGACCCTGTCCTAAACAGCAACTTTATGTGGATAACCTCATGGGAATGGAAGTTGAGAAAGAGCTATTTCAAGGCCGCCAATAACTTAATCTCTGTTTAGTTCAGAATGCAAAGCCATTTTTGTTTCCTTTGCTCAGAGTGCTAAAGAGTTTTTGGGATACTGTAATCCTCTTAAGGTGGGGAGGGCAGCGTGGGGGGCAGGGGTTTGTGGGAGGGAGAGGAGATCCCACTCAAATTATGCCCCATTAAAAAAAATGAAAAATAAATAAAAAGCCAAGTTTTTCATCTTGGAAATTCTCAGCCTCAGTTATGTGAGTGCAAAAAGTAACTTTTATTTGAAGAACTAACACTCACTTCTTTGTTAAGAAAACTTAGGGCACCACCCAGCAGACATGAAGGCTCCTATGTTATCAGCAAACTATTTCCTGGGTATATGTTCACCCTTTCCATGCAGCTTGCTTATTTTTTCA
>NW_024885022.1:1546135-1644621 GCF_019232065.1 Centrocercus urophasianus
CAGAGGCAGAACTGGAGGGGTGCCAAGGGGAACCTTAATGCAGCACCGCCTGCTCTGCCCAAGGTGACCAGGCTCTGCCATTCGTCATCGCCAGGGAACAGCCTGTGAAAGACAGAGGCAATGTGCTCAGCCCTGCAAAATAGAGCAGGGTGGAAGAACGCAAGCTCCTGGCCCCAGGTTAATGGTTAACCTAACCCCTTAGCCACAAACGTGTGGGTAAGCAGTACAAATTTAGCAGCAATCTCTGCGGAGGAATGAGCTTAAACGATTATGTTCTCTGCCCGTCTGTCTTTCCTCTCAGTTTTGGAAGACACTGGTGAAAACTGCTGGATGGGAGTGGGGGGAAGGCAGGGCTCCCAAAGGTATGAGGACCCTACAGAAGAGCAGAAAACTGAGTGTGGGAGGAGAGTCAGGCAGGGCTGCACTACAAGGATGCCCAAGTAGATCCCTGTGGCTCATCTCACAGCACCTCACACTTCTCACCCCACTGTAAGGCACAGGGAGATACTGGAGAGATGGGGAAGGCAAGAGGGAGGCACAGGGTGAGCTGTGGGCTGTACAAAGGGAAGCAGAGGCACTGCAGGCCAGGGAGGGCCAAGGGGGACCCCCACAGCCCTGTCTGACAGCATAACCCCCTGTTTGCCATAAACTCCTGCATGTGAACCTCCGTATTCCCTGGGAAAGACGGATAGAAATGCCACACATGCTGTCAGTAAGGCACCAAGGTCCCCTCTAGCAGCCTTAGGCTGAGCCCAGCAGCGTGACAGAGCTGGGTGCTGAGGGGTCACACCTGGTGGTGTGACAGTGCCATGCCCCAGCAGCATGATAGAGCTGGGTGCTGAGGGGTCAGGCTGAGCCTGGTGGTGTGACAGTGCCCTGCCTCTCCTAGGGGCCGAGGTGAGCCACTGGTGTGACAGAGCTGGGCCTCACCAAGGAGCCAGGCTGAACCTGGTGCTTTGATGGAGCTGGACTTTGCTGAGGGGTCAGGCTCAGCCTGGCAGTGTGATGGGCTGTGTGTAGCACAGCGCCATGCAGCACTAACAGAGATAGCCGTACAAAAACCAGGCAGTGCACAACTTCCTCAGCCATGCTACTTTGACACTTAATTTTTATCTTATTTTTTTTGAGAAAGATGAAGATGATCTTTGTTTCCCTACTACTCTAGCTAAACGTTCAGTAGAAATTTGGACTCCATTTAAAATACAATGCAGCTTTTCATGAAGCCGTCCTTGGAAATCAGCCATACCAATGTTGCAGTACACATATGTCAAGATGTAGTACAGTTTGTAAGGTATGTTAGTTTCTAAAGAATTGGAAGGAGAGATGAAGTTACCTTATGAGAGGAAGCTTTTTTTTTTAACTATAGAGTCTATGGATTTTACAGATTTTACTAGCAGCAGCCAGTTTCCATTTCCATTTCCATTTCATCAAGCCAGTGCTTTAAACACACCTTTTCATTTCACAGCCATGTTTTGTCCTTGAGAAACTCAGGTGTCCATGGCTAGTTGTAGCCAAACCTTTAGCCTCCAGCCTATTCAGATGCACCAAAAACAAAGGGCTGTTGTGATGGGATAAGTGCTTCCCTCTTGGGCCTGCATTTGCAGTTTCACTCTGTCTCTCAGTTCATAGTAAGGTATCTAGCAGCCGATGAACAGTCTAAAATTTAAGAGAGCTTGCAAACGCCAAGTTAGCTTTACTTGCACACTTAGCGAAAGAAGAGCCTAGGCATTTCGCCACTGTAAAGTGAAGTAGCAGAACAAAACAAAACCAGAGTTTTAAAGTTTATCTGCTGGAAACCTCAACACTGCCTTTGCATTTCAGGGCTTTTTTAAGCTGTCCTTGTCAGGCTAGAGAGATCTCCATATAGTTCAAGAAAATACCCCCTGAAGTTTGATCTCATAAGACCCTGAGATATAAGAAGGCCGCAGATCTCAGGTTTTAAAGAAACAACAACATCAAAGACTAAACAAGTGAAAGAACAGAAGACTGGGATCAGAAGATGAGCTCTGGCATAAAACTGCAGTAGCTTACATTTTTTAAATATCAGGAAAAACCTTCAGTTGCAAGAGTTATTTTCAAGGCTTTTTTTATAGCCCTTCAGCCTGAGAGAGCTTTTTTTTCCACCTGCTTTCACTAGGCAGTGACTTTTCCCCTCAACTGTTTACTTTTTTAGTAGGTCTTCAGTAAAATGTCAGCAAAAAAAAATAAATTGCCATTTGGTATCTGTACAAGATAACACAGGCATAAAAGAGAATACTGAAATCCAGCACCTCCCAGTAAAAACCTACTGTACTATCAACACCTGATAAACTTCCTTTTCTCTGTTAGAAACCTGATCTTGTAAATACAGTTATTAGGATAGTGGTAAGGGAGTACCTATCCAGCATGGTTGGGTAAATTATCAGCAAGTCTTCCTCTCAGAGGGCTGAAGTTTCTTGGAAAGCAGATACCTGCCCCAACTCTGTAGTTGTACCTTTAATAAGCTTTTCTCTGGACCTCTGCATGAAGTAGGTGAGGTTGCCAGAGTCTTCCAAGAGGTGCTGGGCAGGTAGCAGCGACGAGGTCCATTCAGGGCCTGCACCCTGAGCAAAGCAGTTTGAAAGAATTCACCTTCACTTAGCTTTCTCAGCACATCGCATACTTCATAAACACATTATATACACATACAGCATTCAGTTTTTCTTTTCAGTTTGGAAATAAGTTATCATCAAAACCACATTTCAGAGTCTAAGCTTTGAGGTGAATGGGTTGTTACGTATAAATTGTGAATATGATTTAAAGAATAATTTAAGGAACCACTAGGTAAAATTCGAGCATTCATGTTGCATGGGAAAACAACATGCTGTTTTGCTGGGTTTTTTTGCAGTGGGTGGTTGTATTTTAGTTAACCATTCAAGTAAGTCTTGTTCACCACCCTGTTTTTTGGTTTGTTTGTTGGTTTGTTTTTTTGACTGAACCTGCAAATCCTGCAAAAAGAAAGGAACAGCTCTTGGGGCTGACCTTGGCAATCCAACTCAGCTCATGCAGCCCTTGTTTGTGTAAGTATGTTAATCTCAAAAATGCATATCAATAGCACCTCACAAGTATGAGAAAAGCACTGAACTAAAATCCAGCAATATAGTAAACAGCTACAACAACAAAGGCTCGTGGAAATTCATTGAGGAAAGAATTATCTTCAAAAGACTAGTTTTTAAAAAATCTACTGTAATCACATGAATAATCACACTGAGGTCACAGGAACCACCTGCATCAGTAAGAAAAGCAGGATTTGGTCCTGAAGGACTCAACTAAACTCTAAGCTGTCGACCTAAATTCTGCATGCAATTCAAGTTGGGCACTAACACTGTGTTGTTTCAATAGAGGCTGTTTCACATTGCAGAAATGTCTGGACCACAACAATGTCACTTGTAGACAACTTCTGCTTTTTATATTCTTTAGAACTTTTCAGGAGGAAAGTGCTTTTAAAAACTTTTAGAATTGTTTTTATAAGCTTTAAATTGCATTGAGGTCTCACTAACAGAATTTGGTGATACATATCTTGAATATGATAAATGACCACCAGAAAATTAAGTCTACTGCTACAAGCACAGCCAAGCATGATGGGATGTAAGATCATGAACCATAACATCCACATTCAATCCTCCAAACTATGTTCTGAAATACAAAATAACTCCAAAAATATCTTCATCATACAGAAATGTATACATAGATCAGAATTTAAAGTGTGGGAGTTAATCTATTCAAAGCCTGGAAGTAATATACCTGTTTCACAATAAACTTTAAAATGTCCCTTAGAGTTTCCCCTGGCCTCTTCTGCTTATATAGACATTCCAGTACCTTTTCTACCTTCTGAGCATGTTCCTTACATAGTATGATTACATCTGGTTTGCTTTTATCAGTGTTTCTCTAAAGAGCATCATGAGTAAATGAGAAAGATCATACATTCTAATCAGCTTTAATTCCAATTCAGTGAGTGTAATAACACTCACTGACAGAGGACAAATGTTTATAAATATTTATCAAACCCCTGTATGAGTCACACATCTTTACCAGCTATGTTGGGGAGATCCCCCAAAATCTAGCAAGGGTGGTGGAGACAGTTTTGAGTACTGGCCTTTTTCTTTCTTTCCCCAAGACTGGAGGGAAATCCTGGCTCAGGCTTATTGCAAGATTAGGAAACTCTTAAACTGGACATACGTAAGTCCATAGGGCTGTAAGATCTACAGATGCTAAGGTTCATGAAGACTGCAAGAGAGTAAATGTCACCAAGAAGAAAGATCCAAGGAACTACGTGCCAAGCAGCTTCACTTCAGACCCTGGAAAAGTGGTGGATAAAATCCCAGAAAGTATTTCCAAGCACATGGAAGACAAGGTGATTGGGAATAGTCAGCACGGATTTATGAAGGGGAAATCATGTCTGATCAAACACAAAGCCTTTCATAATGAGGCAACAGCTCTGGTGGATGAGGGAACACTAGTGGATGCTGTCCATGTGGACTTCAGTAAAGTATTTGACAGCCTCCCATAACAAAGCTGACAAAGTTCAGGTTAGATATAGAGACACTGAGGTGGACTAAAATCTGGCTGAACTGCCAGACCAAGGGTCGTGACCAGGGGCACAAAGTCCACTTGGAGTCAAGTCCCTAACAGTGTGCTCCATGGGTCAATACTGGGATCAGCACTGTTCAAAATCTGCATTAATGACCTGGAATCTGGGACAGAGTGCATCCTCACCAAGTCCACAGATGGTATGAACCCAGGAAGAGCTTGTGCTACCTTTCAGACTAACCTAAATAACATGGAAAAATGAACTGATAGGAATCATGATGTTTACCATGGGAAAATGTGAAGTCCTGCATCTGGAGAATAAATCCATGTACCTGTATGGGCTGGGGGAGAGCCAGCTGGAAAGTAGTTGCTGAGATAGACCTGGTGGTCTGTCTGTGCAGGGTTGCAGCAAAGAAAGAGCATCCTGGGCTAGGCATGAAAAAGATTTGCCAGCAAATTGAAGAAGGTGATCCCTTCCCTCTGAGCAGCAGTGGGGAGGCCATACCTGGAGTGCTGGGCCCAGTCCTGGGCTCCCCAGCGCAGGTGTGATATGTAGGTGTGAGAGAGGGATAGATAAGGGGCTGGAGTGCATACGAGAAGGGGGATAAAGAGCTGGGACTGGGCAGCCTGGAGAAGAGGAGGTTCTGGGGATATTTTATCAATTTCTGTTGAAATTCCCTCCCTGAAAGGACAGTGCAGAGGGTGGAGCACCTCTTTTCAGTGGTGCCCAGTGACTGGACAATGGGAACAAACTGGAAAAATCTGTCACTTTAATATACCAAGTGCTAGAACTACTAACTTATTGGACCCATGGTTGCCTTTTTCTCCATTTTTCCTTCAACAAATGTTACCTTTTTCAAAATCCTTCTTAGAAATCTGACAGTTTTGTGGTACAGAACTGTGGATTCTTACTTACACTAAGTTACTCAGTACTGTGAAGGCAATGCAGCGACATCCAGCATATTCATGCATTCAAGCATTGCTATTTAGAAGAAACCGGCTCTCATTTCTCCATGAAAAGATGAATTCAAAATGACCCCACAGGTGAGCAGTGCTGAAAACTAACCAGTAAAATGAACAAGGAGACTGCTTTTATAGCTGGATTTCTTCAGGCAGCTTTTTAAGAGATCCCAGAGGCAAAGAAACAGAATAATATATATGCAGCCAGAAGCAGATAATGTGCATCTACTGATAAAGCAACATTGCAAGACAAGAATTTAAAACTTCCTTCGAAATATCAAGTAGTTAAAAGCCCCTAGAAAGAGCTAAAAATTCCTAATTTCAAAGGTCATAGGAATGACTTACTAACTCTTGCTTTTCAGCAATCTTCTTTATAAGGTATCAGTTCTGAGGCATGCTATGCCCAAGAACTAATATGCTAAACATTTGCAGTGTTTCCTGAATTTTTGACATACCAAACCATCCGCTATTACTAGATGAAGTATACAACATATTTTACACATTTTGTCTTTTGATACTCGTTCATCTGAAAACAGGATAAATTTTAGTTCTGATTTTTTTATTATTATATCTGTTTTTATATACTTAGGAAAAATAATTAAAAAAAAACCCCAAAAACAAAAACAAAAGAAAGCAAACCTCTGGCAAACAAAAGCAGTTATGACACACATACTTTAATATCACAGTACAGATTGTGATGTAAAATCTTCTGCAAACCATAGACAAGAATACTATCAAGTGTAGCCAGTAACAAAAAAGTATTTTCTTAAAAGGAAAAGATGATAACTTGAATGATCTCATATGGCTCTGGTCTTCTGGAGCAAATAAGTCAGGAAAGAAAATCAGTGCAGTGTTTCTACAGCAGGTGGTAAGCAGGATGCAGCCATATGCATTTACGGTCAGGTGTGGGTTTACAATACTGTGGAGTCCACAGTACAGGAGAGACGTAGATCTGTTGGAGCATGTCCAAAGGAGGGCCACAAAAATGACCCAAGGGATGGAACACCTCCCCTGTGAGGACAGGCTGAGACAGCTGGGGCTGTTCAGCCTGGAGAAGAGAAAGCTCTGGAGAGACCTGATAGCAGCCTGTCAGCATCTAAAGGGGGTTTGTAAGAAGAAAGGGGACAGACTTTCTAGCAGGGCCTGTGGTGATAGGTGAAGAGGAAATGGTTTCAAAGTAAAAGAGGGGAGATTTAGATGAAATGTAAGGGAAGACTTTTTTTACAGAAAGGGTGGTGAGCTGCTAGAATGGGTTGCCCACAGAAGAGGTAGAAGCCCCATCTTGGGAGACATTCAAAGTCAGGCAACCTAATTAACTGTGGATGCTTCTGTTCATTGCAGGGGAGTTGGACTAGATGGCCTTTAAGGATGCCTTCTAACAGTTTCATGATTCTGTGATTCTATGAAGTGCAGTCATCAGTTTCAATTTGATACATGTTTTCCCTAATCTGTTTTAGAAATATGTAATAATAAACATGTGAGGCAAAAAAAAATGTGTTTTGATGCGTTTGGCTACAGTATCGATGCTGGAATCCCTTCGTAGAGACAGCTGTATCTGCAGCAACCAGATCTACTGTTTTGTTACTTCTTGCAAGGACAGCATGGCTAGTCATGGCAAAGTTAATGTTCCTTTTCCTCCTAACAGTCCTTATAAACTGACATATCTCCATACCCAAAAATACTACCTGCGCTCCCATAGCTACAAAGAGGAGCCTGGGACAGATCCACCTTGCAATAGCCCTCCTGAGACTGTGGGGAGATAGCAGAGAGCTGAATGAGAGCCCAGAGCACAGGGGTGTTGGCTGGTCTGCATGTTTGTGGTGGTGCACAAGTACACACACCCTCTCTCTGCAAGATGGAAAACTTTAGAAGTTGTTTCTCCACTCCCCCCCCCCTTCCCACTGTGGAATAGAACAGAAAATGTATTTGCTAAGCTCTCAATGTTACTACTGCAATGGATAAAGCCAGTAGAACTAAACCTTCCTTACAGCTAACACAGTTTTTACTGGAAAGTATGATTGGTACAAATGGCTCCTCTATGACTCCAATGCAATCTGTGGTACTACATTCCTAAGTGAGGACACTTTTTGCAAGCAGTGGAAAGAAGAATGGGGCCCAATGTGTATATTGTGTATGTGCAGCCAGAACTATGTAACAATTGTGATCTGCAAACAAAAGTAATCAATTACCATTATCCCAAAATGAGTGACTGGTGATGAAGTTAATGCAAAATCACTCCTACTTCACTGAATATTCTTTATTTTGTAAAGAACTGCACTGAATTTCTTGTCAGCTTGCCTGAAGAAAGAATTTAAATAGTAACTCCTCATTGCTCACTGCTGCTATTACATCAGAAAATGTATGCTTTCCCTGTTTATATGGTTCAGCAGACAGAAATACTAAAAAAACTCCATTCAAGGAGCAATCTTGTGTTGGCAGGAAAATTGACAAGATGACCTAACTGGTCTTTTCCATCTCTAATTTCCATGAGTCTACTACTCCCATGGGGAAAAATAACTTGTCATCAAACTTGTTATAGAAGAATATATCACAGTAAAAATAGTTAGAGAAAATAGCCCACCAACAGCTTGATCTAAGATACGAATATATTCATTCTTGACAGCTGCTTAATGCTAACTGAGAAAAACATATTCAGTACAATGGTCAAAAAATCTTGGATAGGAGTGTAAACCAAATGAGCAAGAAATTGCCAAATTCAGAGGAAGTTTAAGAGGTTCCATCAAGCCTCTATTTGCCTACACAATGCAATTTTTTTTTTTTTTGCCTTCTTGAAAAGTAGATACATTTTGTAGAAACGTGAAAGTTAAAGAATAAAGAAACAATTGTTTGCACTTCTCAGATTCAACATCTCTTTTAGTTCAGGGACAGCATAGCATCACAACTCTGTCTTTTCCTCTATTCGTACCAATTTTAAAAGGCAAAGCAACCAAACGGCAGAATATACCTGAAATATCATCTTTGTCTCAAACATTTAATCAGGAACCTGCATTCAGCAATTCAAAAGACCCAAAACAGGTCTTCCAGAGCTGGGAACTGCCACTAACATCACTGTCACCAGTAGTTACATTCAGTATTTTGTTTAATTTCTGACATGAGGAGAGCAAACAATGAATGCATACCTGAGAATGCACTGAGAACACTTACCTACTTCGACTCTATCAGTGAAAAATCTTCCTTCAGTTAAGTCGTATTAAACACTAGAAAACTGTAAGTTTTTACTATTTGGCTCAAAATAACATGCTTTTGTCTCATTCTCAAATTCCTACTACAAATGGCTGGAATAGGAGCAGAAGTCTTAAAATAGTCACAGTACTCAAAGTATAAAAGACTTACAATTACCTGAGCTATTGCACATTTACGATATAAAAAGAAAGTTTCTAGATAATACTGAAAAAAGTAGTGCTAAGTTCTCTTGCACATTTCTACATGGGTGTAATGGCCCCAAACTCTCCACCTGTGAGGAAAAAGAAAAAGCCTGGAGCCCTGAGATACTGTATTTTGAAACTTAATCTGTGCCTCTTCATGTTTTAGGAAAACCTGGAAACAGATCTACTCAAGTCTAGAACCACATCCGATTTATGGAGCACAGGACTGCATCTTATACCACCTACTGTGGCAACAAGCCTTGGACATCATTGCTAGTGAAATGCAATTCCTTTTGACTAAAAAATGTCTTCAGGGCAGCATATGTTGGCCATTCTTATTGTTTATTCAATTTGTACCTTTCTATATTCTTACCTTCACCACCTTTATTTTCCTTCTATTCCAGATCTGGATCGCTTTTTCTGCATGTCAGCAAAAGCATTGGTGCCTGTCTCACTCCAGCCTAATTATGGCCTTGATTGTCAGTTATAATCTCAACTCTAATCAAGTTTTTTTCTCCAAGAGAAAATAAGCTCTGATTTTCTATAATGCAACTATTGATACATGCAGGCTACCTCATCCTGTGGACTTGTGAAGTCCTGTCATGGCAGTAAGTTCCTGCATTTAAGGGGTGCTCTGAAAGTAATCAGTGGCAGATGTTGGTCGTACGGCAGTAGAGGCTGAAACCTTCTTGCAAATATTCCATTACATTTTGTTTCCGTGTGACAGATGGCAACAGAGGGGCAGTCTGACAAAATGACATCTGGCGTGGAAGTGTATGAAGCAAAGGTGTGGAACTGAATTCCTCCATGTGGAAAAAATGGCACCCACTGACATTCATCAACACTTGCTGAACATTTATGGAGACCAAACAGTAAATGTAGGCACAGTGAGGCAGTGGGTGGTGATTTTCAGCAGCATCAAGAGTGACACAGGATCACTTCTGTTGGTGCAGATTTCTCTGAGTGTGGCATGCAGGCTCTTGTTCAGCGATGGCAGCTTTGTAGCTGAGTACCTACTCTATCAAAGAGTTATGTTGTGCTTTGTATCTGTTGTAGTTTCCAGTTTCCATGGAAATAAATGGAAGGCATGACTTTCGGAGCCACCTACTTCTTTTTTCTGGTTCAGGTCTTGTGTGTGTGTGTGTGTGTGCACATGTGTGTTTGTCTGAATTGGTTTGTTTGGTTTGCTTTTTAGCATCTTAAAGCATGCATCTGGATTCCACCCAACTGAATACATGCACAAGATAATGAAATATGATACTGTCTGCTAATGTGATTCATTTCGCATAAATGGTTATTGGAGAGCCATATTTCATGACTATGAGATCCTATCTGTGTTTATCCCATAACTGGAGGATTACCATAGCAGTATATCAAAGATAAAGTAGTCATGAGCTGCTTATAAAAAGATACGTTAGTTACAGAAATCTATTATGGAAGCTGTAAAATATTCCATTATGTACCTGACAGGTAAATTTCTAGGTTTTCATCTGTGTATGATTACAGTGACTAACACGTCAAGTCAAATTTAAGTTCACAGTGATATATGAGCATGGTCAAAAGCACCAACATAGCTCATAACTGTGAGATGATGTGAAATGGACCCTTCATAACTACTTCAATACAGTTCACATGCATGCACTCAGAATTAAAATTTGGCCTATAACGTATGCATTAAGATTTCAGAGGAGTCATTATGTGTGGTATTTGTTTAACTGTTTGTTCTGTAAAAAATCCCTTTTGTTTTTACACGTACGGTAATTACTGCAGAAGTATATCCCCATGAAAAGGTAATCGTCTTGGGTATTACACTATTATTTTTGGCATTTATTTTTGTTTCAAAGTGAATTATAGAGCAAGCATTCCACATTTTTTCCTGCCCAAATCAGTCACGTCTGTTGCACTTATGTATGATCCAAAACTATGGATGGAGGGAGAGTGGAGGAGAAGGAGAGGAGGGCAGAGCTGAGGGGTTGTTATTTTTTGTTGTTATTTTGATTGTTGCTGGGTTTTTGTTGTTGTTGTTGGTTTTTGGTTTTTTTTTTACAGAATCCCAGAATAGTAGGGCTTGGAAAGCACATCTGGAGACCATCTAGTTCAACCTCTCTGATAAAACAGGTTCCCTAGAGCATGTTGCACAGGAAAGCGTCCAGACAAGTTTTGAGTATCTTCAGAGAAAGGGACTCCCTGGGCAGCCTGTTCCAATCCTCTGTCACCCTCAAAGTAAAAAATTTTTTCTCATGTTCAGATGGAACTTCCTACGTCCCAGTTTATGCCTACTGCCCCCTGTTCTGTCACTGAGCACCACCAAAAACATCCTAGCCCCATCCACTGAAATCATACAGTGGGTTGGAATGGATCTTTAAGATCATCTATTTCCAATCCCCCTGCTACAGGCAGGAACACCACTCACTAGACCAGCTTGCTCAAAGTCCCATTCCAGTGGTTTGAGTGCCTCCAGGGAGGGAGCATCCACAGCCTCTCTGGGCAACCTGTTTCAGAGTCTCACCACCCTCACAGTAAAGAATTTCTTCCTAATACCTAGTCTAAATCTACCCTCTTCCAGTTTAAAGCCATTTTCCCTCACCCTGTCACTACATGCCCTTATAAAAATCCTGTCTATCAGATATTTATAAGCATAATATCAACTCTCCCCTCACCCCCCGACCACAGTCTTATTTCCTCCAAGCTGAACAGTTCCAATTCTCTCAGCCTTTCCTCACAAAGGAGGTGCTCTATGCTCCTAATCATCTTTGTGGCCTTTCACTGGACTGTCTCTAGAAATTCTCTGCCTTTCTTGAACTGAGGAACCCAGAACTAGACACAGTGACACCAGATGTGGCCTCACCAGGACAAAGTAGAGATGGAGGATCACCTTCCTCGACCTGCTGGCCACGCTCTTAGTTAGTGCACTCCAGGATACCATTGGTCTTCTTGGCCATAAGGGCACACTTATTGTTCATGGCCAACCTCTTGTTCACCAGGACTTCACTATCTCATAATCACTGCATCCAAGGCTGCTCTCAAGGCCCTCACATTCTCAAATAGTGCTTACTTGTCTGTAAGAACAGGGTCCAGCAGCACACCTCTCCTTGTTGGCTCTTCCACCACCTGCATCAGGAAGTTATCTTCCACACACTGCAGTTTGTTTGTTTTTAGAACTAAAACCATCAAAAATTTACCTACATCTACAGATGCAAATAGGTGTTGAATGTTGTTTAAGAAAAGAAGTGTAAACTTCAGCCTGGATCTGGAACTGAATTAGCTTTAAATTGTACTGCTGGAAACGCATCATGTAGTTGGAACCAGTTGAGGTCTCTATCCAGGCCTGTAAGTGCACTCACTGTTCCTGAAGGCAAAGGTAAGGACACAATGGCAGATCTTGTTTTCAGAACAGAACCCCTTAAAGAAATGAAGACCCGTTTGGAGGATAGGCAAAGGAGAATATTCACCAAACAGCTGAGGAGTCTTCTGTAGTTTTTGGCATTTTTGTGTTAAGCAGAGGATGACCCTCACAGTGGCAAAGGCATGTAAAACTATGCCATGTTAAGACAAAAAAAAAAAAAATATATCCTCTTCTTCAGCTAACTCAAGGGTTTTTTTTAATTGGCTGACTCACCTTTGCAGTCAGTAGAAAATCTCCAATTAAGTTTGTTAATATGGATTGGTTATCTGTGATCTCATGTCCCCACAGGCGAAATAAATAAGTATATTAATAACAACAGTAACAAATAAAAGCAGTGGATGAGGGAATAGGAAAAACAAGTAGTCTTTCTTCTGTAAAACATACAGACAGCTAAGCCTTGCATTGCCTTCAAGAATTAATTTGTGTTTTTAAAGAAATAAGAGATGGAATTCAGTGAATTATGGGACCTGCTAACAAGGCAGATTCACACTCAGTCGTAACACAAGATTTTTGTAATTACAGTATTTTTGAATTAACCACTTGTGAATTATGAGCCTTTATGCCTTCGTTGTTGGGAACTAAATATTAAATTATTCCCCACCAGTTAGTATTCCAGATCTCTATTTTTTCCCACCCTCCCGGAACCTCAATAGGAGTTGGAGAAATCAACCTATGAAGACACCACTTTTGATATTAATGGGAAAAAAAACATTGAGAACAGATTTGCACTGGAAGGGATTTTTTTGGGGTGCCATACTGATCAGATGTCACCATTTAATGACTGCCATCAAGTCATAAATCTGTCCATGGGAGTCCCACACCACTGACCAAAGCCTGCAGAACATTGAACATTGCACTGAGAGGTTGTACCTTGTTGCCATGCACTGTTCATGTATTTGTATTCCAATCACAAACTTCAGAGAAAAAGACAGAGTAGAAGTTCTACCCCTACCTACCAGCAGTAAATCAGCACGTGAATTAGTGATACTCAGAACTACATTCACCTGTCTGTTGATTCCACGTGGTGTAACACGGAGTCATTTTTAACAAGGCAATCTCTGACATCATCTGTCTACTTCAAATGCAGAAAATAAAACAAGTGTGCATTTTGCATTCTGTTGATTTCAAGATGGGACAATATACAAAAATGTTGTGGCAGCCTGTCCATGCATGTGTTGGGAGTGGCAGGCCAGCTCTTTTATTTTCTTCTGTTTTCTTCTTGAAACATTACCTTTTGTCCATCGCCAGTATTGTTTCAGGAGTGATTTTAATATGTTAAAGATGGGCCTGCAACAAATGTTCTGCCACTTTTTAATTATTTGCACTGGATTTCAAAGCAGTCATGATGCAATTTACAAGAAAAGAAAACTTCTGTAACCATTTGAGAAAGTTTTATCTGTTGCATCATAGACATTTGGAGTTTCAGCTGTATGAGATTGTATTCTTTTTCTTCACAAGGAATAGTGAGAAAGAAAAAAAGTAAAAGGTAGATCTGATGGAGTCTCATAATATCAACACTAGAACCAACCAAAACTTAAACAAGAAAATAAAAAGTGAGAAAATTCTAAGGGAAGAGGCATGTGAGAGTCTGTATAATTTGTGGAAAAGCGGCTTGTGCCGTGCTGACGGATTTAATCATTGCATAACATAGGTTGATAATATCAGCATAGCTGATTCAAGGCACTAGTTTATCAGCTTATCAGAGACCTAATATGCAATGCTGCCCTTTCCAATGAAGGAAAAAGAGCCAAAAAAACATGTGACTTAAGTTATGCAGAAGTTGAATGCAGAAGTTGCATATAGCATGGCACAATTGAAAAAAGAAGAAGAAATAAATTAGTAAGTAAGTAAGTAGAGGACTCTGACCCTCATATCCACTGCTGGCTCTCATTTCTGCTTACTTACTGAAACACCAGAGGGATTTTTTGGATGCACATGCTAGCTGTGAATTCCCCACTGGCTCCCATGCTTCCTTCCCTGAGAAAATTAAATGACCTTCCCTCCCATTTTGCAAACATTTCCAGCTCCTTCTGTTCTGCTTCACCTTCCATGCTATTGGAGGGGCTGAAACTGCTTCAGAGCACGTTTCTTATCTCTGACCCACTTATTTGCAGTATTTGCAATCTCTAGACCACAGTAGGTGGACTTTTTCCTGGTTCACAAGTCAGAGTTTCTTCTGTGACTGAGAAGGTGTGCTGCGTGGACTGCAGTGTTATTACAGAGAAATCCTTAGCACCAAAGATACCAATAGATAGTACAATAACACTGTGGTATATTGAAACTGAAGGCTAGTAATTAAAACCCACAATCTAGCTGGAAGGAAAGTAAGTTTGGAAAATAAAGCTAATGACTGGCTATTAAGAGGCAAAAGCAGAATCTTGGCCAACTGGCCTGAGAAAAAAGCATGGTTGGGAACATAACCCACAGTTTTCATTTATACTAAACACTAACATGACTACTTCAAGATGTATGAAGGATGTTCTGACAGTGAGCAGTTAAGAAAGACATCAGAGCTCACTAGAGAATGGCCTAACTATTACCATTACATTTGGAATAAGCAGTGGGGGAAAATAAAATTACACTCTACAAGGTGTCAGCTATGGAAGACAGACCACAGTTGAAGCTGGGACATGTAGGGAGGAGAAAGGAACAAGAGGTGAACAGCTTATTTACTGAAATGAAGTCAAATAACCATCAGAGTTCCATCTGGAACTGCATATATATATATATACATACATATATTTGGTGCAGTTCATAAAACCAAAGACTGAAAGCTTTCTTTCTACTTGCTGACCTGATAACCTGTGGAAACCTAAACACTTCAAAATTGTTGAAGTTTCCCTCTGTCTTCAGATGCAAGAATTCACAAACTGCAAGTGTAAATGAGTTCTCAATGAATCAAAATAGTACTTGAAATGACTGTAGTGAATCATGAACATTAGACTGCAGAAGTTTTTGATTTTGATGATTAACAAATGATGTATGTTTTGTTCATAAAATATGTGCACAAAGTTTTTCATCAACAAATTTTAAAACTGTTTAAAAAAACACTGAAACCTCTTCTTGATTGACTTGAAGTTGTACCAAAATCCTTAATGCTTAAAAGTGAAAGCAATATATACTAAAAAAATGGAAAGTGATTAAAATTGCGAGGGCATTGCAGCATTCAAAAAGAGCAGAGAGGGCAGCATCAAAATCTTCTGGAGTACAATGTAGAACCTTTAAACCGTTTTCTGTTTATTTTACTATTAAGAGTTTATTTTATAACTTATGATGTTGATTGAAAAAAAAAAAAAGGAGAAGAAATAAGATTAGTCAATGTTTCACAAAATTCCAGCATTAGTATTTGGCTTGCTGTCCTCTCTTCCACTTCATGGGGCAGCTATGTTCTATGATGCTACAAACAAATATATGCCATTTGACTGAAAATCCTAATAACAAATAAAAGAAATGTATATTGGAATAACAGAATAGCATTCTGCTCTGTTTTCAAGCCAAGCAGCTAAATTCTATATATTCAAAATAGTGCTTGTGATAGCCATATTAAACAACAGTATATTTTATTCTGAGTTATGCTGTATCAAAAGGCCTCTTAAAATACATTTTGCCTTCTTTTGAAGATTCTTTTCTTCCAAAGATAATTCAAACCAGCAAGGGCCCACCCAGTCAGAGCAATAAAAGGTCTAGTCCTTGATGAGCAGTATTTGTAAGCACTCACTGCTAATATTAATTAATTTGATAATTTATCCTCTTTTTCTATTCATCAGTTGTCTCCATGTGGTTTAAATATTCAGTCTCTATTCAAAACCATTCACATAGGATGCATTTCATTCCTCTGTGGAGGACCAGCAAAAGGCATATGCATCACTTCAATTCTCTGAATCAGATTCAAGTAAGTCTCAAAGCTCTATATTGTCTCTCTGCTCATGAATAAATTTCACCATTTGGCTAGAAGTATATTCTTACTGAACTGCCTGTTGCAAGTCACTCTCTGTGCTTCTGTTGTTGCTCTGGTGTCCCAGACTGTAGCCCCAAGACTTCAGCCATGTGGGCTGCTATGGTTATTTTCACACTTAGCCGTGCATGCACAGCACCTCCTGGACCCTAAAAGCCCTGCTTACTAGACTGTTTACAGACCAGTAGTCTGTGCCTGAGGGTGTTTTCCACACGTCCTGTGGACCAGTCAGACCACTGCTTCTGGGACGTTCAGACATCCAAGACAAAAGTCTGAAGTCTTTCAACTTGAACAAGATTTCTGGGTGAAAAAAGGCATTCATGGGTGTCCAGAGAACAGGCTTAAATTTAAACTTGGAGTGGGAGGGACCATCACTGTCTTACATACATATAGTACCAAGCACAAGAGCTCACTTCTGTATTGAATTTCTTTTGTCCTGCTCCACAAACAGGCAAGTAAAAAGCGGAAAACTCATATAAGTTCACATAATTACAATTTGAATTGAGGTAAGTAATTTCAGGTCCAGACTTCACATTTTTTTTCCTTTTTGCAAATATTCTGCCAGTAAACTATTTGCCCTAGACAATAAATACAAAGCAATCCCAAAGTGTGAAGTCAATTGCAAATTTTAAGTGAGTAATTATAGAAATGAAGGAATATTTTTTCCATTATGGCACTGACTGAGATTTTTTTACAGTTCAGTGTCGTGATTAAACCAGATCTGAGGCAAACTCTTTACTCTCTGCAACAAACAAAATTATTAGAAAGCTACTTTGAGGACGGAAGACAAGACAGAAAAGGAGATTTCAATAAGAGCTCAGACAGTTTCTTCACTCATTATCCAAAATTCATTATGCAGATTAGAAAGGAATGAAAGGTAGCAGTGGGAGGAATGAAGGCACACTCTTAGAAGAAATATGCTGTAGTGAAAATTGACAGAAAATGATGCTGCACATCCTTAAAAGTTCATATAAGAGAATCTGTTGCCATGCAAAATTGATATAGGTTAGCCTCATCCCCAAAGAATATTATTGGAAAGTTTTAAAAGATACTGCTCTGAGAAGACCATGTCAGAGTAGGAACTAGAATTAAACAAATGCAGGATAGGCGAGGGTATTTCATACACCTTTGCTCTTTGTCACTGTGCTCCTGCAGACCCTGGGACTCAACAGGGGAGCTCAGGGGGGTGTCTCTCAGCACGCCACAAGCATGCTCAGCAAATAGAGCACTGCACACCTCATTTCCCCAGGACAGATCTGGGATGGTTCCCAACAACGTACACCAGCTACACTGCACTCTCAGAATAAAGTGCACTCTCTCAACCAAGAATTATGAGAAACTAACATGGGAATGATGTATCTCATCCGAAAAATGCAGCAAGCATGGTAATGTCTAAATTCTACCCAACACTGCATTCTTCAAGTTTTAAAAATTATTCTTGCAAGCAACAGGACTTCTGTGTGTTCAAAAAGAGCACAGCTGAAAACACAGAAAACCCTCCTGTGTAGAGATGATGTTCAAAGAGCAGACAATTGAGAACTGTCAGTTCACCTTTTTTTGTTACAGTAACTATCTCAGCATCTTTTACATGTAACTGATGGTCCTTACTGTCAGCTTTGAAGTTTGCTCATCTTTTGTTTCCATGAAACTTCCCTCATTGAAGCACAGCTCCTAGCCCTGACCAGGGTTTCACTCTAGAAGAATATTTTTTTCCCTTGTAGCACAAAATTCTTAATAATTTATGCCATGAAGCCAGAGGAAAAACTCACACATCCTTTAAAATCCCCATCTTCTCTCAAAAATGCAACAAAAGCCTCAACATGGAATTTCACACAGCAAATTAAATAAATCAATGAACGAGAGTGGACACAGCTCCTCTGGAAGTAATGAAGGTAGCACTGTTTATCCTGAGATTTGGGTTGGCTCCCGCTGTCAGCTATCAGTTGTTAGTTACTGGAGTTGCAATGACAGCATGAATCATAATGCAAAAAACATGTTACATATCAAATGATAAATGAACAAATTTCGAGCCAATTCCTACTGGATCATCCTCTGTAATTCACTCAACAAATCAAAATATCTCTTGACTAGAACAAAATGGCTTGCTTTTGAAATTTCAACTGCTGAAGTGTACAAGGCATTGTCTTCATGGCCTGTGACAAGTAAGGGCTTCAGTCAGATGACCACTTGTCATTTCAGACATCAAATACAGAATATTTGCTGCTTGGTCTCCTATTAGACTCCTTTCCCAGATGCATCAATGTAAGGTCTGTTCAACAGTCAATTTCTCCAAGGGAAAGGAAAAGTTACAGCTTTGTCATGACATCTTTAAAGCTTGTTTTGGGATAAGACACTACTTTCCCTGTGCTCCATGAGCTCTGCAGTTTTCGTACTTGCTGCCAAGAAAATGGAATTGCAACCCCAGACAAAGGAGACAGGTCCTAAGGCAGCAAGCCTCTGGGACAAAACTCAGTTTAGTACCCTCTCAGTACAAAAATGCTGGTTTGCTTATGAACTCTGGAAAACTGGAGTAAAAATGGAACTGGCAGCCTCTGGAGATCTCACAAAGCAAAGCAACGCTTCCCACATCCTAGGGCTCCTTACAGGAGTGTAAGCACTCCTACACAGAACAAGACAGGAAGCTTGTTTTCCTCTCATCTTTTTCTTGCTCAAAGATCAAATTTATGTATTTTTCCCCCCATAAACACATTAAAAAACAAACAAACAAACGAAACAAGTTTCTTTTGCTGTGCTACCAGTCCTACAGATTTGTTGGAACATGTTTCACCATTTCATCTCAGCCATGTTCCCTGAGAGAAGTCAGTGGTGATACAAGGTGATGGCACCACATTTCATTCAGTGTTTCCTCTCATTATGCACTTGAGGAGAACCTGGTCATCCTGCCTTCCAGTTCTACTTCTGTTAGGTGGTGCCGAATCACTGTGAACAGCAGTGAAATTATTGGCTTTTTCAGTTAAGGCATTTGTAGTCTTTTATTTCCTTTCCTCAAAATTACAATTGACAGCATCCAGTTAGAATTGTTTAAACCACTGTAGGTCCTAATAGTCACTTAAATCATATTATATAGTGCACGTAAATCTTACTCTTCCTTTTCCATTTCCCAGTTCAAGTGATTTTGATTTGCATTGCTCTCAAAACAATTTGAAAAAGACTGGAAAAATGAGAAACATAGCAAAACTTTAGAAAGTTCCATACATTACACAGAAGCACCGATAACATATTCTTTTAGGAAGGGTTACAGTACAGGATATATTTCATGCTTTAAAAAGTAACAGCCAGAAAAGGGATGAGGGAACGGATCATGCACAGTAACTGTAAAATTATAGCCCTCTTGTTTTGGATCTGGTTGCTAATGTGCTCAAAAAGATCTGCACTTCATCATATTTTATAGGGAGGATATACAGTATGTGCTCTATGGGGAGCCTATATGAGTCCTAACATTGCTCAAAAGGACAGTTAAATAAATGACTCCACCAGTCAAGTCACTGAAAAATTTGTATTCCTGCCAGCTTGCTTCCAGCCCCTTTGCATCGATGGATTGTGGTGACAGCAATTATGTCATCCATAAAGTTAAGAAGCTGGGAATCCTTACATCAGCCCTCAGTTTTGCTTTTCTTTCTGTCCTGCAGTTATCACTTGTTATTCTCAGTATTACTGTATTTTCCAAGAGAGAAACTATGATAACCAGCACAAGCACTATGAAAATATGATTGAGTTTCAGTTGCTATAAAAGATCTCCCTTAATCTCATGGCTTGTTCAAACTACCGCAGGATGGAAGAGGAGGCAGGATTTTTCCTTCTTTTGTGTGATCACACAAAATATCCCCTCGAAACAATCTATCCCATTCAGGTCTGAACTACTAATATTTTGTTCCCACATTAGCTGGATATTCAGCTCTATGAATCTGTTGATTTTCAGGTGGGAGAGAGGACAGCTACGCATTTTTCTGGGCTTATCAGAATCATCCTCTATGAGAAACATCAAGGTGAACATGAACATGAACATGAACATGTACATGAACATGAAACATGGCTTTCATTTTTATGCTGCTTTTTTTCTGGCCGGTGCTCCCACTTCAGCACAGACCTCTGAGAAGCTTTGGAAACTCACTTGCCCGTGTTTCCTTTATTGCTCCTAACATCCACAAGGCTACAGCTCCATAGAAGAAGCTCTACAGCTGCTGAGACAGGAGGAAAAAATAATCTGAAACAATGCCATAAAGACCTTCTAGTAAAAAAGTTCATTTTTGTGATAAATACCAGCATATTTCACCTTAAAAAAATAATTGGCTAAAGTCTGTGTCCTGTTTGCAGAGCAACTGGCA
The DNA here is from genome assembly GCF_019232065.1 of Centrocercus urophasianus. Lineage (NCBI taxonomy): Eukaryota > Metazoa > Chordata > Aves > Galliformes > Phasianidae > Centrocercus > Centrocercus urophasianus. The sequence continues at coordinate 1,566,737 of NW_024885022.1, forward strand.
GAAGCCTATGTCTAATAGATCGGTGATACACTCATGGACAACAGTTTATGATTCTGGCACTGCTGTATTTCATGGCTGTCTTAGGATGAGTCATGGTTTTCTCTATTTTTTTCCCCCAAAACATTTCAGATTCACTCAAATGCTGAATTCACTGCAGCTCTGCTTTTGCATTACAAGTCCTTCACAAGGCGCAGGCCTCCAGGATGCCTTCTGCAAGAATGCCAGCAGCTGGGCAAGCAGGGACAGGGGCTGCTTCTACTAGCTGCATTGAAATGCCCACAAATGCAGCACGGTGGATGAATCCCAGTGGCAAAGCTCCTCATCCCCTCTCCTACCCACAGAAAGGGTAAGTCAAGTAAGGAGGCTGCATCAATCCAAGCTGACTTAGGCTGCAAGTGAGGCAAGAAACACACTTGTGTTCAACAGCCAACCTTGAAAGATCAGGCCCCAGCCGCTCCACTGTTCTCTGCCACTTAAAATTGTTACTACGACAGCAAGCCTCTGAGCAGGGGCAGGAGCACTCAAGCTGTAGCTCCTGATGTTGAACACACGCGAGTTGGTTTACTGCTTGGTACTAATAAAAGGTTTCCGAAGAAGACTGACTCCTGTGCAGCATGCAGACTTGCCTTGTATCACTTCCAAGAGGGCTTTGCACTCCCTTCGTGACCAGCTTGGTGTGACACCCCCTCATTCACCTTGTCAAGGAGACATTTGCAGTGGAGCCAATATTCTCCTCAAACTAAACTGTCTGTGGTGTACACGACTGCTGGATATAAACACAAAAATGAAGAAATATTTCACAACTGAGCTCTGAGTGCATTTTTTCCTTCATCGGGTTGTTGTTTCTTATGGTGCTCTATCCTCACGGTTAGATAGCATTACCCTTTGCTTAAGCTACAACACTTGCCAGACTTAACAGACATTTCACAATAAACTTAAATAATGACGTTGATTAATCAATTCCCATGAGGCAAGAAAACCTGACTGAGGGGGGGTGATAGTAAAGCCCAGCAGTTGCATAATTCAGAGGCTGGATAAAGTTATTAGCTCCATAAGCCTGTCCAGCAGAAAGGAAAAAAAAAAAACCCAGCATGCATGGCACAGGCACTTTTCATGGGGAAAAAATGTTCAGGCAAAAAGCAGTGCTTCCTGGAGGAATTTCAGACAAAAATGATGCTGCTTATATGAAACATGCTTTGGCATTCAAATTTAAAGAAACCTAGGTGAAATTACACTGGAATTAAAAAGTTAATTTGAAGGAAGAAAGTATTTTCATCAAAATATTTTGAAAATTTTTGAACCTGTATTGCCTGTGTTTTTGAGACAATTTTTCCAGATCAGGTCTTTAGATTCAAATATGCCTTATATTTGGGAAAAATCAAAGCGAACTCCATTCTGTGTGTGTGTGGTTTTAAGCTCATTTCTACATTTATTTGAAGGAATTCTTCCCAGTTATTCTTCGGGAAACTTTTATGTCTTTTCCCTCTACTCAGCATACTGGAATACTTTCCCTCACATAGCTGTCAACAGAGTTTGACATTGCAGAAAAAAGTACAGTAGAGATAGATAGATTAAAAATATTATTCAATCCAATCAGAATACTGAAAGAGTCAAACATTTTTCTTCTATATTTACTATAATTTTGTATTAATTAGCTATGGCTGTTGTGGTTTTTTTTTGTTTGTTTGTTTGTTTGTTTTTGTTTTTTTTTAATAACAACTGTTGGGCTTTCAGTTAGTTTAAAGGCTTTTTACTTTACCCTGTATTTTCCATGAGAACAAACAGCTGATCAGCTTCTCTCCCAAGAGTGAGGAAGTTATTCCTACACATTCCACTGGACTTCTCTCTAATGCACTGGTGGGGAGCTGTGTGGGGAATAGAGTGAAGTAACTTGAAAGACCAGTGTCTCATACTCCAAGAGGCATGTAGTATGGGCAAGCATGGAACTGCGTAGAAAAGGAGGGGTGCCTTTGTTTTCCTCTAAGAAAACCATGAGCGGTTATTTTAGCAATTTGGGGATGAGATGTATAGTTGACAGCCCATGCAGTCATTATTTCGTGAACATAAAACTATTGCGAGAGAATTCTTTGATGGCTCTACAGCTGTTCCATCCTTCTGAGTCTTCTCCAGTTAGTAGTTGCTTTTTAGAAGATCCTTTGGAGAGTTTGGCTGCATCCACATCAACACCTCAGGTGTTACAGACGGATTTCCTGAGAGCTACCGGAGTGCACAGGGCTGTCTGAGAGCCTGTATTGCAGCTTGTGGCACACTCAGGATTGCCACAGGACGGAACTGCAAGGTTTGGGGCAGACTAATGAGATCTGAACATGCTGTAGGGCTTAATATACCAGTGTGCACTCTTCGTCATCTTATCCAGCATTAAAAATTGATCGGCTCAGGAACTTCACTCCAACCTCTCTCATGTATCATTTGAATATCCTTGTCATCTGCTGCTTGCACATTTAATTTCACACTGCTTTTTTTTCTCCCCCTTTCTTAATCAAAGAAATGCAGAAGCATTTCAGAATGAGCCTGATTCTCCTGCACTGGCTATGTATCTTCCTGGGAATAGTGAAGCTCTTACCAAAATCCCTATCCCAGCCAGCCAAAAATCTGATTTCAGTCACTACAGATAAACAGCCATCAGACTAATGAGTACAAATGCTACCCCAGCTAAATCAGAAGCATCCCATCCCAGACACTGGCACATTATGATCAGGAACAAAAAGAAAAAATCCCTTCTATCTGCTACCTTTTTTGACCTTCAGACTTTCAAGCACCTTTTCCACTTCCGCAGCCACTGAGAGCATCTCATTTAGCACTCCTTCCTTTTGGAACCAAAGCCTACAGCCTGCATAAACCCGCTGTCAGCACATAGTCTTTGAAGTCACCTGGTTCTCTGATGCCAAGCAGAGAAACCCATACATGAGTACTCTCAAAAACCATGGCACTGGAGTCTATACCAGGTTATGGCCAGCTACTTCCCAGGGACTTATTGTCACCATGGCTAACTACAAAGTAATGAGCAAAATTCATCTCTGATTCAAGTTGCTTAAAGTGTGTGGACTTAAGCCAGAAATGAACTGGAATGTTTTTAGAACAGACACATAAATTCAGGAATAAAATGGGTTCAGGAGGGAGGACTGAAAGGCAGGATTTATAGAGAGGCTTGGATAAAATCAGTGGTTTAAGGATCCAACCAAGTGCAATTATCTCCTAATGAATACATGCTCAAGGACTGTGTGCTATGACACTGTAGCTTGGGAGAGGGAATAGATTTTGTTTTCTTCTAAAGGAACTCTGTTCCAAAACAACAATCACAAAAAAACCAAACCAAAACAACAACAAAAAAACCCTACACCAATCTCCACAAACATCCCCTAGAAGAGGATGTGAAGGGTGAAACATGGCCTGAACTCCTTGGAAGAGAAAGGCAGCACACACCACTGTGTCACCTGCACTCCTGACACTCTCCGCATTTATACTTAATCAGCATCAGCCCTGATAAATTATTTACCCTGGAGGAATGTAATGGGACGCCAGTTTGTCTGTGCATATGCTCTTATATTCTGCTAGACTAAATAAGCAGGGCTGGGGCTGGGGGTTAGGGAGGGAGCCCTGATCTCTGTCAGTGGGACAGCCTCTTTCTGCACAGCACTGTGACATGAGGCTTGTTGGGCACACGCTTGACATGGGTCTCCTTAAAAGGGAGGTTTAGGGCACTGGGGGCATGCATCAAAGTGTGTTAGACACAACAGGCCTCAGAAACAATAAACTATCACACACTGAGGTTGAATGATGAATGAAATCTATGGGGTAAGAGATAATACTTAGCATCCAGAGGAAAACAGCGGCCTTGATATCATTGATAACGTAATCTTGCTTAGCCTTTCTTTTAAGGACCTGCCTTTAGATTGTAAGAGTCAGTTTTGATTGTAAAAGTACACATTCTTACGCAATTAATTGTCCTTACATTGCAGTTATATGGTTCTTGTTAGACAGCACAAAGCACTCTGCATGCAAAGGAAGATAGTGAACATTGGAATTCCAACAAGGAGCCCAAATTGGATTGCTTAAAATGTTTAGTCATAATTTCAATATTAAATTTAAGCTAGATCTTTAAAGATTTGATTTCTAGAGCCCTTCCAGGTAGAGAGTTGCCCTGTAGTGCACCTGATTTAAATAGATTTGATCGGAGATTAGACTGCATAGTAACAAGAGTCATTTACATTTTAAAAAAAATATGACCCAGTTATACAAAGACTAAAATGAGCACAGCGTAGGAATGCAGAAAGAAAACAACAGCAGCTCTCCCTGTCTCTCTTCAGCATCAAAAAGTAAAAAATATCGTTATAAAAGCTGGTAAATAATTTTTAAAGGTGAAAATAGGCAGAAAGGTCATTTGGATATTTAAGTATTTTGGGGTTTCTCGTGATCTGTAAGAATAACCTGGAATCAAAGCAGTTAGGGCCAGAAACCTATCTACATACAAAGGAGTCTGGAAAAGGAATAACGGCAATAACTTGGAGAGGGAATTGTTAAAAAGAAAACAATGCAACCACACTGCAGGCAGAACACCCTGCTCAAATGAGCATCTCTTCCCTGTCAAGATAATATTGTCATCCCTGAGGTACAAGATTGCCCTAGCTAGCCATCCCTCCACTTTTTGTAATAGATTGCAAACAAGTGAATTGTGCTTTCAACACAAATTGACTCCCATTCTTCTTGAATGCAAGCGTGAAAAAGAAGAAAAATACTTCATACCTCCTCCTAACAACGGACCAACCCTCATTCTTTATCACAGTGCCTATCACAACTTTTGCTAACAGCCTTCTGTTGAAAATAAGGCAACGTCTCCCCAAGGAGGCTGGGAAGGAGAGAAAGGAGCCTGGCTAGAATAAGAGGATGAGGGTGATGAGATGGAAAACAGAGATGTTGATCTGGACTCAGTACAGGATCAGAGATGGGAGGGAAGTATGACTCTAAGTCACCCATCTGCTCTCCTATTTCTGGAACAGCATGAAACTGTACCCAGTCTGCCCAGACACAACTCCTACACGCCTGGGTGTGCAGAAGTGTGCAGCATATAGATGACTCCATTGGATTTATTCCATTTCCACCAGGACAATTTCTGACTGCCTTGTTAGGGCAGGCCTTCATTCCCCGAGCAGCACATGTTCCCCAAGCATGTTTTTGGCTGCTGCCCTTGCATTCTCACCATGGCCCTGAGAAATATGGCAGCACTGGCAAAAGCAATAGTTACAAATATCTGTAAGCCTTTCATGCTTACTTCACCCATGTAAACAGATATGGGATGACCAGATCTCCTGAGTGATAGATAGAGGCTGTACATTCCTGAGTACAGTTGCCAGTGTAGAATATTTTAATCATGAACAATTCAGATAAGCTAGAGGTAAACACTCTAAAGTCAGTTACACTACACGTTGCAGTTTGTTAATGTTTTCTTGCAAAACACATTGCAACTCTTCAGGCCCTATTAGGTCTGAATGTATTCATTAGGTCATGCAAGTCATTTATTTAATTGCATCTCTGTACGTGTTTGCATTTTTAATTGTAGTACCACAACAGACATTCAGATCATCCCAGATCTGAATTTATTCCAGTTACCAAGAGATAATTGGGATGATTTGCATATATATAACAAAACTAAAAGCTTTTGTTTCAAAAATATGTTAGAGTTGCTAAGTAATACCTGTATATCTATCTGCTACATCATTATTTACAAATTCAAATACATAAGACCACAAAAATTAAAAATTAAGGCATTGTAAATCTTAGACTGTTTACAGTCAAACAAAATTATTCTTTTCAACAAATGTTTTGGAACTGACGGCAAAGGCAATATTTTTGCCATCTAGATTTCAATTAATAGAATTAATAAAAAAAAAATACACTCCTAAGTGGGATTTGTCAGTCACAGAGCTTTTGTGGTTTAGGGTTTTGTTCTTTTTTTTTTTTCATTAACACGTTGGTTTCTTAGTTATGCTGTCATGTATTCACATTAGCAGAATTGGTTCCAAGGAAAGGTTTGTAAGGTGAAGTAGTCAGACTGAAACACTGGAACTTCAGGTTGGAAAAAACTATGAAGCTGTTTGCCCATGTGATTAATAAAACATACGAAGGCTGCTCTGAAAGTAATGCCTCCTATTTTATTATGTTAGCCTATGACATGAGAGGTAGATGTTGTTGGTACTACAGTAGAGGCTGAATCTTGCTGCTAATATTGTTTTGTGGCCATGTGACAGATGGCAGCAGAGAGGCAGTCTGACAAAATGATATCTGACATGGGAGTGTATGAAGCAAAGGTGAGGAACTGAATTCCCCCATGCTGAAAAAAATGGCATCCATTGACATTCATCAGTGCTTGCTGAATGTTTATGGAGACAAAGAGCAGATATGAGCACAGTGAGGCAGTGGGTGGTGATTTTAAGCAGCAGCAAGAGTGACACCAGGTCATCTCTGTTGGTGCAGATTTTTCTGAGTGTGGCACGCAGGCTTTTGTTCATTGCTGGTGAAAATGCATAGCAAATGGTGGTGGCTATGTTGAAAAATAGTGTTTTATAGCTGAGAATTTGCTCTATCAAAACGTGTTATTGTGCTCTTTGTATCTACTGCAGTTTTCTTGGAAATAAATAAGAGACATCACATTCAGAGCAACCTGTACACTTCAGTATTTCAAAACAGAAAAATGTTCTGCCACAAAATTCTTGCATGACGCTAGCATAAAAGTTCATTTTTTTTTATATGTGTGTGAAAATGTCCTATAATTATTTTTCACATCTTGGGAAAAAAATGAACTGTTTTTGTTTTCGGGTGGTTTTTTTTTTTTTTTTTTTTTTTTCATATTCTCACAGTTTTTGTTGCCTTTGGCTGCTTTTCAGCTGTCTTCTCTTTAATATTTTTTTTCCTAATCCTTTTTCCCCCCTTACTTTGCCACTGACCAATAAGTGGAAGTAGTGACAGCGAGACTAGAAAAACTAGATTTGTGATTCTAGTGTTCTTTAAATAACAGCTAAACCTTGCATGTAAATTGTATTAAATCCTTGCCTGATAAGGAAACTCGAGCACAGAGGTCTCTGTGTACATCCAGATCCTTCTCCTAGGTACAGTAGTGATGTGATTGCTCTCTTCCACAGGAACTTCAAAGCTTCAGCAGTGTGAAAGCAATTGCCATAAACCACTTAGCTGCAGAAATTGCATGTGAGAGTGAACGGTGCTACCAAGGAGAAGGCAAATACAGCCTCAAGGCAAAGAGGCAAGAAAATTCAGGTGGATTTTTTCCCAGTCCGTTGGCCTGCTACAACTAAATGGCTAAGGATGGAACAAGATATTTCACCATATTAGCATTTCCTCTTCTCTTGCAAATGTGGGGGTGCTCGTGAAAATCACCAGCAAATCACTAAGCATCCTGCAGACTAAAAGAATATGTCTCCACTGGGACTGTGCAGACAGGTGTGCATCTGCTTCAGTGCAACCTCTCCTTCATTGGTAGGGCCCCCACCTCCTTTGGACTACCACTGAGCTCAAACCATAAAGTATTTATTAATCCTTTAGTGATCACATTCATGCAAAAGATAATTACGGTGTCCCACAGACAGTTCAATATCCCAATGTGTTTTTTCCAATACAGAGGCTCCCTCTTTTGCAATACAAGTACAGTATGTGGATGGAAGCACACTAAAATACACTACCTGATGTCACTCTGTTAATTGTGCATCTTTCTTCTACCCCTCACTCATTCCCTACACCACCAAATTTAGTAATGCCCTTGTCATCCAGTAAAAGGATGCATGCACATGAAGAAAGAATTCTGAATGCAGTTTCTTTTGCTCTTGTTAGAAACTGCATTTTATGAGTTATGTGGCCTTCATGTTTCCATTTGGTTAGAAGTTTGATTTGCTAAAGGCAAGTCTAGTGTTACCAGTAACTTTCTATTATCCATGAAGGCATTTGTCCTTCATGGATCTCCTTGTCTCATCACCTTTTTTCCTTCTGGAGCTTACATCACCATCAGCAGAGAACCTTTCATACGGTGCATATTTCAAATAGGTCGTATTTCTGTGAATCAATTGCTGTACCTGGCTTTTGCAGAACTTCTAAGAAATTTTCTATGCTAGTTGTGGAGAATTTTATGCTATCCTCAGAGCACCGACTGCTATGTTAAACAGTTCGGGCATGAAAATCAGGAAGAAAGGAGAACACAAAATGAGGAATTAATTATTTGTTACACTAAATACAGCCGTTGGAGCCCATTAAAATAGCTTCCTTGTATGAATTCCTATATAACAATTCTTACAGTTGCCACAGAGACAAAAGGGAACAAAAGGGGTGGATTTTATGATCACAAGTGGGAAGAAAGCAGATCCATGGCACAGTATCTGCTCTAGAAACCCTTGATCTGAAGTCTGGGATGTTATAAGTTGGCACCAAAATAGAAACACTCAAGTGATAGAGGAATGGACAAACCACAGGCCACCAGATAGGAAAAAATACGATACTCTAATGTGAGGCCCCACAGGCAGGAGAGAAGATCTGGACAGTGTTACCAAAGAGAGGGAAAGAAAGAAAGAAAGAAGTAGAGGAAAGAACTACAAATATATGTGCACAATACAAATACGAGCAGAGATAAAAGAATTTATCACATAGCGTTACATTGTCGTTTTATTTCTGTGCTGAAGATATACCAGTTAATTGAATTTCTTCTCTGACACTGAAAACTTATTTATGTGCCCATCTATTTGCTTTATATATACTGCAGTACTTTATCACTCAAATCCAGATCCAGCAGCAAAGTCTGCTACTGACTAGAAGGTACTTCTGTTCAAAGAGTGCATGGTTGTATCCAAATATATACGGATCTGTTAAGCTGCTGATTAACTTGCACTTGTTTTGACTCCTTTCTTAAGTTCATTCTATCAAATGCACTCTAACCAATTTTTTGAAAGCCCGGTCCGTTGTAATGGGGATGTGGTCTTCCATTAGGCTATAGTAAAACTTAAAGTTGCTGGTAGCATATTATTATTAATTTCTTCATGGTAAAATGTTCATGCTCACCATGCAACACAAGTTGTTAACTTCATTTGGTGCTGTATTGGATGCCTCCCAAAAAACGGTTTATCTAGATACTTGTATGGCACTCATCACCACAGTATCTGGTGTCTTCCTGAATTTGAACCTTATTAATATATCTGCTTATCCACGCAGTCTCTATGTCTGCAATAGAGTAATACCACTCAAAATAGCTCCTTCCCTCATTAAAAACTGCCGCCCTCCAAACCTGGCTGCTAAGATGTCATTGCTGAAAGGCTTGATGATGCCAGCCTCAGTGGAAAAGGGCAAAATCTTTGTGCTCTACGGCACTTGTAAGCAAGCCAGTGACTCAACAAAGACAAGATAGTTATGGTAGCAATCAGGGGCTACTCAACTTTACCACAAACAGAAATTTGACCTTCATTACACTGTGATGATTAAACAGGCTTACAAAAATGCTTGCCAGGAAGTCCAGATAATGCTGAATGAAAGACAGGTGGTGAAGCATCAGGTACTTTTGATGATGAGCTCTATCTGCCTCTGTCTTCTCTTTTCAGCTAAAGGTTGTTCACAGATTGATGTATGACAGGACAATGCATTCTAAGAGCATAGACTATAAAAATGTTGACCAAAGACTGTGATTGTTCAAGCCAGCACTGGAACTAGCCTTGTCAACATTTGTTCAGCATCAGAATGGCTGTCAACAGTATGGGGTTTGATCACATTCCTTGAAAATCCTATCTTCACTTAAGATGACTTTCCAATTACAGACATCAAAATCAGTGACAGCATTCGTTAAAGACAGCAGAGAGGCAAATCTTACTTCATCTGATAGACAAAACTTGACAAGAACATCTTCCTGTAATCATGGCTTCCACACAGCCAGTTTTATATTTTGTAACATGGAAACTTCAGCAAAGAGACCACATATCTCTCCAAAAAACATAGAATGATTTAACCAAAATGTTCAGGAAATGAGAAAAATCTTTTGCTTTCAATAAAGTTTTTACTTATCAGAATATTTTGATCATACCAGTTAACCTGGGATTTGGAATTTCATGAAAATACTTGGCTATATAGCATGATGTTAACACAATCCATAGCGGAATCCATGGTTGTTCACATGAAAGAGTGAAACCATGAATCCATGGTTGTTCACATGAAAGATGCCTGAAATAATTGTGTCTGACTTCTGCAACAGCAAGTACTGGTAAGCAAATTGCAATGTACGGTTTCTACTACTCCATATTTTTTTTAATTATTGTTATTTATTTTGAAGCAGAGGACAAAACATCCTACAAGATTGGGATATATGTCCGAGTTGCAAGAACACTGTCCATCCTTCCAGACAGGATGTCAGGCCAAAGGTTGTCAGATGGAATATACTTTTCTGTACTTGTGGCAGTTGCCATGGTAGTCTGTTCCTAACAAGATCACCTCTCCTCTGCAGATCGTTTCGATGCTTTATTCTTAAGGAACTTGGAGACAGGCTTGAGGACAGTGATAGGCCAATCAGCTCTTCAATAGGATTCCAACCAACCTGAAGGAAAGCAAAGTACGCAGCACATGCCTTTGGAAGAACATGTTTCAGAAAAGATTCTTTTTAGATAGGGAGTGTTATCACTGGCAGCACTGATGGAAATACAGGAATGTGAATGTGGACAAGGAAGCTGTCCTTTAGCAAGCTTACACCTGTTTGGAGTCAGCCTAGAAGAAAATTTTCCAAAGGACAAAGCAGGTTAAGGCTGCTGTGTTAGCCATGCCTCTGTGCAGACACTGTTTTGAGAAACACGGCAAAGTGACCGACAACAAAGTCTTGTTCTGTGTCAGCCACTCATCTGCCACAACACACATGTTGAAATCCACCTATGGCAGCCTTGCTATGTAGTGGAAGGGGCAGGTTGCAGTGCCAACCACCTAATTCACAGGATGGTATGTGATAAAAAGTGCACGTGGACACCTGCTTATCCACCCACTTGACCCATTATTCCCCTATGGTACTCTCATTCTTAGCTTCTCTATTAATGAACTTCTGGTAGAACCTGAAGCTTCACTGAATGTGTTCACTTTACATATAACCACCAATATCTCCTAAGGGAGAAGAAGTGACTTTGATCTCTGAAAAGGTCAGTACACTTTACAGCTTTAAACATGACATGCAACCTCGGAATGAATCTTTGAACAGACTTTTTATCCACGGTACCCACAGCTGTCCTCTATTATTGTTAATAAAAGCTTATTAGTAATGTTACACAATCATATCCTTGTAAACAAGTCAAAGGGAACAAAACCAGAGTGTTTGGCTTGTTTTTGTTTTGTTTGTTTTTGCCTCAAAAATAAAGATTTTCCAATTACATTAACTTTTGAGATTCTGTACTGTAGCATGTGTTTTAAAATCATGGAAGCTTTTCAGTAGCACTCAGCACATGTGTAATGAAGAGGACTAGAATAACTTGGAGTTTCACTATGTGCTACTGACGCAGACATGCAGGGAACAAACTCTGTAATGGATAAAGAACTTTAGTTTCACAAACCTGGACCCATCTTCCAAGAAGCATTCCTTAGCAACCACACAGTAAGCCACACAACAAACAGATCCCTACTGATCAACCATTTGATTCTTTTCTATTAAGTATGTCACATTTTTTCAAATAAAATTCTGATGGCACATTGAGAAAGACTGATGTCAATAATCTCCTGACAGAAAGAGCTTACTTTGCAAATAGAGATTGCTTCATAACATGTATGCAGGCAGAACACTGTGAATATATGGTGTCAAAAATAGCAATTATACATCTTTAGCTGTGGAAAAAAAGACTCGTTTAATTTGACGGTATTAAATTTGTGGAAAAAACTTCTTCCATGATCAGCACAGTGCTGTATCAGTAGGTTACAGATGTTGGAGAGGTGAAACCGGAGTGGGAACAAAGTTTTGCAGTAGATGGCAGTTAGAATAAAATGAAAACTAACAAATTGAGGGTTGGACTCGATGATCTCTGGGGGTCCCTTCCAACCCCTACAATTCTGTGATTCTGTGAAATTAAATACTGGAGCAGCAGGCTTGTTTGATGGAGATACATCTGTCACAAAAGTGCATTGGGCTTTGCTCAGGAAAATGGTGCTTGACTGCATGAGAAGGTGTAGTAAACACAGAGGTAGAATTACCTGTTTCAGGCACTTTGCAAGAGATGACTGGAAACAAGAAAACCCCACCTGTGACCTTTCCTAGTTCACATGCAATCTAGCTATGCAGTCAACTTCAGCATGTCAAAAACTGGGCTCTTCACAAGTGAGCTGCTTCCCAAATAAGAAGAGCAGAAGAGAACAAGTAGGAATTTTGAGCAAGACACAATATATTTACGTGTCTCCTAAAAATCTCAGAGAAAAAAAAGAAGGGGGGGCAGAGATGGGAGGATACACTTTTTTCTCAAGTATATCTCTCATGATTAATCTCAGTAGTGAGATTTCTACAATAGAAGCAGGATTTATTTGCTTCAAACTGCTGATGCTATAGCAAACGTATGCACTATTTGGTGCAAATAGCTATGGACTTCCTCTATCTGCATGAAGAAAAGTGCTACAGCACAACTCTTGCAACTGCTTGCCAGACCATCCAGATTACTCAAGACTAGATGGTAAAAATACAATATACTGACCTGTAAGGACAAGAAAACTTTAGGAGAAGGACAAGACATGTTCAGAGGTTTTCCTCCTTCTGGGGGGAAGGCAGACAAGATTTCTATTCAATACGTACAGTAAGGAGTTCTTAAAAAACAAAAAGGCAAATGAAAAAAGTAGAAGGATGAGGATGTTTTCCAGAAGACTGAAAAACATGAATGCAAAGGATTGGATAACAGAATTTATCTCTTTTTCTCCAAATATCTCTTTGGTCTCTCAAATTCTCCTTTGCTCATCAGCTGTGTTCTCTCACATTCCTGCTTCTTCAAAAACTCATCATGGTCTGTACTACGCATATGGAAACTCTTGTGCACTAAGCTATTTTTTCTATTCTTCTTTTCCAAACCCTTTTCAACATCTCCATCCTCCTGTGTAATGATTCCTCCTAAAATAACCACTAGCACTCTTATGAATGTCCTTTGTTATAGAGGATGCAGCATATAGCTGCAATTTCAGCTTGAGATTGAAAAGAAGTGCATTGGGAATATCCCAATCCCCAAACTTCTTCCTTGTGCTTCAGTGTGATATCACAGAATCATCATAGAACCATAGAATGGCCTGGGTTGAAAAGAACCACAGTGATCATCCAGTTCCAACCCCCTGCTGTGTGCAGGTCGCCAACCAGCAGCCCAGGCTGCCCAGAGCCACATCCAGCCTGGCCTTGAATGCCTGCAGGGATGGGGCATCCACAGCCTCCTTGGGCAACCTGCTCCAGTGCCTCACCACCCTCTGATGAAAAACTTCCTCCTCATATCTAACTAATCTAACAGCCTGAATGTCTAAACTATCTAACAGCCTGATCATGGCTGTTTCTCAGACACAGCTCTTAGAAATCTATTCACTTCTTAACTCAGAGGGCAACTCCCCAATCTCTCTTACCCTGTCTATGCCTTCTGAAAAGCCTGTAGCCTTCAATCAGAGTATTCCAATTGTGGGATTCATCCCACCGTGTTTCCATCATAGCAATTAGGTCGTACTTTCCCAATTGCATCATGGTTTCTAACTCCTATTTATTTCCCATGTTGCGTGCGTTGGTATAGAAGCACTTCAGCTTGGCTGTTGGCCTTGTTGCCTTCTTGGAGGAACCGTTCCTAATACCACCAGAACAAGTATGGGTTTTTCCCCTACCACCTCCCAAGGTGACAGCATCCCCATGTTCTTTTCTGTCACCCAGTACACACTCTTCCCCTGTCATATTTAGTTTAAAACCCTGCTAACTAGCCCAGCTATCTTGCTCCCTAGAATATTCGTGGCCCTTCTGGTCAGTTGCCACCCATCTGCTCTCAGCATTTCCCTTATCAGACTTATCAGACCTCTCCCTCACATCAGACTACTAACATCAAGCTTCAACACTCCTTACAAATTTACTGTTCACAGCTAGATCACAGTTTTGCACCGATTCCCATATCCAGTGACTATTCTGGGAGGCCCTGATCAGCTTGGTATAGCTGCCTGTTATCATAGGAAGGATCCCAAGAAATGTTGAGGCGTATTCTGAGCTGTGGCACAGACACTAATTGGTATCAAAGACAAATCATCAATTTCTCTTCCTTGATGTGACTGGATATATCATAGAATCATATGGTTGGAAAAGACCAGGATCATCCAATCCAACCATCAACCTATCACCAATAGTTCTGACTAAACCATGTCCCTCAACAAACATCTTAAACATTCCTTGAACACCTCCAGGGTTGATGATTCCACCACCTCCCTGGGCAGCCCATTCCAGCATCTGATCACTCTTTCAGAGAATAAATTTTTCTTATGTCCAACCTGAATCTCCGCTGGTGCAACTTAAGGCCATTCCCTAGTTACAAGAGAGAAGAGGCCGACCCCCACCTCACCAAAACTGCTTTTCAGGTAGTTGTATAGAGCAATAAGATCTCCCCTGAGCTTCCTCTTCTCCAGACCTAAATTTTAAATGAATGCCTTAAAGGAAAGGAAAGGATTCTTAGTTTCCATCAGCGAGGACCTTGTTTTCTCAATTTCAGAATTGAAATTCAGAGAATTAAAATCTAGGTTTAATTAATGATTTATCTATTGAGAATATTCCCTCTTTCTGCAGGTACAATGATCAAGAACAGGTTCATTTTATCCAGTCCACTTAACAGAGATATTTGAAACTTCAAGAGAACAGGTTAAGTGCAGAAAGCTCTTTTCCACTAGTTAAATGTACAATGTGTGTTGGATTAGTTACTCATCCTTAGCTCTGAGTGAAAAGAATGTAAAAGAAGCCACTTCCATTATAACTCCTCTCATATGTAAATTCAACTACTTGTTCAAATATTTGTGAGAACCATGACCTTGCCAAAAAGAGGAAAGAGACAAACTTAAAGGCTGGCCAAAGAAAATTAATAGAAATTTTCAAACAAGAATGCACCATCTCCTATATTCAATTTCACACCATTCCATCTGTTAACTAATAATACTAAAGGGAATAAATGTTGAAAATCCTCACATTAAGTAAGAGATGGGCTCAAATCAAAGCTCTGAAAGGGAGCAACCTAAAAATCTTTAATGGTTGGAATTCAAATCTATCTGGCAGCATGAATTCATCTTTGATTTAATGGCGAAGTAACAAATATTTGTCTGGGAGAACATGAACAAACTGCTTCCCGAACATAAAACAGAATCCCTTTGAGATTTTGGACCACACAGTCCTGCTTTTCCTTAACGGACTCCAGTAATTCAAGAAATTACATTTTATCTCACAAGTAAAATAGAAAGAAGAGTGCTTCCAACACACTGAGTTATGCTCAGATTTCTTTATTTATTTGTAGTATACAATTTTATCGACACTATATCCATAAATCTTAGGCAGATTAATCCAATCAGATAGAACGCTTCCAAGATGTTTTCAACTTCAAATTGATTTTAGGGGGCCTCATCTCATTTGTCTTTTTTCCATGTCTGAGTCCTTTAAAAACTATTCTAGCTACAGGTTAATAGCCTTTCATCCTCATGAATCGTTCTTTCTATTCTCTTAACAAAACTGGACTTCCCTAATAGTAATAGATACTAAATTCCTTTTAAGTTGCTTATGCTTTGTCTAGTAAATGTCACCTCATAACATCACTTTGTAGTTTCACACAGTTCTATGAACAAGTAGGCAAGTGTCAAAGCAGTCTGAGTCAAAAAGGACTTGAAAATCTCATGAAATATAGACTAATATAGCTGTAATCAAAATTCTGTCTTCTGTCTTTCTGTTTTCAGGTAGAAGTTTGGATGCTATTACCAGTTTATTAGACAGAAGTTCTTCTCATGAAATCAGCATAGCTTCAGCTCAGTGGGTGAAACAGACTGCCTGTGTATGATGATAAAAAATCCACTGATAATACAGTAAATAAATAAAAATAAATCACAACAAATTGTTAACATCTCAACAGAAGTATTTATTCAGTTTTGCATTTTGCCTTGTGATGATGTTCAAGTTTGTTGTTTATAAAGCATCCATATTTTCAACTATAGTTAGCTTTGGATTTTATTTCCCCCCTCATTATTACTGCATTTAATATTTTTGATTTTTCTATTTCCTGCATACAGTTTAGCTGATTTACAGTTTTGCTTTTATTGTTTGTTTGTATAATTTGGTTGAGGTGCAGATAGCTGTCTTTTTTTATTGGTTCATTAAATTGGTCGTTCCCATGGAAACTTTTTAGTGCATTTTTTCCTGAGGTTTGAATGATGCTTTGCGGCTTTTCTGTGGTGGTTTGGTAATCTTCATCAGGCTACAACAACATGTCTTTATGTCTTTCCCCACAGCCGAAGTGTCTTACTTTCTTAACTCTTTGCTACTTACATGGATCTGGTGAGCTGTCGTACTGCAATTTTCAGACTGGCATTCAAATGAAAGTAAGGGAACACAGGATGTAAAATGCACACAGTAAAAAAAGGTGTATGATTTAAATACTGTTTGTGCATAGGTCTAAGGAAATTTTTTTCCTTTCCAATTCAGGCAGTCTGTCAGAATGAGCTCCTATCTCATGCACGAAAGCATGTACAACGGTCCTAGTATGTGTTGGGCCTACTTCTGCTCTGAACATCCAGCCCAGAAGAGCAACTTAAAAGGCAACCTTCCTGCACCCAAATGATTTCATTTACTTCAAATCTTCTTAATAACCATAGCTCTAGATCACTTCTGCAAAGCTCCCTGGAGGAGAATAGATCGAATTTCCTCAACAGCGCTGCACTCTGCTCACAGCATGGCCAGGGACATTTTGAGGCTGCTATGCCTTTGTGTGAGAGCTGGGTACCTTTGCAGGCAGTCCCAGAACGCACAGAGCTGCTCTGTGTCCCTGCTACTATGGGTTCTGCTGTGTGAGAGCAGGGCACCAGCCCCACTGAGCAACAAAGACACCTATGGACCACGTTACAAACTCCCTGCCACAGAGCTTCTACCTGACACATGATGACTATAACACAACCTGTATTCTGAGGCTGAATGCTAGAAGCCAGTTTGCTGGTTTTGCTACAAACACAGACTGCCTAGCAGTGCAACAGCTGCACATACACCTCATATTGAGTGTGTCATGCAAGGAAAAAAACATAACTGATAGACCTTGAAAAGTGTAATGCATCCAACTCAGTGCCAAAAGACATAAGTCCAGTGCATTTGTCTAAATACAAAAAATGAAGCTGCACTGAACCAAAGATGGAAATTTACCTTTATTTGCAGGCTACTGGAATCATGCGCACGTTCACATTCATTTCAGACTATTTTTTCTTCTTTATTTCCTATGCAATTCAACTTGCTACATGCCAAGTAATATTTCCTCAACTTCCACAGTTCCTTTCATAATGCTCACCAAAGCAGTCTGGTATAGAATAGCTATCAAAAAGGAAGGAAAAAAAGAAAAAAAGAAAAAAATAATAAAAAAAAAAGCTGTGAAATACTTTCTGTTGGAGCTACATTTCTTCTCTATAATTCTATAAGATTTGATTTAAATAATATTAAATATTTGTTTAAATATTAATGTCTAGAGATGGTGCTAAGTGAAACTTTAACATTTTATGTTATAAGAGAAAATATGTCACCATAACTCTTCAGAGCAATTGCTACAAAATAAAATGTACCAAAGAAATGGATACACAATAAAATTTTTGTTTTCAGAATGTCTAAAAGTGGAGGTGCTGGACAAGAGTTCTGTTTGATCAGGCAGGAGAAGGTGAGAGCTTTTTGCACACAGAGTGATGAGATGCTTTGAATCCCTGGGGAAGTATGAAAACTTGTGGCTAAAATGACAGCTAAGTAAACAATAACAGGAGCAATGCCATGCATATTATCATTTTTCAAAACGTCAGAGAAGAGGCTTCAAGATCTGAGCCAAGCTAATTGCAGATTCAGTCAGACCTCAGTCAGTTAACACTTCATTCACATTTGAAGGTAGCATTTACAACCCAAAGAACTGCAGGTGGTTTTAAGAGATTTCAAATTAGAGAAGCCTTACAGCATTCTGCAGCACAGTTTTGGAATAAAGAGGAGAGTAGCATGCAGCAACAACTCTGCCAACGAGTAAACCCATCTAATCCTGGGTTTGTGTGCATGTGGCTTGGTAGATTGAGCTGAGATTGCTTTAGATTAGTTCTGTTCTTTTTGCTTAATCTTTTATTTGGCAAAGATGGATTATGATAGCACAATTACCCTTGTAAAACCTCAAACTTGCAGCCTGTGCTAATTTCAGACACTGTATTTGGATGGTTTTGGAGAAATACTATAGAATTTAATGGAGAATGATACCCTCTCCTAAAAAATTCTCTAGTTTTTCTCAATCATCCCATAAAAGCAATTCTGTGTTAGTCTACAAAGCTTTTTAAAATGTAAGCGTTGTAATTATGGCCAGTAAATTATACAGACGTTTTGGATGAGAGAATCCCATTACATTTCCATAGTAAAGAATTTGATTGCATTCTTACTACCATTCTGTGGGATGTTTCCACAGGGAAAACTTGAGCTAAAGCAGAATCTCTACTATCTTCCTCTTGGCCTCCAGCTACTACAGAGTGTAACAATTATAAACTGATAAATCACTTGAATGGTTATGACATCTCCCATTGACTAGGAGGGTGGTGGTACATACACACATGCTGCTGCCAACATTAAATAATGTCAGCTGAATTAAGTAAATGATGATTTAGCCTCAGCTAAACTTTTAGGGGCAAACTTTTTTTTTTCTCTCAAATGGAGATGATGGTTGTACTTCCTATGGTCAGATCTTGTTACATTTTAAAAGTCAGGTTCTGTTGATTTCACTAGGCATTTTGCCCATGTTAAAAGAGCAGGATACTGGAGATGAGTCCTGCCATATACACTTGGGAGGAGGAAAGGCTCTAATGAGTTTGAAAATTCTTACATTCACACTAATCTGTGGACAAGAACAAATTTCGTATGGAACGGATACACAGATGAGATTGATTCCAGAAATGTTCGCATCCTACGAAGTTGTAAATAATTCACAGCTTTTAGATCTATTATTCTTTTTGTTCTCTTCCCTCCTCCTGCTGCTCCTCCCCCCCCCCCCCCCCAAAAAAAAAAAGAAAAAAAATTGATAGTGCTCCAATAACCAATAGGCACATTGAGTAGCATAACAGTATTTGTTTAACTAGCAGCCTTTGACCAGAAGAGCAGTTCTCACTACTGCCAACACAGTTGCAATTATATTTGTAGAGGCCTGCTAAAATGTATGGAGTGTGATCTTTTTTTTTTCGTCTTTGAGAAGGGGAAATTAGGCAAAATGGTGTGAGGTGGGAATGCAGAGATGAACACAAACAGTTGCTCAGACTACCTGTGCAAACTCTTGCTCGATTCCTGATGAAGACTGTGTCACTTCCATTCACTAACACGATCTACAGCTATATGCAACCACTAAAACACAAACAAGCCAAGTCCTGCTGCCCTCTCCACCCCCCATTACTAAGGGTCTTTGACATAGTGGCCTTGTTTTAATTTTGTATTTGACCCTATCTGACTCTCACTGCTAAGAGTACAAATTAAATTAAATATAGAAATCCTGTTATATTAATTACAGTTGTAAAATGACACTGTAGGAATTAAAAAAAAAAAAAAGGGGAAAGATGGAACTGAATAAAGCAGAGGGAAGGGAGAAGAAAGTGTAGCTCATGCTTCACCCATGAAGAGAGCTAAATTAAGCAAAGAATTTCATTTTTGGAATGCATTTCTTAATAATGCCATTATCATGCAGGTCTGCTCAAGAATTACAACTTCATAATGAAAAGAATGCAGAATGGATTTTGAAGCATCTGATTTTCCATGCTGGTGAGAAGAAGCAAGCCTGTTTTTCTCAGTGTGTTCACAGAGAGGCTAAATTCAGAGCAGTTTTCATCTCTCCATCTCTTCCTATCCTGTACTACTTGTAAACTATTGGACATCAGTCATTACCTAATGATATTATCACTAGATAAGCACATCAGAAAGAATCTGTCACTGTAAGTTTGAGAATATTAGCATATCATATTCTTCAGTTTCCAAAATATGAACCTTTGCTTGAGAATGCAGTCATGTAGCCAAACATTTTTCATCTGGACAAAAAAAAAAAAAAAGTGTGCTCATTTGAAAGCAAAAAGGCCACTTTATCTCAAAAATTTTATCTTTAATGATAAGCTAGTGCTTAGAGAATGCTCTTTTTAATTTGCCACGCACTCTGAAACTGCTCTTCTGTCCCAAAGTTACCTTCACTTATGTTCAAATGTTAGAACTGGGGGGAGACAGTGGGTGCTGAGATGCCTGAAGAGGCTGGGGAGAGAACAGTATTTCAATTTGAAGTGATCTCTAGACAGTCTAAAACTTACCATTAATAACAATCATATCTTTATCATCTGGTGTGTTACTCTTTGCAGAATTCTGAAAACAAGTCTTTAGCAGAAAGAGTAAAATGCACTAATTTTCAAGGACGTTTATCAGGAGCAGTTACATTCATCTTCCTCTTAAAGAGGGAATAATTCACTGCACTTTCATTTAAACATGACAGATTAACCCCTCTGTTCTCCCCAAATCAGTGCTCAACTTCCTTTCCCATTCCTGTACATATTTCTCTCACACACAGTTTCTTGCTCTCATAGGAAAGGAACTAGAACACATACCACACAGAAACAGAATAAACAAAAGACAAGTCCACAAGACAAAGCCGCTAGGACACTGGTTAAAATATTTTCCCATGAATCTAAAAAAGATAACAGGCACTTGCTTATATGTCTCCTTTCATCCCTGAAAGCTTTAAAGTTAATTCATGGTTTCATAACTACAATAAAATAACCATGCAGAGATTAAAATCAGGGCCTCTTTTTATTTGGTTATCAACAATATGAATCCCACCCAGGTCTTTCTAAAAGCAGCCTTGGCTGACACTCCAAAATGCTTCCTCAAGTCCATCTTCAGCCAAATAAGAAGTGGTCTGGAAAGGATTCATCCTTTTAGTGTACACAGAAGATCCTCGTCTTGGATCTATAAACTGAGTCTTTAAATTCCATTGTAATTACTTCGCAGTCATAAATAGAACAAACACTATTTGTGGCATCCCAGCTGGCTTTTTACACAAGGTGCACAAATCTTCAAACTTAGCTTAGGAGACCTGAGTGGAGACAATGTGGCCAGAATATGGTAATGTATTCTCCAAAATTTTCAAAGAAACAAAAAATGAAAGGAAAGAAAAAAAAAACAAAAAACTAACACCCACCCACCCCACCCCCAAATAAACTAAAATAAAAATCACAACATTTCTTAAGTAGCAGAAAAAAAAAAAGCAATTCTTCTATATTGAGGAATATTTTCTCAGAAGCTGGATTCTCTCCTGCGTTGGTTTTGTTTCCAGGAAGACAGGGTTGGTGCAAGAGAGGAGCTCTGCTACAGTAAAGTGCTTTAAATCATTTAACTCTTACAACTTGATGACTTAATAACAATCTTTCACAAATAACTGAACTCTTCACTCTGAATTTAGTAATCAAAGACAAAACACTATTTTCCCCATGAGACTCGTTGTAGGAGAGACAGTCATGGAAATTTAAGACTACTGCTAGAGTGAATGCTTGTTAAAGATTTTTACCAAGTCATTCACAGTCCCTCTGACATCTATAAATTCTTAGCTTCCACATATGCATATGAAATGGCCACAAGTCCCTCTGTTCTAAGTTGGGATACAATTCTTTCCACATAGACTGTCTGCCAGGGCGTTCTCTTGACCCACTCCATTAACTAGCTCTGCCACTGAACAGAAAGTTATACCTGACCATCAGCAAGGCAGCCAGCACTGCAGGTTTCTGTTTATAAGCTCAGTATAAAATGAACATTCAGTAGTTTTTTTAATGTGTCCAGTTCTTGTCATGATCTTTAAATCTTAGAAAAATATATCCTAGAAGTTTTGTATACTCCACAGAAAAGCATTATTGGTTAGAGCATTCTTGGCCACGTCATCCAGATTAGCATCTGATCCCCAATAGCCTCAACAAAAATATATATATATATATCAATTATATCAACCTTGTGGACTTTATCCATTTTGCAATCAAAAGCCACATGCAAATGTGAGTTTTAGATGAACCAATTTTCTAGGAGAGAAGGCTTCATTTGAACTGTTTATTAGAATATATTCTGAACAAAAAATGCAGAAATTGCCTAAGAAGAATTCAGAGGTATACAAGATAGCAATATGAATACATTAATTGTAGGAAACATTAACAACTGCAAGGCTAGACTGAAAGAACTGGAGCTTTATCTAGACCAAATGCAACAGGAAAGACATAATAGTATTTTTAGGCTGGAAAAATAAAAATACTACTGCAAAGGGCAGGCTAGCAATCTGCTTCTCATATCCATAGTGACAATAAAGGATGGACTTAATGGCAGAAAAGAAGGGGTTTTTTTAGCATTAACAAGAAACACCCTAGAGTAAAGGCAGTGAACCTCTGTAATGGACTGCCTGGGGTCCTTAAAGAATTACTGAAAGTTTTGGAACAGGTTAGACAAACATCTGTGAAGATTAGCTCATGCTGCCTGGGGGCAGGGAGATGGACTAGGTGATCTCTTGTTCTCCCTTTTAACCCCCAAATTCTATAATTATTAGCAAAAAAGACACAATCCCACAGTAAGAAGCAGAGAACTTGTGTTGGTTCACAAGCAAACTGAGGACAATGATAAAACAAAGCAGTGGTCTTCCACTGGATGAAGATAGAAATTTTCTAACAATCTAAGAAATAAAGGCAGAAGTTTCAATGTGCGTTTTCAATTTGAAGAATGAGAGCTGCTTTTATTGTGATTTCAGGTTACTTGGGTCTGAAGTAAGTTCATAAGCTCCTCGGGGAGGAAAAGCTAATAAGAATAATCTTCTGAACTTCCTTTTCTTGAGAACGTAGGCTGTAAACTAAAAAAAGATAAAGAAGCAATCCCACAAGGCGTGGAAGTCCTGTAATGAATGGACACACTGCGTGTGGTGCAACGTGGGTCATTTAGCATAGACCTTCACGGTATAATGTAGCACTCACGGAACTGAGAGATGCCATGAGTCATGCTAGACCTTCAATTACGGGGCAGCACAGTTGCATTGTCATGGGCTGAGAAGAAAGTATTTTCATTACAGAATTTTCACTGTGTTAGCTAAAGAGGGAGGGAGAATCAGGATGGTGTTTGTGAGTGACATCATGCTGCACTGGGTGTACATACCAGCCTTAATCAGTTCAGGATTCCCTATTGTCTGTGGTCTTCAGAGGTATGAAAAAATAGTGACGGAAAAGGCCTTACATTAGATTTTCTATTTTAAGGTAAATATTTTTCAATCTTTTTATACATCTTCAGCTTCAGATCATCATTAAATGGTAACACAGTTAGGGGTGTCTTGAGAAAGTTCTGAGCAAGATCCAGACATACGTTCCTTCAAAATTATATTTTCCTATGAAGTGGAATAGCTCCACCCAAGGAAAAAGAAGGGTACAGTGGTGTAAAGAATTCACCTGACACCTCGCGGGTAAAAGATTTGAACCTCTCATCTTTTCGACACATATCTCTCCTCTTGCATTAGCAATTTCTGTGGGTCAAAACCTGAGATACCCTTAGTTAGAACACGTTCCAGCTCTGCATCTGTTGAAATATATGCTCCTGTTAACAGCAGCTTTGACAAATCACCATTTGTCATTCATCTTTTCATGCAAATATTTTTAGCCACATTTCTCGGAGTCTCTTCCTTTACAAAATAAAAATAACTCTTGTAAGGAGATGCACTGTGTGGTCTTTCAGCAGTGCCAGACTAGCTCGGCAGCTCTGTTGCTTCTCTTCCTCAGTGCCCAGACAAAGTACCCTGGCAACATTCAAAGGCATTCCAGGTAGGCACTAATGAAAACCAGCAAAGCCTATGCTGGCTCCTCATCCTCCAGAAGAAGAGTGGTTACAAAGACAGAGGGAGACAGAGGATTCATACCAACTCAAAGGAATGGCAGGGAGCTCAAGGGAAACACAGAAGCGTGGCTTGTAATTTTTTGTTTTGTCTTCCCTTCCTCTTTCGGTCTCCCTGCTCAGCCTCCAGGTTTATTGCTTGTAAAACATCACGAAGAGAGCTCAGCTAAAAACTTGAGGCCAATTAGAGTCCATTCAGATTAACACAGAATCTGCCCTAAGGCTTTCTTTTCCTCCTTATTTCCCTCTCAGCTTGCACCACCCCTTCCTGGGGGAAATATTCGCAGTGGTTCATTCAGGATGAGCGCTTGAAGAGACTCTTGCCATTCCACAATAAGCAGAGGAAAACCATATTGCACACAAGACTTATTTCGTATTTGTGTAACGAAACTCTTACTGTTTACAAAACATTACCTTTGCATTAATAACACCACTTAGAACACTTCGATTTTTGAACAAGGATATTTTGTAAGAATAACTTAAAAGGCTGCTAACTATGTGAAATATGCAGTACCAGTTAAGCTTCAACACTGTATCAGATGTGCAGGAGGAATCAAGGTCTTTCAGCACCGTAGAACAGCCTCGTGATATCACAGAATCACAGAATGGCCAGGGTTGGAAGGGACCTCAAGGATCATGAATCTCCAACCCCCTTCCACATGCAGGGCCATCGACCTCTCCATTTAACACTAGACCAGGCTGCCCAGAACTTCCCCCTGAAATCCAACCTAAATCTTCCCTCTCTCAACTTAAAACCATTTCCCCTTGTCCCGCTGTTATCTACCCTTTCCAACAATTGACTCCTCTCCTGTCTGTAGGTTCCCTTTAGGTACTGAAGGCTGCAATGAAGTCATCCTGCAGCCTTCTTTTCTCCAAGCTGAACAAGCCCAGCTCCCTCAGCCTGTCCTCGTAGAGGAGGTGCTCCAGTCCCCTGATCATCTCTGTGGCTCCTCTGGACCCTCTCCAACAGCTCCCTGTCTTTCTTGTACTACGGGCTCCAGACCTGGACACAGCGCTGCAGATGGGGCCTCACAAGAGCAGAGTAGGGAGGCACAATCACCTCCCTTTCCCTGCTGGCCACTCCTCTTCTGATGGAGCCCAGGATACCATTTGCTTTCCGAGCTGCAAGAGCACACTGCTGGCTCATGTTAAGTTTTTCATCCATCAGGACCTCCAGGTCCTTCTGTATGCAGGTAGCCCTCCTAAAATATCATCATGTTAACTGTCCACCAACCTCCTGGAGCTGTGATGTGAACAAAATAGGAGATGTGGCTCATCCTTAGGTCTCATGCCTGTGTTAAGTCTCATGAATTGAAAACACAGCTGGTTACAACATGCAACTTTCACCAACTGACAAGGCTGGCATCCCTGAATGTAACAGGGAAATTTAATGAGGTTTCAATATGTCACGCTAATAGACCTAAATCAGAGCTATTATGACTGTCAATGACGTTATCCAACTAACTTCTCAGCCTGGACTTATAAGTGGCTTCTAAAGAACGTTACTTATCTAAGCCTTAAATTGAACAGGGTTTAAATAGCATAGTTAAAGATAATATGAATCCGCTCTTGTTAAATATGCTGAAAGACCTCAGACACTAGAATAAATAGTCTGATCCCTGGGGAAGGATTAGTGTGATAAAGATGACTACAGTTCCACTGTTTAATTTTGTTATGTAGATGCTCCCTGTAGACACCTCAGAGAGATTTTTCTAAAATAGAAAATGAGGTTCTCTTTCTGAAAGCATGCAAATCCAAAGCTTAAGAAAACAAAATGTTATTCAACCTTACGAAAACAGAAGGATAAAATTGCCAAATGTAAAATGGTATTGAATAGCATTCACACCCATCCAATTTAATAAGGTTTTGAACTCCTGATGCCAACTCGAATGCCTGAGTTGGAAATACTCAACTCATTCACTGATTTAATAAATCATGAGCTATAACTTCCGTAATATACTTAAGTATAGGTAAAAGACTGTAGGTTTTTGAGTTATGTGCATAAAGCCAGAAAAACACAAAGATGTCTTTACACCATTAGGTAACGTCATATGCTGTGAAGACTGACTCAAAAGCTGTCAGAATACAAGAATTAATGATAAATTTAGATTTCAGAATTTCCCTCAAATCATATCAGTATTTTCTTAGTAATTCTGAGAAAATTAGGCTTCTTATGACAAATACTTAGTAATACCAACTAATGACTGAATAAACTAAAACTTGCTGGGACATACTGTGAGAAAAATCACCAGATGGTGGTTAACTGACAAGTTTTCTAAAGAACATGAATGTAAACATATCCCAAGATTACTAGTCTTTATCAACTTTTCCATACATTGCAAATATGGCTCTACCTATACTGAAGTTAGTAGAAAGATAAACTTATAAATCACCAAAATGATGATGGGTAGGAATGCATATATGCAGTACGTAACAGTCTGGGATAGGATTTATGCTGCTGAAGTCAAGTTAATCCTAAATAAAACCCTTCACTTACGCGATTGGGGAAGTAGAAGATTTAAATTCATACAAAAAATATTACCAAAATATTTACAAGTGTTAAAAAAAACCCTGTGCCTAGATTATTAATTCTCCACGTCTGATGTTGCATTTCCCATCAGGATTTACTGAGGGATGTGCATATTTTTCTTTAATTATAATGAACACTCTACTCTGATGATACTGAAGCATTCCAGACCAAATTCATTCACCCTAAAAATTGAAAGTGGACAAACACCAGGCAGTAAAAATTTAGTTCAGCTGTATGTTTCTAGAAACTCACTCAATGAACTTGTGAGGTTTTGATAAAATTTTAACTTCAGACAGCCCCTGTCATAATATTGTAGCTATATTTTGCTAAGTTTTATATATAATGTTCTGTAAAAAAAAACAAAAACAAAAACAAAAAATAAAAAAGGAATGGTTCACATCTCATTAAGCCAGGATTTTTTTTTTTTCTCTAAGTCCTAAAACTGATTGGAGACAAGCACAAACAAGCCCTAATACTGAGATATGTGTATAGTATACACTCGTTGCTTAAACGGCACTGAGAATATCCTTCCTACTCTGCTTACCTAAAAAGACACTAAAACGTAATCGACCAGATCTATTTCATCATACCTTGCTGTACTTCAAGAAATTTAAAAAAAAATGTGGATAGGTATCAGTGACATTGAATATTACTACTGTATTTACATATAAAATATACATATCAGTCAAAGTCAGACATAACCTTGCTTACCATCTTCATTATTAATTGTCAGACCTGACAGTTTCTTCTTATATTATATTGACCTTATGTAGCATTTAATCTATAACATACATTCTACACAGCATATATAAGAAAACAAAAACCTTCCCCTGCATTTTTTTCTGGAGAACAATATGTTTTTCTAAGTGAAAACTGGTGGGGGGATTACCAGAAATTCTATCCTATTTTTTTCTGTATGAGAGAATGGGAAAATTTTTGGTATTGTCATGAGGTCACCGGAAATAGAACAGTGGTGGATATGAATAAGTCTTCATTAGGTGACTGCTGCGTTGTGGTCATTGTTTGGGAACGGTTCTGGATTATCAACTTATTTTTTTTGGCTCTAACTTAAAGATACCTTCTTCAGTTGGTGGAAAAATAATGCTCCTTCTTTAGTTCTAAGAACAGCAGCCTAAGGCTGGAATGCTCTAAAGAAACCCAAGCTTTTGTAAAATGATGTCATATGCCAACTGTGCCAGGCAAATGTGTAGTAATAGCTAAAGCATTCTATAATTAAAACAAGTCCCTTCTTAAAAGAGACTGAAAGTGATCAAAGCCCTTTTGTCTGCTCAGACAGTTGATAGATGTGAAAAGAGTTTTGCTTACAGTGAAGACGGTGCTGTGGTTTCTGTCTCCATCCTAAGTAGCAATGGCGTGCATCCTGAGCAACGCCTTTCACTAATAGAAGTAAAACAGAAAAATGAATGCAACAAAAGGGGCCTTAAACACAAAATTAGCAGGTATTACTTTGTCCTTGTAAGATAGATTGTAGCCTTAAATGCCTGAAACTATTATTTAACAGTGGCAAGGCAAAAAAGCACAAAGATATTTCAGTGATACTGACAACAAAAAAATTGTCCACTTGGGCTAAACTTTTGGTACCAGTAGTTGCTTGATTACAGCATGTGGTCCATGACTACTCAAATAAGTTGTCATGTTTTGAGAACATTTCATATTTACCATCATATATGAGGAAATACTTCAAAAATAAGTTATTTCCGCTGAAAGACAATCCTCAGCTTGCCTCTGACCTTGTATCTAAACTGCCATAGAAGGTGACATGGCTATCCAAGTGAATCATTTCTAAGGAAGAGTAATTTCTCATCTAAGTACACCTTTATATGTCACAGTTGTTCTTCGTTCTTGGACTCTCAGAAGCAGAAGTATAACAGAAGACAGACAGTTCTAGCAATAGTTCCAGACATTTTGGCAAAAGAGACATATCTGGAAATTCAAAATTAAAGCCTCCTCTCCCAGCATTTCCTTCACGCTCCCAAGCTACAAAAATCAGACACAGCACTCATCACACTTAAAAAAAATAAAAAATAAAAAAATTATTTCAGTTACATGACCCAAATTGTCAGGGACAAAATCGCATAATACTAGTGGCAGTATGATACTGAAAAAGTAGACTAGACAAAAGAGACAAAAGAATGTGATCCAGAGTAATGGAGCTGTTAAAGCTAAAATCCACACTGAGCATTTGCCACCTCGATTTGAAGTTTCATCATAGAAAAGACACGAACAGAAACTTACAATGTCTGTACATTTTTTGTGCAAGTGAGGAAATGGTGATCCCACACTCAGTGTACACGAGCACAGAATTCCTTGCAGAAACTGGGACTATCTTTCAAAGTTGGCTTTAGACACCGGTAAGTTGAAGATTTCCACCTAGTTCTTGGACAGACTACAAATTTTGTTGCAATAGCCAAAATTCTTGCCACCTTTCTCATCAAGTACCCAATGAAAATGCAGTAGTAAGCCAATATAAACAATTTTTCCAATACGCAGCGTTACCTATTGCAAATTAACTTCCTAAATACAGTGATTTTCACTACACAAAAAAAGGTTATTTCAGGTACAAAGCTTCTGGCTCCAATACTCTTAACATGAGAACAGCATAAAGCGTGAGAAATTATGTAATGCATTCATGTTCCTCTCTGACTGATCCAAATAACGTTTTATTTATTTCTATAGTCAAGCTATCTGGAGAATTCCACCATCATGTTAAAAGACTTCCATCACATTCTCCCTACGGGTAAAAAACAGTCGATTCACAAATAGTGAACAAAAATTTCTTCGACTAGAAATCTTTTCCCATTATAAATGAAACAGAATCACTTAAGACATCATTTCTCCATTCAAAACATCCTGATTGTTGTGTTAGCACAATATAAAAATTGACCGTACTGTCAAACATCTTTATACCTTCTCTCCTAGAGCACAGACTGCTTTGAAAAATGAAACCAAACCAAAATGTGCTGGTGTGCCTGTACATATGTATTTCCACACATGTAGGAATATACCAAATCATGCTGTGCAGACAAGGTTTCTCAAAAAAAAAAAAAAAAAAGGGCATTCATAGTCATGTGATGTTTTTCAGATGTTTTGTGACAATTCTGGGAAGAATTTAACCAGTTTCCAAAACATTTCTTCACTAAAGGCAAGCATGATGATACGTGGCTTCCTGGATCTTTTCCAAAAAGTCTTCATAAAAGATCCATGCCTCTTCTAATGAAGAGTTAATGATCATTCCTTGGAACTATAAAAAAGCCCCACTTCTAGTCAAGAAATATTAAATACCCCCTCTAATGGATTAGTGAATTGTTAGATCTTGCAATTTTTAGTGTAATGTCCTTTGACTCAGTTTGGATTTCCATCACCTCTCCTTTGATTCATCATGTAGACACAATAAGACAGGCAGCTGCACAGTTGTTTTCCTGGTAATGCAATATATTTGGGGATTTTAAGTGGGAATGATGTTGAGGGCCAGGTAGCAGTAGCAAACTAGCTGGGTGTGAGAGGGAGTAAAAGCAAAGTCTTCACTTACGCTATGAATAATGATAGAATTAAAGCAATATAATATAATCAGAAAAAAAAATCTAATTTCAGCAAGATCACTGTTGAAATCAATACTTAGTGTGATGTGTAAGGCTATAGTTGTCTGTAGCTAGGAGCATGGTAAAATTACCTACACAAAAGAAATATAAAATTGAAATGCTTTCTAAAGAAACGAAATAAATAGTTACATTTCAATATAGGTGTCAGAAAAATTACTCATTAAACTAGTAATTTAATTTAGCTAATTAAAAAAAAAAAAAAAAGAGCTGTGGGATTCTAGTTTTGGGTGGCACAGGAAGAAACAAAGGGAATGAACAGTTCTTCCAAAAGTCAGCGGGGAAGTCATTGAAGGCTGAAAGACTCCCAAACAGCTGTGAGACAGGGCAGAGCTAAAGCTGTGTAAGCCTCTCAAGTACAGAACTTGTAGATGTCACTACCATAGAGGTCATTTGAACACCCCAAGCATTGTCTTGCCCTCAAGACATAACAGTCTGAAGTCGTTATGAAATAATTGGGAATGAATTAAAAGACATTTATTCATTAGAATGAGCACCAAGAAATAGTAATATCTGAGGAAAAGCAGCAATCTGCAAAAATGGAAAATGAAAATCTATCTGTTGGACTCCACATTTCTCTTTTTTTTTTTTTTTTTTTTAATGCCACCTCATCTCCCTAAGCAAAAATACTGTGATGACACAATGGAAAATTGATACAATCATAAGCAAGCATTCAAACAATATCTATAGGAATGATGATGGAGATTCAGAAATCTGGAAATAAATACTAACCTCATTACACAACATGGAGAGTCCCCAACAATACTGCATTTGGTACCGAAACAGAAACAATCGTAGCATTATCAAGTAATAATAAAATTCAGCATAAGTAAAGATGCTCTGGGCTGATTTCTTACACCTTACTAACTTCATTTAGCAGTTTCAGTTTGCTACCAGTAAGAATATGGATAAATCAGTACTTCAACAAACCTGCACCAATTATTTCTGTATTATAGATACTGAAATCTCATCTTTTCCTAAAAACACAAAACGTATTGTGTCTTTTTCTTACAGGAATAAGTTACAGAAGTAAAAACATTTATTCTGGTACAAGTGTCTGTTTTAAAATAACACAACTTCTTCAGAAACAGAGGTTCATTTTTGAATAATATGCTGCAGTAACATTTTCTAGCAAAAATAATCAGAGAATAAGTTGAAGAGGTTTTAAAGCTACAGCTCGATCTCTAGTCAATAAAAACAATTTGAATTCTGTAGAAATTCCATGTTATTGTGAGCTTAATGGTATTTATGGTTCCAAGTACTTCTTCCTTGCCATTTATGTGTCTACTAACTTGGTCGTCTGCTTAAGGGTGAGTATGGCAATTTATGTAGTAATGTATTCATATTACTGAGGTTATCACAAAAAAGACAATGTTCTTACAGCTCATTTTGTCATATTCTACACTAAGGAGAAGGGCATCACATTAAGGACACAAATGACAAGTTATTGCTACATCTGCAGTTGGGAAACAAAAGCTACATACAACATTAGGACTTCCACGATGAACGTCCGCTCTTTATATCCTTAAGGTACTTAAAAAAAAATAAAATGTATTTCTTAGGTACTTCTGTTGTAGAGTGCAGAATCAAACACGAAGAAATGACTTGTTCTTACCGTGGAAAAGGAAGGACAACCTCCCTATGGGAGCTGTTGTAAACACACAAGCTAGTATTAGTAAAGCTAGTATTTTAATTTCCCAGGAGCTGTATCAGTTGCCTATGTGTTTCTATTAACTGAAGAGACATTTTCATGTTGACTGCTCAACAGAATGTTAACTATCACATTTTAACCCAGTGTGCCAGGGATAGCCTTGTTCTCCAGAACTGGCTTGGTGCCTAGCTCAATGGGATGTTAGTCCATGACTGGTTCCTAGAAACTGTAATAAACAAGTTATAAATAGTAATAAATAACAATGGATGATCCGAAACACCAGCTCACATCAGTGCCCTGTGTACTAGCATTTCTACTTTTTCTTCCACAAGTAGAGGTGAAATTGAGCCAGTAACTGTGGGAAATTTTAGGAAAACATGTTAAAAGTAGACAAGATAATAGGGTTTTTTTTGTTTTTTTTTTTTGTTTTCTTTTTTTTTTAATAGCATTGTGGGGTTCCACTTTTATTTTCTACCAATGACTTCCAGATTTTTCACTCAGTTCACAAATGAAAACTAAAAGGATTTTGAAAGAGGGTGGTTAGGAAAAGTCATGGAAAACTTGAAAAATACCGGAGGATTTCTTCAAAATGCAAGTAGTATCAAGTCTCAACATGCAAACTTGGAGTAATCCTGACAATAAATAGTCAATAGATTTATTAAAATAATCCAAAACATTATGACAATTCCCATTGTCTTTTAAAACAATAAGCTTCCATCCAAGAAGTAAGCCAAAATTGTTTGTTATGTAACTTTGGCACTTTTTGTACTGTCATTTAAACTGACAGAATGTCTACAACCAAATTATTTAAAAACAGTATGCACAAAATTACTTCAGGAATTTCAAAGAATAATTTATGCTACTTACACTTTTGTGTTTACTGGAGCCCAGATGGTGTATTGCCAAAGATACTCTTAGGACAAGTTTTATGCTAAGCTTTGCAGTAATGCTGATTCAAAGCTGTTAAATACTCAACTTTATTCCGAATCAAATACAATGCTTGAATTGTGGCATAGGTAAAAAAAAGTTCTCAACTGTACTAAACTGGTTGTGTTTCATTTACACAGATTGCTCCAAAAGTAAGACTTCCATGGAAACTATAACAGATACAAGGAGCACAACAACACTAATAGATAGAGCACATTCTCAGCTACAAACACAATTTTTCAACAGTCACCACCATTAGCTCTGCATTTTTGCCTGTGACAAATAAGATCCTGCATGCTGCACTGATAAAAATCTGCATGAGTGGAGGTGATATACCATATCACTACTGCTGAAATGCCCACCACCACCTCACTGTTTTCACATCCACTGCTTGGTCTTCATTCAGCAAGAGTCGATGACTGTCAGTGGGTGCAATTTTTTTCTGCACAGAGGAATTCAGCAGCACTCCTTTGCTTCATAGGCACTTCTGTGTCAGATGCCATTCTGTCAGGCTGCCCCTCTGCTGCCATCTGTCACATGGCAACAAAATGTAATTGAATATTTGCAGAAAGGTTCATCATCTACTATCCTACCATTAATATCCACCTCCGATGGTGTGAGCCAACAACAAATAGGAGGCATTACTTTTGGAGCAGCCCTCATAAAATAACTTACGCCGTTAACTGAGAATCACTGAAGAGAAAAAAAAAAAAAAAAGGTAATAAAACTATGCAAAAATTATTTTGCCTGCATCACGTACAGAATTGATGACTTGGAACAATGAACACAGAGTATGGAATTTGGAACACAAAATGCAGAATGTACAACGTGGTATTACTCATAGCCTGGCAAGGAGAGCTTGCAGAAACTAAATACAGTTGGCATTCTTTATCATTCAGAGTGACACAACATTCTCTCAGAGTTCTGAATTCTGGAGACGTGCCTGAATCAATAGAGGAGTTTCATTTGTGATCCATAACCAGAACCACCTACAGGTGTTCAAGTGTTGCAGTGGGAACCAATTACACCATAGCCTGGTGACAATTTGTCCAAGAGGTTCACAAATACAGCTGGTATCCTATTTACCCATTTAAAAGTGTTTTAATGGGCCAATACATACAATAAACAAATTGTTGTTTATTAGGATCTGGTTCTAATCACTATGTCATCGGGGCATACAATGCCGTGGCATCAAAACATTAATTATTGCAAGGAACTTTTAATTTCAGATTACTTCAGTGTAACCAGAGCTATTATTCAGACAAGTGTAATGTGGAAAAAGAGCATTCTTTCCTCCCCCTTCTGGGGCCAGTTTCTTCCTTCCTTGCACTTTGTAGAGAGTTTTACAGCTTTGGAACAGATACCTGCAATACTACCAGAACTGAATAGCAAAACTACACTGGGAAATAGAAGGCAACAAGATATCTTAACGTAGGCTATCTGGTGCATAACACATACTTGCATTGTAAATGTTAGTATATGCCCTTTCATGCCTCTGCTTAACTGGAAAATAGTGTAGCTAGTAATGTTTTTCTCACCAGCCTGTAAAGCTAAATTAAAGCCCAAAAGTTAATAGAATAATCTAAAAGGTTATGCAACAAATGCAAGTGTTATTTTTATATAGCCTTCATTCAGAATGGGTTTGCTTCATGCTCTACCATTTTAGGATAGACAAGAAAGAGGGAAACATTGCCTTAACATCTTTGAACCATGAAATGTTTCATGAAAAAGACAACCTTTAGATGATGCAGAGGTTGTTAGGCTTTGTAAATTAATTAATCTCACAATTATTTATTCAACCTTTTATGTTTGCAATGAGGAATCAGTATAGAAGTCGTATGGACTGCTTTTCCACATCCTACAGTCTGCTAGCAGCAACTGATGTCCAAAAGGCATAAGATAGAGTGAAGAATAAATACAGGAATTTTTCTTTCATTTTTAAAAAGTTCTTACAAAGGACTGAGTATGGCATTTAAACAAGTTCAGGGGAAAGCTCTGACTTGGAAAACATTGGTCAAGTTTGCACTCCTGAAACCTCATAATAAACCTTATTTTCAATGTAATGTCAAGGTAATAATTGGGATGAAATGTTTAAAAGAAAAGAAAAAAATTACACAAAATTAGTAGAAGGACATCAAGCATAGAGTGCAAGAATACAGCAGATAATGAGATGGAGATTATTACTGCAAGCAGAGGAAAAGAAAGTTCTTATCAGATTCTGAATCCGGTTTCTTTAAGGTTCAACACACCTGTTTTCATTCTTGGGGAAGAAACTTGACCACGTAGAAATGAATTCATCTTACAAAGTTATTTAACTTCCTGCTTTCTGTAAAACGTGACAGAGACCCTTCAAGATTTAGAAACTTTCTTTTTGAAAGGGGAAGGCAGAATGTCACCGACTGACAAATCAACCATGGAATCATCCAGGAAGTAGATACTTTTTCACAGGAAGGCAACAAAACAATACCAGAGACAGTGGGAGTACTTGATCGACTAAAGACAAAGATGTGCTGAAGAGTTCGACTGTTCTGGGGCTGGAAATGGGACAAGATGACCTTGCAAGTGATAGTATGTAACAAACTTAAATGACACAGAACAAACACAAAAATTAAATCTCACCTTCTCAAAGATGCAGGACATTAAAACCCAACCAACTCTGGACCACTGTTGCTGCTGGAGACAAAAAGGCCTCTGGTAGAGATTGGGGTAATATGCTGACTGGAAAAAAAGAAAAGATCTAACATTTATTGTTTGACTAATTGCTCCAAAAATTTGAGATTAAACAAAAGAAACAGATAAACATCTCCCAAGGAAGATACATGGAATAATTGCAGTCAGAGAGAATACCAATTTTGGACATCTCAGCTTGTGACCAAGACTCCAGAGCGTATGAGCAAACCCTGATCCCAAGTCTCCATAGGTAGATGTCAAGGGACACAAAGAATGTATGCATCAAAAACTTCCTTAAATTAGTGAAAGTACTTATAACATGAAGTAAATGCAACTCATTCATTACATATTTAAATGAAGGTAAGACAATTAAAAAATAATAGTTATAAACGTGAAAGACATATTGCCAGTAGGCAAGCTAGTAGAAGCATTTTCTTAGTATATTTGAGCACAATATAGAAATACAGTATTTCTTGTAGACAAGGTAATTATTGGAAAACAAGAAGACGAGAATGATTGGATTTAGGAAAAACTCTAAATCTGAAAAATCTAATTTTCATGGGACCTTGTCAAGACCTTATCTTGAATGTAAATTATAGTTCAGTAGTTCTGTAGTGAGCATGGCAAATTAATAATGTAAAGATTCAGAAGGGGTGGAATGTGGGGAATATAGAAAATAGTGAGGCAAAAAAAAAAAAAAAACAAAAAACAAAACAAAACAAAAAAAAAAACCACAAAACCAGGAAAAAAAGCAACCAACCAATCATAGCACCTTAGCTTGGTCTGGAATGTAATGGTATGCATTACTGCAGTACAAGTCCTCACTTATATCTCACTCCAAACTTCTCAGTATCTAATTCTTTCAGTTTTCCTGCTTTGCACATTGCAGAAGAAAAGGCTCCCATGATAGAGGAGACCAGTGGTCCATGTTCACTGAATACCCTGTTTTCACCAGAGGGTAGACCTAACTGAGAAACAGATGCAACAAAGCTTTCTTGGTAGGTAGTCATAGGATGAGCAATGCCAGCCTAGAGAAGTTTCCTCCTGATCACAGACAGTCAAGGCTGGTTTTTCCTCTCAGTATAAGAACTAATCTAGTGTTACAGTGACCACTTTCCGTGCTCTTTTCCCACTTGTTTTTGTAACTCTGAATACTCTTGTATAGCATATTAGGTCTGATTTTTTTTTTTTGATCCTCATCTTTTAATTGTACAAAATATGAAAAACATGTTTTGTTCTTTCTGATGCTTAGATACTTTTGCATTCCAAGCCAGAGTGTCCAGATACCCCCCCCCACACACACACATCATTTTAATATAATTTTCACTATAATACAGAGACATTCCAGCTGTATTCAAAGGGTCAAGCTATGGCACCAGAAGCAGTTCACTTGCTTCAGCAAAGTATGGGCTAACATACTCTGTGAGCAGTTCCTACTCAGACACTTTCCTTGTTTGCTTCAGAACATAAGAGTAAAAAGTCACTGCAGTTGATAAGTTGCTAATGTGTTGATTGTGTTGATACTTCAAAACGTCATTCTGCTAATTCCTTGGATGAAAGCCACTAAGATCAGTGCTCGTCATTCACCAAGCCTTAGATGAGATCATTAGTAAAGTCTCCTAGGCTCCAGGAGCGTGAGCCAGGCCAAGGAGGACTAACAGTATCCTTGGCTGCATTAGGCAGAACATTGCCAACAGGTCAAGGGAAGTGATCCTTTCCCTCTGCTTAGTGCTGGGGAGGACACATCTGGAGTTCTGGATCCAATTCTTGGCTGCCCAGTACGTGAGAAATGTGGGCATAATGGAAAGTCTAGTGAAGGGCCACCAAGATGGTAAAGGGATTGGAGCACCACTCCAGTGAGGAGAGCTGGGGCTGTTGAGCCTGGAGGAGACTCAAGGGGATCTCATCAATGTCTATAAATACCTGAAGATTGAGAGCAAAGAAGATGCAGTCAGGATGTTTCCAGTGGTGCCATGGGCACAAACTGGAATATAGGAAGTTCCCTCTGAAAAACAAGCAGCACTTCTGTGTTGTGTGGGTGGCAGATCCCTGGCATAGGCTGCCCACAGAGTCTATGGTGTCTCCTTGGAGATCTTCAAAAGCTGCCTGGACGTGGGCTGCAACCCAGCTGTGGTTGCCCCTGCTTGAGCAGAGTTTGCAGGAGGTGACCTCCAGAGGTCCCTGACAACCTCAGCCATTCTGTGGGTCTGTGAAAGCCTCAGTGTAGGAGTCCGTACTTCACACAGCCATGCATACAGATCTGCCACCACTGCTACAAAAAATTATAACAGAATCCTTTGATAAATTTAATAAAGAAATATGCAAGATTTATTTTACCACAACAAGCACCAAAATGTAAATTAACAATTCTCCAAAACCCAACTGCACCAACAGGTTCATTTTCCCAACTGATAAAATGTGTTTAACTTTTTCTCACAGCAATTGTCACAATCGTTAAAAATCCCCAGTCCATTTACAATGAGCAAATACCTATAAAATCCCCATTTAGCCATGTCAGTTTTGACAAAAATCAATTATAATACTTTGCATTTTATGCTAGGAGCTTAGAGAACTGGAGACAGCTGTATTCCTCCATTTTGTAACAGTTTGTACAAATGTGCACATGAGTTATGTGGCTGTTAATGTAGGAAAGCACGCTGAATTGATGACCTGAGGAACTGCCAGAACGTGGAGCATCTATGAGAGAAACTGAGATGCTTCTGCTGTTGGAAACCATATTAAAAGCTAAGGAAGAGAAGGGCAGAGCTTGAGATAGGACTAGGGAAGCACTTTCAGATGCTGTGTGGAAAAGCAACGCTGTTAGCTTGACAGACCCTGAACGGCAAGGAGACAAAAAGAGCAGAACACAAGTAGAAAATGACAGTGCAATTACTTTCAGCTACCAGCTTGAGGTGTGCTCAGCTGGTGTCAGGGCCTGCTGTGCTGCTGGGTGAAGCCGCTTCCAGAAGCCCCACTGCAGAGCCCAGCCAGGCTCCACCATGGCTCCACCATGGCAGGTGCCATGAGCAGGGTGGAGTTTGGAATTAGAGCCTAAGTGTTGAGAAAACATGCACCTCAGGTAGCATGTCTGGAGCAATGAGCCTGGGCAAGCAAGCACTGCAAGCAACCTCGTCACCCAATTACTTAATAGTCATTATTACTTAATAGCTGCTAACAGCACACAGGTAAAAAGATAGGAAGACAGAGAATTGATGTACATACGGGAAACCTGTGAGCATAGTGACACGGGCAAATGAAGATAAAACAACAAAAAAGCATATGCAAGACAGGGATGCTTCCCACTAAAACTTAAAATCTTACTTTTCACATGTTTTGCAATTACAGTTCAGTAAATGAAAATAGTTTCCTTCAAAAAGCCACAGGTCTAATTTCTGCTGATGCAGAATATAAGTGGCAGAAGAACTTAGAATAGTTTGAATGGACCAGGATCAGGCCCCTGAAAGACTGACTCTTTATGAAACGTTGTAAGCAGTGAAAGATATAACAATATTTAATAATTTGAGTTTATCACTATTATCACTACCACCACCAATGGATTCTGTTAATGATTTCTCAGTCTTCTTGTGAGTGAAAGTAATAGAAATTAAAGAGGAAAATAATAAAAATAAAAGTTTCATTGTTAAACTGAGGACAATAATTTGAATAGATCAAAATTTTGAAGACTGATATAAGCAGCCTTTCCCTACGGATGGTAAGTTAACCTCATATAAAATTACCACAACGAACATGCACAGAATTCAACTTTATCTTCTTTTACAGAGATTTTTGAAAAAGCAAAAAAGCAAAAAAAAAAAAAAAGGTTAATTAAATTATGGCTATGAATTTATGACATCTATATATAGTTGCCAGTTAACAGGATTTGCATCTCCCTGAATAAATGCCAAGAAAGTAAGTGATTCAGTAAACCCACTTATACACAGATTTCCTAAAGTGCCATGCAGAAAGCCTTTATTGAAAAAGATTTAAATTGCTCATATCTTAAAATAACTTCAGCGCGTGATGTAAAATACACTGTAGTCAGTCTCATTTTTTGGAATTTCAGAAGGTAATTAGGCCCTCATTCTTGGAACAAGAGCTCTGCTATTATGATTAGCAGTGAACTATAAAATTTTCTCTTCACAAATTTATACTTTGTCAAAGATTATCCAGGAAATTACCTTTAGAGAATAACTGCAAATAGGAGAACATTTTTAGTAGACTGATTTGGACACCTATATATGAAGAGAATTCTCTATGTGTGTGCAGATGATAATTGAACAAGCAACGTTAGGGTGCTCTTTGATCTGCACAAAGGTGAAACTGCACAAGGATGTGAGCAAAATTTGCTCAAAAAATATAAAATTGCCAAGACAGAGTTTCATCATGAAACTTATAGATTCAGACTAAACTACTCGAAGAGCTTTGTTCAGAAATAGCTTCATTGTGATTTATTCTGGGCATTTCATGTGAATTACCCCTCCTCATCCATCGATACGGCGCACAAAGGTGGTAGGATAACCTTTTTCAACCCAATAGCTTTTTGCTGGGGGAAAGTGGCTTTAGCCAGTCACCTACAATGAGACACAGGCACTTTTTCTTTGCTGAAGGACACAGGAACCCACAGGGCAGCAATCCAGAAAATCTAATGATTACATAATGGGGATTTCAAGTTTGGCTATTCATTCTTCTGCACATAATAGAAATGTGTATGCATAAGTACCAAACCAGGCACAGTAACTCAAGTGATGTCAGCTCCTCCGCAAAGTGTCCCAATCACCAATATAAAGTGATTTAAAAAAACACCAACCTAAAATTATTTGAATAATTTACAGATTTTACAACAGTTAAAACAAGACCAAACAAATGATAAGTATATAGAATAGAATAGAAACTCTTGGTTGGGGCCTAGCCTGCCTCCATTTCCAGGATTTAAAGTAAGTTTGAATCCCATCAGAAAAGGGTTTGCCTTTGTCCAGGACTCCTATAATCAAATAAATGGCCCCACAGGTGAGTTGTTGCACAAAATGTAGGCTATGGTTGAGCCCTGCTTTTCAACTGCCTTATCAAGGCTCAGCAGTAAGAAAATGTTTCATTCCACTAACAGCACAGGATTTGTTACACTAATTAAATATCTTCTTAGTTTCCTGACTCATTTAGACAAATACATCCCACACACCCAAACTCAAACCCTTGCAACTTCTTTTTTCAACTATTTTGATTAAGTACTTTAGCAAGTAAGGTTTAACAATGAATCTATTTGCAGAATCTTGTTGCTCAATTTTCTCACGCTTTAATGATGGAATACAATGATGGAAAAAGTGGTTGTGAAGTAAATAGCTAAAGTGTAATACTGAAACCTAGTTCATTTCACCAGCTGAACAAAGCTAGACTGAAAAATGTAAAGACTGTTAATAGCCTCCATTCTTATTTCTCTCTGTGTATTGCCTTAGCCCTTGAGATTCATCTCAAATCACATTCAGCTCTGCTGATAGAATTAGACAAAGTTTGCCAGGGAAACTCTCAGCTTACATCTTTTTGTGCAAGGAAGTGGCATACAGCAGTCAAAACATTTCAGTCTGTCCCCTCTTCCTCTACTTAATTCTGTCCCATTCCAATGAACACACATATACAACATCCCTAGGAAGTGCCAGGTCAAAGCGGAGGCAGGAAAAGCTGAAAGCTTTAAATACTGTAACCAAGGGAAGTTAGACTTACTAAAACTACTCAAGAGAGCAGTGGACATTGAGCGCTATGCTGGAAGGCTGGAAGGCATGAGTTGTTTTAGTTTTTATTTTTAACGTTTATATTGGAGCCTGCAGCATTCGGGTCAAGGCAGATGTGCAACACAACCTTTCGCTAAGATTATATTCACTGCACAAATCTTACACAGAAACAACTGTGCAGCTGTCAGCAAACCTCTAGTTCTCCATGTCTTTTTCTTAGTGAATTTGTTTTACCACAGTCTCAGCACATCCTGTACATTTATTTGGTATGGTTTGTTCATTGCTTACCTTCCTCATGACCATCTAGACAAATGTAGATATTGTTTCCATAGCTACCATCTGTACATTGCTTTAGCTCTCCTCTGACCCAGGCATAAATTGCTAAAAAAGCTTCTTTTCCACAGCTTTTCTCTGTTCGGAGCGGCAAATTTTCATTAGACATTCCAAGTTTAGATGACCTGGCTTTTAACATACATTTCTGGAGCTTCACAGGCCTGGTGTAAGAGCTTACATCAAGTAATCCAACACTAGAGGAGCTAATAGAGCAGGAAAAGAGACAACCATGTATTTATATAAATATGTATTGTACAAGCTAATGAAGTGTAGAGGACAGCAAAGACTTCAGAGCATGAATGGATACACACAAGAAGCTGGTAAAAGGAGTGCAGCCAAGTTATGAGAAATACATATTCCTGTCAGGAATAAAGGATTTCTGGGCAGTGCATGGAGTATTCACTTCACTTCTCCAAAGTAAAATGCAAATCCTGTGTTAAATGATGTGGTGGACCAGAAAAATCACTGCCCAAAACAAATAGGTACAGAAAGGTCACACCTTCAGACATTTCAAGCACAGGAAGCCTATCTTTGTTTGGAAACAGGGTAGCATTTGTGACACCTAAACTAACTGTTTCATTGCACCCTAGACAGCAATTCAAAGCTACTAAACTATGACCACAAACCACATAGGATTACAACACATCTAAGAGATTGTGTCATAACAAGAGTCTATTTTTGAATAAAGTACATGGGGTATTGAAAGAAACATAAGGGTCCTTTGTATTTTGTAAGTACACCTCCTTCGGTGGTTTACCAGTTATATCTAGAGGTAGATTCACAAGAGGTAGAGGTATTCACACAAGAATGTAGCAACACAGCACATATCACACAGCGAAGACTCAATTTTATCTATTGCCGCAAACAAGGTCTGAGCAAACAAGCTCCGAGTTTTCTCTTAGTAAAACTTTTCATTCCTGTAATTCTTACATCAAGCTCCAAATTATCATGGTATGAAGAAAAATTGTTCAAGTCTCTCATTTTCAAACATTTGCTTTTTTTTTTTTTTTTTTTAACAGTAGAAAAGAAAATGCATCAAGGCAGACCTCGGCAAATGCAAGTTGATTCCACAATTTCATTTAGAGAGTCATCAGAATTTACCTCTGAGCAAAGTTTGGCCTGAGCCTTTCTGTAGCCACTGAAAGGCAATTCCACCTCATGAGAAGAATATTCTTACCATCAGATAGGTTTTTTTGAGCCTAAATTTAGTTTAGTTAGCCTTTCTGAGCCAACAGTGCCCTTTAGCTTAAGATCTCCCTCTTTAGCTAACCTCTCTCCAACCCTCACATTCGTCTCTGTTACACATTTGTATAGATTTATTATACATTTCCCTCCAGCCTTCAGTTACGAGACTGAGCATCCAGCTCTCTAGTTTCTCTCCTAAGGCTGCTTTTTGATCCCCACATCTATTCTAACTAAAATAATGGAGTTCTTGACTATGACAATCCAATAATACTGTAGATTAAGACCGAGCTATTAATAAACAGGAGCTTAAATGTAGGCTCCTAAAGCTCCATGTGGAGATCCAGGAGGTTCAGTAATGAAAAATACATAAATAGGTCTCAAATTCAATTGAAATTCCTGTGTGGGTTATACTGAGCATTAAAAAGAAACAGGCTTAATATTGCACTCCCATTTTACACCATCTTTAGCATAAAAAAACAAAACCTATAAGTAATCTTTTTCTTTTATTATTGTATTTCTTTTGTTATTATATTACTTTTATTATTGAAAGCAACTTTATTTTTTGTGTATGTGATGCTATCATAATTGACACTGACAAATTTTCTACAAACTAGGAGAAGAGATGGGAAATTTGGAGGTAGATGAGTGTAATTGCTGTAGTTTACAAACTCTCTGTGCCCATGTTACCAGTGTATAAATTAAGCCATCGATTCAAGGAAAACAAAAGAAAACAAGCCCCCTCAACTTTAGATGAAAAACCCTCCATTGAAATCTCTGGTTTAGCTCTGCGTTGCAGCTCTTCTTCACACCATACCCGAACATCAGCTCTTTTCACGTGACTCTCTTGCACACATCAAGCTTTGCAGAGCAGAGAATATCACAGGAACCCTTCACTAGACTCATGCATAACTTGTGTTACGTGTGCAGTGAAATTCTGAGGCATTACTGTGCAGTCCAACAGAAAAGTTGAGGAAAAGATATGAGTGGAGGCTCATCTCCTGAGATCAGTTAGATTTAAGGTTTCTCAGAGTAACAGATAGCGTAGCACAGTAATGTTGACCAACAGAAAACAGATATGTATACCTTCACTTTTTCTGCTTCTGAGGGAGAAAACTCATTGCTATGGTGGGAAAAGGCCAATGTCAAGATGTGTGGAAGACAACCGCACAAGTGGTCTGCTGAAGAAAATGGAAACAATGCAACTGAGGCAATCTCAAGGAAGATTTTTAAATGCGAGTGACCTTTGAGGAGCTCTTTCAGAATCATCATGCTCTTCTCACTACAGCTCATGGAAGTTTAAAGGTGAAGAGGGAGCCTAACACAGAGCCCTACCTGTTGTGGGCCTGCGGAGTGCTGGCTGACTCTCTGTGTTTGCTGTAATACCTTCACTGATTTTGCTTTGAGAACTTGGGTTGACAAACATCGGCGTGGAAAACAAAGAGGAAAGGAAGGTGAAAGAGAGAAAAAGAAAGGGCAAGGAAACTAATTTACAACAATGAAATTAGTTAAAAAAATAAAATAAAATGAGGTGGTGTCTGCCAGGAGTTGAAACTAAAACCAATTTATTTTGAGGGCTTTATTTTGAGGGTTTTATTACTCTTACATATTTTGCTAAAAAGGAAGTTCATTATTAGACTAGTTTTACTATGATTGCAGTAAATATATTATTGTGGAATTCTAATTTCAGAAAAGCTTAATTTTTTCTTAAAATGAACTCATCTGTTTTCATTTCAAAATGACATCTTTGTTTAGAAAATCTCCAGCGTTCAATTAAAAAGTTTTTAAAGGTTTGAGAAAACAAAACATTTTGCTTCTTTCTTCCACTCCACTCTTCTCCTCTCCTCCCATGTTTAGCAAAAAAAGAAACAAGTTAATTTGAATCAAAGCACTTCTTAAGTTTGACTAAAAAAACTGAAAACAAACCAGCATTGCATCAAATACAAGGTAGAAATCAAATCAAGGACCTACCAGACTTACTAGGCTAGAGAAGAGAAGGCTTTATTTCTTCTTACTGTGCTACTTCTGCTCTTCGGTGAAGGAATAACACAAAATGCACTTTCACAACAGCCTAAATGCAAAGCCACCAAGATTTTTTTTCGGTATAGAAGTCTCTAGAAGCAGTTGCTTTCATGGCCAAATATTTCCACATAATGCACACGCCCTTTCCTCTTCTTTCTCTTTTAGGGCAAGGAAAATGAGGAACTGTCTGCATACACACTGA
Source organism: Centrocercus urophasianus (assembly GCF_019232065.1). Classification (NCBI taxonomy): domain Eukaryota; kingdom Metazoa; phylum Chordata; class Aves; order Galliformes; family Phasianidae; genus Centrocercus; species Centrocercus urophasianus. Next base: position 1,611,721 of record NW_024885022.1, read on the forward strand.
TGATTTTCTCACACCTCTAACTTTTTACCCACAGTACCTGCTCTGAATAAAAAGTAACATCTCACACTGCTTTCTAGCTGCCTGAAAGGCAGTGTATTATTTACATTTGTCATCATGAATTATCCTATCAAGTAGTATGAGATCATGAGAGATCACGACCTCAAAATTGTAAATGCCTTTGCCACTATCCCACTTGTTTTGTGTCATTCACTCATCATAAACTTCTCAAAGGCTTTTGCACTGAGAACAGAATAGAATGGGAAGCAAATTACAGTAGTCAACACATATTATTATATTACCTTACCAATTTTGTCCATGTGCCTGAGATGTGAAATTCAGCAGAAGGCTTATACTGACTGTACTTCTCCATCATCTTTAAGGCACAACTGACAACTGCCAGTTAATAATTTCTTATCATCACGTCCACCTACTTAATTTATAAAATACAGATTTATTTAGTACTAACATAAAGCAAGTGTAGGAGACCTTAGCTTACAAGTCTGAGAAATGTGAAAACAGCCTTGCTTCTCTCCTTTATTTCTAAGTGTGAAGCTGAATTCAAAGCTGAATTTAGTTGGTGCTTACTGGTGGAAACAAAATTTTCTTCCCCTCTCTCACTCTGCCATAGAAAATTATCCTTTTGAACACTAGATATCGATTGTTCACTTATTAAATCCAAAAGTGAACACACTAATCACTGACAACTTCACTATCTCATTATGTGAACTTTTGGGGATTCAGCTTTTGTATGTATGCATGAAGATAAATTTGTATGATACAACCTTACAACAAGGCCATATTAGATATTCTGACAACGACCTACCTTATCTCAGCCAAAAGGACATACTGATTTCTTTCTACATCCTATAATGGTCCCTTTTCATGTTATACAGGAAAATATACTTCACAGTAGTTAGTGGCAAGGCAAGTATGGAGAGGGGAGATCCCTTGGGTTACTCTCCGAGTTGAAAAGAGAATGTGAGATCAGTTCAGTTTCCCTGGGGCTCTGTCTAAGAAGTGTCTTCTGAAGCAGTAGTGAGGGATACAGAAGGAACCTGATGGCTTTTTCTAACTGCTTTTGGATAGCAGCTTTTTCTAACTGCCTATTTTATCATGATAAGCAAATTACTCTGGAAATACTACAAGTGGAGGTTCTCTCTCCAACTCCTTAACACAAGGAAATACACATAAAAGCTTGATGCTTAATTTTGACTAGGTAATAAATATGAATTATTTGGTCAAGGAGCCGTGATCTCACTAAAAAATACAGGAACAATTGATCTCAGTGAATTATCTCTCAGCCAAAACTGCACTTTATCACCGAATGTCCTTTGGGACAGGAAAAAAATATTTGAAATGTAAAATTATCGTGGCCTTTCAATGGCATAAATTAAGGAAAAATACATTTTTGATACATCTGAGATCTTTATAAATGAAGATGGCTTCACCACTGAAATTAAAGGGACCTGGATATCATCCTGAAAGTCCTATATCTAAGTTCAACTATAACTTCTGCATCACACCTTCCCATGACTAGCTCCCTTAACATCAGAGTAAAGCAAACAAACAAACAAAACTCACAGTAGATTAAGAAACGCAGTAAACTGCAGTAGGCAAAATTTTGCCCTTTAAATGGGCAAACTGGCCCATGAAAGAGAAGGTCTGCTGATGTAGGAAGATGTGACTCAAACTATAATTTAAATATGTTGAGAAAGATTCAAATAATTAGTGTTTATTTTTCATATTGCATTAACATCTAGAAACGTCAGCCTTTGCCAGGATCTCTTTGTGCAGGTTCTGCATATTCACATTGCAAGAAAAGATTATGGGCCAGAAGGGGTTTGTAAAAAACAGAACATAACCAAAAAAAGAATTCAAAGAAAACAGGAGATAAGTGGAAGTAAGACAAGGCTGTGTCCATTGTTGAAATGGATATTTGAGACCCAGAATGATGCACTAAATTGTATGAAGTTACCAATTTATACTATGGCAAAGAGAAAACAAAATTTTAATAAGCAATGCATTCAAATGTAGGGAATTCTAAAAGCACTTTTTCAATACTTCCCTCTCTTTAAATCATCTCACACACATAAAGGTATGCTATAAATATTTTAAATGACATTGATAACGATGAACACACATAAGAGTAAAGCATTCATTCCAACTGCTTTTTTCAGTTCATGTATTTACTTACCTTCATGTCTTTATTTAAAACAAAGCAGTAAGATCAACAAAAAATCACAGTTTGTTTTCTCTATCATTCTTGTAGGTTGTAAATTATTGTTAAGTGTTAAAATTTTCTATTATTAGAGTTTACATCTGAGAATAAAAAAGGTGTTGAGGTATTATCTGTGAATAAGGGGTAAGAATTACAGTCAAATATACAGCATAGGAATGAACTGATAAGTCTACTTCATTTAAATTCAAATGCTTTGGCAGACTTTGCAGAAAAAAAGGGCATATTGCCACCACCCATAACAAGAGCTAGCCACATTAAACTGTGGTGCACGATGAGCTCTGCACAGCTGGGCAGTTACATGCAAGTGGTTATTTAGCCTGCAGTGTCTTACTGAAAATTATCTCTTCCTGTGCACTTGTCTGCTGTGCTGGATTGAAAAGTCAGCAAGCACCAATTATTTCAAAAAAGATGTTTAGAATGAGTCCATGCATAATGGCAAATATGCCAGTATTCAATCAGAACACACAGAGGCTTTTTAAGTTTACTGGATATATTTCTTTCTGAGATTTCAATTTTTTGTTTCAACTGTTGCTCCTAACTTGATTTGCTACCACTAACAGTATAATTCAACAGCTTATCAGTCAAGCTTCAGTATCAATATCTTCCAATTTAAAAAATGTTTTTGCTGCTTCATCATGGAATGGCAATAAACTAGCAACCTTTAAGGAATCTCCCAGCATTGGCTAAGCTTGTTAAATCAAAATATTTTTTTTCATCAAAAGAGTTGCTTGTGGAATTTAAGCCCTTACAACAAATGATCCTTGTCAAATTCAGCCAGTGTTTGCCCATTTTGCAATAGAAACACTTCTAAAATAAAGCATCTGCTCAGAAGCAGTAACAAAAAGTCTTAAGAAAACATAGGAATTAAGTACACATAAGTAGAAACTAGAAATCATTCAGATAGATGTACAAAGAAAAGTGCAACAAATAAAAAGGATTTATTAGATGTTTATTACTTCTACATAAAAATAATTATTCTTTAAATTCATCAATAAAAAACCCTTTGAGAAAATTTTGTTTTATTTTCTCTTTGATCAGGCCATCGTGTCTGAGAAGTCAAGGTCTGTAGGAGCTGCATTCATGACCTGGTGCAAAGGTTACACATTTCAAAAACAATCAGCTTCATGCTTAGTATGTCCTCTGCCCTAGACAAGAAAGGATTCTGCAGAAAATAATAATTAGACCTCTCAGCATCTCTGTGAAATAAATATTACTGTTTCTGGTTTTTAGGCAGTAATCAGACAGTCTTCATGGTCACACCAAATGCTCATTGACATTCAGAGAATAGACCTTACATGCTTTATCTGCAAAACTGTCCTTCCACCGCCTAAAACATTTCTATAGCTTACGAAATTGTTTAGAATTTAGTTAAACATTCACATGCGACATCATACCGGGATTTTCTCCTTGTCACAGTACTCAGTTCAGGAGAAACTTGTTCTGAGTTTTATTGTGAAATACCACACCAATAATTCACTCTCTTTGTGTCTTATTTCCATCCAAAGACATCTGACATCCAAAGACGACTGAAAAGGAGGGAAAATTGATTTTAACTGCAAAACGTTCAGTGATTCATTTGTAGGCTAGTCCCACGAACATGTATTTGTGCATCTGAGCAGACAGAGCACTTTGTGGAGGTGGTGGAAGGGAATCTCAAGAAGGGCAGGTTTTTCCCAAGCACAACTTATCCCATCATCTCTATGACCATGTCTAGCTTAGCATTCCAACTTTGGGGTCTACTTTATCCCAGAAGCTTGACATGTGGCAGAAGAGTTTCAGCTCACTGTGTGCTAAGCTAAGTTTCCACTCACTAATAGAAAGTTAAGCTACTGGCAATGTCTTAATGTCTCTAATAATTTATATTGCATAAACATTAGAACTTGAAGCTAGTTCAAACTCTCACAATGATTAGAAACATATTTTCACTAGTCATGAGTTCTTTTGTTTGTCTACATCAGCTACAAATTGGTTATCTACTATAGAGGCATCAGTGAAAGTTAATGTTTCAAAGGAACACGCACTTCCTTAGATTAAATGTTAAACTGATGTTGGTTTACCATATATTCAAATTACGTTTGCAAAGCAAACAAACAAACAACAACAAGCAAGCAGCAGATTCACTTTAAAAAAGGTCATAACTATGTAAGAGAACCATGAAGTAAATGACCATATCCCACTGATGGTTTTGAGGCATTAGAGTGAACTACAGCATTGTGGATGGAAAATTCTATCATACATTAACATTGTATAGTGCTCCCTGACTGCAAGAAATCATAAAATATTCTATCCCATAGAATTTGTTGCTGCCATTAAAAATGCTGTAAACTGTGCTTTAAGAATAACATGCATGATTTCAGCTTCAGTGGCCTGCAACATTGATGCTCATTCTAAACCTTTTATCTAGGAAAGAAACATTCCCTGGAGAAAGGAAATGGCACTCAAGACGGGACATGTGAAGGGTTTGGAGTAATCTCAGAGTACAGAGAACAGCCCAAATTTTCCAACCCAGAGTAAACTGAGTCCTAAAATACAATCACAAGGAAGCAAAAACCGTACAAACCCCTCTTTGAGCAGGCCGTACTCAAGCTAGTGTAAATGATACACTCTGCCTTCACTAACATACTTTGACTCTCTGCAGAGCTTATAAGCCTCCTAAACCAAGAGAACCAAGTGGCCTTTGGACTGATTTCTGTTTTTTTCTCTGCCTGTTTGTGTAGACCTGATGCCACTCCTGTCTCAGTTGTGCACACGTGTTCTTTGATTTTCAAATCACAACAACTTGAAAGCGACCCAGTTAACTTGTGTCACACAGCATTTCACTGCAGACTAAACACTCACTGTTCCCTCTCCTATGAACGTAGGAGGAAGAACTGTATACATTCTTGCAGAGAGGTGCTAAGATGCATGACATGGAAAAGTCCCAACCCCTTCCCCATTCTCCCTCACCTATGCAGATGCTCATACACAGAAGACAAATAAATAAGCAAATAAATAAATACATCAAAGTAATATCTGCACAGAGAGACTGATTCGCACAAGATTTTCTGTGAAATTCATTTGATGAAGCTTGTAATACCCTTTACAGGACTAGGAGCAGATTTGTTTCTTTGTTGTATTCTCACAGCTTACAGAGTATTAATAGAACTGCCATTACTAGGAATAGGGAGAAATCAAGCAGGAGAACGTATGCCAGGTTAAACCAAAAGTCTCGCTAGCCCAGTGTCCTTTCTCCAAAGCATCTTTACATTGATGTGAATATAGGATTATTTTTTCTCCACTCTGTGCATCACTATTTCCATCCACATCAAAGTTAATCTGCCGTTTTAACTGACCAGTCACTTAGTCTTGCCTGATCTGTCTGCAATTCTGCCAACAGCCTTGCACTGAAAACTGGATATTTTTAGCACTATTAGCAGACTATCACCTCCCTGCTTGCTCCCTTTTTTCAGATTAGTTCATGTTACCCCGTCAACCTGTCCATGCAAGGAAACTTTCATCAAAAATCGCCAAAGCATGAGGAGCAAACCACCCAAATCATTGCACAGACCTAACCTAACCTATGGCAGTAGCAACAGAGTATCAAAAAGTTCAAAATAAAACACTGAAGCCTTTATCCAGCAGTCTGGCCATCCAATTGTACTGCTACGGCGCTCAGTGAGCCATACTTCCCCCCTTGCAAGCAGTAAGTCAAACAAATGGCTTTAAATAAAGGAAAGTGTACTGGAAGAGAAGAAAAACATTTTGGAAACGGATTAGGAAAACCTAAACAATCCCATAGGCAATACTATCTTTTCCCCAGAGCCTGCCAGCAACAGCCTCTGTCCTAAAATTGCTGAAATAGCTCCTTGTCCAGCTGCAGCTCTCGCTGTTTCACATCCAAGTCTTCAACGAATGGACAGATTCATCTGCTGCCCCTAACAGCACATCCTCTTTTCCCAGGTGCAATGCCCTATCATGCATTTACAGAGAGTTCTTTGCTCCTAATGCTCTTCCAGAGTAATCTGTCAGAGAAGCCTTCCACAGCTGTGAATTTTTGCCATGCTCTCTGTTGAACAGTCCCAAGAGTCCCTCCCCATTAGCACCCACTAGCCAGGCTGACCATTAGCTTGCTGCCAGTAACAGTGCTGGCCCCTGGTCGTCCCTACTATCTGGACACATTAATTGCTCCACCTAATTGCTGCCTGCCTCTGCCACTTACTGTGCTTCTTGGCCCTCTAGGTCCACAAGTTTGCAGGCTGCAAGTTTACACTTCCCCATCTACAGTGTTGTCAGCCCTTTCTGAGAGGCTGTAAAGACATGCACCTTCTGTATACTGATCTGGCAACAGCAGAGATTTCCTAAGCACAGCTTTTCTCTCTCTTCCAGAAATCTCTCCCAACCGCCTTTCCTTGCCAAAGAATCCTCTGCCCCAGGCTGGGTGCCACCATGACTAGCTTGACTGATCCCAATCCATTAGGGACAGGTGGGCTGCCCACACGTTGTGCCAGAAGAGCAAAATTATATATGTGACAAATAAAACTTGACTGACACTGTAGAAACACTTCAAAAATGAACGTGCATAGGAATGATGTTTCTTTAGAGCTGGTCAACTCTCGCTGACTCCCCAGAAAATTCTGACAGCGAATTCCTGCTACAAGGGTCTATAGGAGCCCACAAGCAATACCATATGATGCTGTAAGGGAGACCTCAAGTAAATCTCTCCCATTCTCAGGCTTCATGCTTGTAGCTATAAGAAGGTTTTCTGGCATAGAAAAGACACTTGTATCTGATAGTGAATTCCTGAGAAAGATCCCTTTTCATTTCTTCATTAGAGAAATAATCTCTCAGGATCCAAGACAGTTTAGATAATAATCATTAAATGCATGTAGCATTCATCTTTATTAGAAATGACCCAGATCCTTATTTGACACATGAAGGTGCGGTAATACAGCAGTTTCATTCAGGTTTGCTTGGTTATAGAAAGCACCAGCCTAGAAATAAAAGAAATCAGCGTCATTGATGGGAATTACAAGAGTTCTAAAGACAGAGATGTTGCCTAGGCACATCAAAAAAAATGCATACAATGGCATGGAGACAGGCCCAAGAGTACATATTAGTGGAGGGAAATGCATTGCAAAAAGCACTGACTGTATGTATAAACACAACCTGATACAACTCTTGTGCACGGAATCACAAGATGGAGATCTGCAATAAAGTGATTCCCTTTGGTCTGCAAGAACATCTTGTCATGGCACACAGAAGCACAGAATTACAGAATCATTTGAGATGGAAAGGACCCTTAAAGGTCACCTAATCCAACTCCCCTGCAATGAACAGCATTCATCTGCAGTGAATAGCTGTGTTGATGTCGATGAGTGGAACAGTTGAAAACTTTCTAAATGACTATTCACTTCATCTGTGTATCTTTTAACCTTAATTAATTACAGTCATAATATATAAATAGCATAAGACAATATTAGAAATAAATTAAGATCACAGTATAGGTAGTATAGCAGGACTAGATATAGCAAGCTGCTTTCACCAACCTTAATTAGTCTAACGTCCACTAACCTGGGCACTGTTGGAAAGGACACTATAAAGACCAGCACTGAAATTGAGTTACCACTAAGGAGAGAAGGCATGTCAGTGACAGCTGACAAGACCAAACCACACAACATTTATAAGCTGATCTTGCAGTTTTAACACAGAGCTGTGAAAATTACCAGTGGCTTGTACTATCCCAAGTCATGCCTCCTATCTGCTCTGTTGTAGCAGATAATTTGGTGGGGAAGCTTTATGTGAATGCTCAGAGGTTGGATATTCTCAAAAGAAGGCCCTGACCAGAAGAGTCCACTCCATCTGGGAATCAGGCAGACACAGCTTCTAAACATGACAGAAGTTACTTGTCCTTAGGCAGGCCCTCCTGCTCCTAATAAATGAATGATTCTTTAGCTAGGTTGTCCCAAAAGCCCAGTGGGGATTTTATCCTTCTTAGGGAAACAGCTGCCACATGAGAAAGGAAGAAAATATTTATCCTTTTTAATTAAGAAAGATAACTATTTCCATTATGTTATGTGGACCTCCCACATAACACAGTGATGGGTGCACTTTTAATAATCTTGGTTAGATAATAGCCAAAAACCAGCAGCAATGTATACTAAAAGATCAAAACATAAAGAGTAAACTATCTTCTTTTGCAACGTTAGCCTTTGAATATGAGAAAGAACAAATCTTAGCAATTAATGACTCAGTATTTAAAATTAAAAGGAAAGAAAAGGAGCCATTGCCCAATTTGTTGGCAAACAGCAAAGACTAAGTGAATACCATTTGCTACTGTTTACCGCAATAGGTGGAGTTACTGTGTTGTCTGATTATTTCCTCCTTTTTTTCAGTTTAATTCTGTAAAATCTTTATAATTTCTTTGTTTAATTCTTATTTGAGTTAGTCACTTGAGCAAAGGTTGGAGATTGTTGCAGTATGTCGAATGGTTCCAATTAAAGAACATACTATGGAGGTTTCAAAATCAGAGGCAAATGTCAACTGGAAAATTCTTTTTTCCTCCCTGAAATTTAGAATTTAATATTATTTCAAGATCTGGGAAATCTCTTTTCTGGTTTTCCATTAGAAAAATAGTCCAAAGGGCAATGAGTGGAATCAGAAATAAGAAGGGTAAAGAAAAAGAGAATTATATTTGCCGGGATCACTAGAAGTCTGTTTTAAAGCTAAGTTGCAACAGGAAGGAAGCTTTGATTTCAAACAGTGCTTTAAAGTGAAGGATCCTTTCCAAATGCTATTACCAAGCAGATCCTATTGTGATGGTAATGACATGTTGCGTGGGAAGTAGTGGTTTTACTTGGACGCAAAGGGAAAGAACATTGCCATGATTGATGTACCATATGAGGGTCAAACCACATAATCACAAACTCTCACACTGCCCAATTCAGTGCAATTGGGTTACTTAAGAATCTAAGATTTCTAGAGTTTATTATTATTGTTATTATTTATGTTTCACAAATTAAGTGTATTGCCTATTAAGAGGATATCACTAATATTTGATTTGCATTTAACTGGTGTGCAACAGGCTCACCTAAATTCTCATTTCAGCTACCATTCTCAGAGGTACTCTGGGTAAATAAGACCACCCACAAGCTATTTAGTAGTTCAAAACGTTCTCAAAATGTTGGACAAAAATAACTGTAAAACACCTGATGGTGAAACTTAAATTTATCAGCCATTAATACTCATGTTTCAGAGTTTGTATGTTGATGGTTAACCAGTGCTTTAAGCTCATGTATAAAAAGTACCAACAGCTGCTTGGAAAAACACTTTGCAGGAGTAGTGCGAAGAAAAAAAAAACACACAAACAAAACTGCTTTCCTATTGTTGGTTTTCTGTTTTTTGTTGGTTTTTTTTTTTTTTTTTTTTTTTTCTCCTTAAATAAAGACTATAAATGAAGTCAGGTCCTCGCTAATACATGTTTCAGAAGTAGTTCCTGCATTAATGAATTCAGGATAACTGGTGATGATTTCAGTGAATCAGCTCCTTCAGTTCTTCTTCAAACAGTCTGCATCTACTTGGCAAAAAATAAACCAATTGCTAACATAAAGTTAATGACAACTGAATACAAGATAAGAATGCTTTTCTGAATAGACAGGTCTAGAATTGTCATCAAACATTAAATTGTAAAACTGGGAGCATTGTGCATAAGAGTGTGACTCTGCTATTTAAGTCCGCATCACTTTTCAACTTCAAACAAACAGCATCAAGAAGTAGTTGAAACTCTATCATGAATACACACTGAAGCCAGGGACAGCACAGATGCTTAAAATGCCAGAAAACCTTCCACTCTTCTCATTTGTTAAAGAGATCATAAAAAATTTGCATGGCTATAGTCGCAGTTTTGAATTTAATAATGCAAAATCACCTGATTTTTCGGTCATCTACCATTTTACTTGGATTTGACAGCCTGAAAAATGACTAGATGTGTTTCTGCTGGTTTGTTTCACTTCTCCCATGCCACTTCCTATTTGAAATGAAACATGCGGTAATAATCAATGGCAGGCTTATTACTGTTAACATGTTCAATGTTATTTTTTCCTAATGTAATTCCATTCACATTCGGTAGAAAAATTCTCCCACAGCTAGATCATATGGTGCCTAAAATCCATTCGACTTTTACAGCTAGTGTTTTCCACAATCAATATATTGTATATGCATTGGTCCCTTGAAGAGATCTTCTTTACCTTGAAAGAACTTACGTGGGTCTGTAAAAGTGAGCAAACCAGATTTTAAATCCTGTATATGAAACTAATTACCCTTTACATTTCACTTTATGAGACTCAATTGACAACAACTTCTGTAGTTTGCCAACACCACTGATTGAATGAATCCAGACCAAACTCATGCCAGACTCTTTACTACACAGCACAAAATCAGGCCTTAGCCCTCCTCAAATAATACCACACAAGGGTATTTTTTCAGTAGGAATAATGGTTCGTTGGTCTCCACACTTGGTTCTCTGCCATTGTGGAATTGAATTAAATCAGTCCCAGGTCACAAATAATTGAGTTAGACAGTGTCTGCTCTCATAGGTTGTTAAAGGACAGCAGGCCAAAGAAGGAAACTTTGGCTCTACTCACTCCCAGCAGCCTTCACTCATGGGAAGCCTAGTTTTGGCCAAGCCAGGACAAGATGGATCAGAGCAACTGGGATGTGGTGCTGTCTTGGAAGATGTCTGAATTCAGCACTTTCAGCTTCTCTGTTGTTAATCATGATTAACAGAGCTTTCCAGTGAGCTTTTCCATCGGAACAGTTCCTACTCTACAGGGGCTGTTATTTCAATGCTTATCCTAAAAAATCAGTTACAGTTTATTTCATCTGTATTCTACGGCTTTGATTGTATTGCAGAAAGTGCTTGGAGTCCAGTTGTGTGTACAGTATCAAGTTGAAATAACATTTTTACCCACGTTTTCAAAGCACTGGAAGGTCTCACACTAATAATACCCTGTTCTTTTCTCTGAAAATTAATTCCCAGGGTTATTTAATTTAGATCAATGAAAACTTTCTTTCTGAATCAAACAGAACTTAAACCACTAAAGCCAAGAAATCCAGATTTAATGCTGAATTGATTTTCTTAATCGTAACCTTATGTTGTTGATAATATTGCTGAAATTTCCAGTAAAAAGAGACATTACATCCCAGCTCTACTACAAATGATGAAATTTAAAGAAATAGATGTTAAATTCAGGTAAGCACCAAAATATTTGAATGTGAATAGGAATATGATTCAAAATTTTATAATCTTCTAAACCTCAAATGAGGAGAGAAGAAACAGTTTTCTCTGACACCTCTAAAGTAGTATCATTTGGAATAAAGCTAGCAATCTTTGAGCTAGTCTTCACTTTCAGATCTATAAATCTGAATCCTGGCATGGAAAGCAGTTATTAGAAAGTTGAGAACTGAATTTAGTCCTGGTACTTTTGATTAGTATTTTATAACAGAACAAGCTCATATATGGAGCTACTTACAGAGTAAGCACTTATGAAAAGATTCTTCTCAGATTTCTGCTATTTCTGGCCTGCCGTTAAAGTGCCAGGAAAACAGACCACATAAGATGACTTTCAATACTTCTGGTTCAGAAGAGAGTTGGAAAAAGTTAAAAGAAAACAGATTTGATTCTAATTTGTAAGCAAGGTTCAGACAGCCTTATGACAATTAAAAAGTTGTATTGGAGTGTTTCAGAAAAGAAGGAAGTGGCATTTCTAAATGAAAGTGAGTTGTCAGGCTAAACAAACAAGAAAAATATAACAGCTAAATCCCCACCTTTAAGGTACTAGCTGTATTTCTTTTGACATCAGGCTTGACAATACCTGTATAAGTGGTTACTTATACCACAATTTTACTGCTCACTTCCTCATTTGCCTTTCTTCTCCTTACCTTTACCCTGCTTACACAGATCTTCTATACAGCTAGTTAATTCTCTGGGTCATGGATCTGTTCCAGCCAATGTCCCTATGTGAACCCATGCCCTTACGTGACCTGAGCAGAATTACAAGAAAGAGCAGAAGAAATTTCACACTTGATCAGACCTTTCATTTCAGAGTAGAAGGGTGGAACAGAGTGAAGGAAATTTCCTGTTTCAAGGCAGGCTGAGTGACCTGGGGTTGTTCAGGCTGGAGAAGACTGAGAGGGGATCTTATCAACACTTATAAATATCTAAAGAGTGGATGCAAAGAGGATGGGGCAAGGGTCTTTCCAGTGGTATCCAGCAACAGGACAAGGGGCAACAAGTACAACCTGGAATAAATTGAACATGAGAAAAAGCTTCTTTGCTTAAAGGGTGACAGAGCACTGAAACAAGCTGCCCTTAGAGCAGCTTGTGGAGTCTCCTTCTCTGGAGATATTCAAAACCCATCTAGACACTTTCCTGTGCAAACTTCTGTGCAACCTTCTGTAAGGAATCTGGAGGACAGGAGTAACAAAAAGAGCACTAGGGCCTGCTGCTGAACAGGGAAGGGCCCCTCGTTGCACAGGTCTTGGAAAATGTTGAGTTACTGGATTATTTCTTTGCCTAAATCTTCAGTAAAGACTTTACAGTCAGGAATACCAGGTCCCAGAGAAAAATTCTGGAGCAAGGAGGACATACCAATGATGTAAGAGGACCAGGTCAAAGAATACTCAAGCAAGTTGTATGTACTTAAGCTCATGAGCCATGATAGATTGCACACAAGAGTGCTGAAGGAGCTGGCAGATGTCATTCTAAGGAAAATCTCAATTATCATTGAACAGTGATGGACACTGAGACAAATACAGGGAGAAGGCAAGTATCACTCCTGTCTAAGAAAGGGCATGATGGACTCAAGGAACTACAGTCTCACCTTGGTCCATGAGATGGTAACGGAATAATAGTTGCTGGAAACTAGTTTCAGGAACTTGAAGAACTTGAAGTGAAGATAATCAGGAGTAGTTGGCATAGATACACAAGCTGAAGTTGTGTTAGACCAACATAATTTTCTACAGTGAAATGACTAGATTTGTAGTTGAAGGGATATTGTTTATCTCAGCTTCAGGAAGGTTCTTGATACTCTCTCCCATCTGATTTTTATAGAAAACCTAAAGAAGTATGGGCTGGATGAGCAGATGGATTGACTGGGAGAGTGTTGAGTGGTACAAATTGTAGCTGGAGGTCAGTCATTGGCGGTGTGCTTTAGATGAAAGAACCAAGCTTCTTCAGTAGTGCCCAGTGCTAAAGGCAGTAGGGACAAACTGAAACACAGGAGGCTCCTTTCGATATGAGGAAATGCTTTTCTACTGTGCAAGCAACTAACCTTTGATGTAGGTTGCCCAGAGAAGCTATGGAGTCTTCCCCTTGATGATCTTCAAGAGCTGACTGAACACAGGTCTGTCCAGCCTGCTCTGGGTGTGTCTGCTTGGGCAAGTGCTGGACCAGATGGCCTCCAGAGGTCCCTTCCAATCTCACTCATGGTGTGAACAGATTATGTCAAGTGTAGGTCTGCTATGGGTAAAGTAGCCTCTGGGAAGCCTTTTGCCATAGAGAATCATGTCCAAAATGTGTCCATTAGGTACAGGTTTGACAATCATTTTGGGTATGATCTACTTCATTTCACATATTTTGTAGCTAGATAGCTACTGAGAATTGAAATATTAGTTTGATATCAAAATAAAACAAAAGAAAAAAGTTAAGGGCTACTAGAAACATGGCTCACCTAAATCCTCTATTCAGGTGAAGAATAACAGTGTCTCTGAAATGGAAGGCTAATATGAATAAAACTTGATCTGAACCTAAATTTTTGCTGGCAATACTACTCCAAGCCTTAAAAAATGCAAGAACTGGAAGTTGGCCATGGTAACCTAGGACCAATGTATCTCAAGAAGGTTGAGGAAGTGGGAGCTATCATCAAATCTGCCCATAAATACTGCTTGGTAGAAAAGGATTACCATCATAAATGTAAAACAGATATCAGAAAACACACCAAGCAAGATATTCTAATAATCACACTACTTCACTTTCCTATCACTATTACCTACGATATAATTCAGATTTTAAAATTAAGCACAAATGCTTGGGTCAGCAAAAATTTCCTTCAATAAATCCCAGAAAAATGTTAAGAATCTTCTTTCCTGTATGCAGTCTTTACTTCCTTGCTCAGCTGATCTTTACGCAGTACGAAATAGGAACTTCGTCTACCTTGCCAGTCATTTCTACACTCCCCAGAACAATTCCAGTGATATTCTGCAGTAGCTTTTCCCACTGTAACAACAATATCACAACATACTACTTGTTACTGCCAAGTTGCATACAGATAGACTGCCATAATGGCATTATCTGCCCATCAGTTTACTTTTCCTCGTACTCACACACAATGGACAAAAAACAAAACAAAACAAAAAAGGAACCAAAAAACCACAAGTATTTGCACTGCCTGTGTTACAGTGACAAATCTAAGTGGTCTATCTTTGTGCTTGTATCTAGAAACGGTGGCACAAGCTGAACATCAAAACTGAAACATCACAATGTCTGTAGCAAACACTATGCCCAGTAAAACGCACAATATCCAATACCTCCTTACCCCCTTTATTTTTTATTTTTTTTACTTTTACAGCAGTTGCAAATGCTAATGACAACCGTGGTAAGAAAGGGAGGATATTAATTGTTTGGACTCTGCAAGAAAGATATCTTCTTTCTACATTCTGTTGTACAATATGGGTTTCCAAAGAAGAAAAAGTGACATGCATGAGAAAAAGCAGCGAGATGGCAGAGCAATGAAGACTCTGTACTCATCATTGCCATAGCATCCATGAAAGAAGGGAGAGCTAAGGAGAACAGTCACTGAGATAGGGATAAACTGAATATGAAATAAGAAGTAAGGAAAAGTTTTCATTATAATTTAAGAGAAGACAACAACTTTTTTCCATCATAGTTCAAAAGAAATCAACAATCATAAATCCTAAGTCAAGTCTTTTTTTTTTTTTTTTTATACAAGCAAAAGCAAACAGAGGCATACAATACATTGAGTCATTGATCACAATCCCAGTAAGAAAAGAGGTAACCTGAAATGTAAGTTAAACCCTCTGTACAATTTGGGGTACTTAAGGGAGTAGCAAACCTGCATAAAGTAAGCAAGGACTGTGAGCAAGAGCTCCTTATGCATTCCACTAAGAAAATACTTTCCATAATAAAGTATTTACTAAAGATGTAAATAAAGATGTAGTACCTAAATTTGGGAGATAGAACAGAGATGGGTAGCAGGGATAGTATCTCAATTCTGTGCTGTGGCATCGGTCCATCAACACAGTGCTCAGGAAATGAAACTTTTCTTCACTCACCAGAGGACAACAGCAGTTCAGCAGAGAGGACAGCGGACTGTGTAGAGTCTCGATGTGACAGACAGGACATTGGAACAAATAAGGAGGAGAGAAAGACCACAAAGGAAAAAAATGTGACTTCAAAAACTGAACAACACAGAGGGAACAGAAGAGGGATCCAGAAGTCAGCTAGAAAAAGCCAGATGGGGTAAAGAGATAGGAATGCAAGACAAAGGGTCACTGCAAAGAGGGTGTTCATGCATCCCAGGAAGTTTGGATTACTGTAGTTGCCTCCAGCTGAGTTGGGGAACTGGCTAAATTGTTTGTGCTCTGCCAACCCCTGTACCTCGCTGCCAGAATGGGCTATTTTTCTTTTCCTCTAGAAATGCAGGAATTCAGTTATGTCTCCTTTCAATCTGAAGAGTGCTATCTTCCAGCTCCACAAAATTGTCTGATGAGCAAAAGACAAGGGGTAGAACAATACAACTGAAGTTCCAGGAGAAAGAACACAGCTGGAAGGGACTTACAACAAACACAAAAATTGAACTTTCTTTTTTGGAAATGCTTACTCTTAAGTCACAGTAAATCCTTTGCTCTGTCGCTGTACAGAAGACCAATGAGTATCAACTGAGTTCAGCTGGTGACAGCTCCCTCAACTCCCTGCTGTAAGCATGAGAGCAAAAGGCAGGGCCTTATCAATATACAGAATATAGACAGCAGGGTTCTCCCTTTGGCTGTTGTCCAGTCTGTATCAGCATGTCTGTGAAAGCAGAGGGAAAAGACACAACCTCCTTACAGAGCAAAAACAAAAATACGCCTTTGATGGGAACAGAAGGCCATGAACTATATGTCACCAACTCTGGTGGTAGTTGATATGGACGTTCATGGCTGGATAACATCAGATGAACATAAGTATATTTCTTGCCTCAGACTGCAGTCGAATGGAAGTGAAATCTGCAAGAAATCAGGAACAGTTGTGCTCAAATTTCCATTTCGTCATGAACTAACTGCGCACAAATCCTTACGTGTTCATACCTTATCTGTCCAATTTCCTTTCAGCAACTTTCTGAAAAGAGCCTTCCTGATCCTTCAGATCATCAAGGGTGATGATTCAGAAAAGTAGGAGAAAGTCCAAAAAGTCTATCTTCGGGCAGGCAAGATGAGCAAGAAAGGCCTATTTTTGTATAGACAGTATATTTTGTTCCTGAAACAAGAACTACATATCTATTAACAAGCTCCAAGCCCCCAAAGGCCAGAAATAATTTTGAAGTCATCCTACAAGGCATGCTAGAAGGTGAAAGAATTTTTTCAAGAAAGACTGGGAAGAAACAGTTGCTTTCTTAGTGTTGAGATAGGGCACATAGGATATGGAATCACAATAATCAAAATACCTCTCTGATTTCTAAAAGAAGAATAAACTAGTATCCAGAATCAATAAGATATTTTTGCTTCCAGAACTGCTTTATGATTTGCTGCACTTTAAAGAGCATGACCCATATTGAGAAAGGGACCAAGCTGGCAGCATAAACTTGCTGAGACATATGAAGAGAAGGCAGAATGAGCTGGCAACACTAATCATTTTTCAGGAGCAGGCATAAGCCACAATGTGAATGAGGGCATACCCCAAAGTAGGAGGAGTTGTTTCCCAGTGCTAGTGGAGCTGGAGTAAAATAAAGTATCAAACAGCAGGGAGGATGACACTATGCCAATGACATAGCAGGCAGGGGGGATGCAGAGGAAACAGTTCTGAGTTTCTTCTGGTAAATCCATGCTTGTCTTTCACATAAAGGTCAAGAAAACCCAGTCTCTATACTGTCAGAGAGCTATGAAGCTAACCTAAAGGAATGCTGGAAAGGAGGTGAGTGACTATTTTTAACTTTGGTTTCATAGAGAAACTCCCTGGGGCCTTACTCATCATGACAGTGCTAGCTGCAATGCTGTAATTAAAATGGAGTTCCTTCTTCTGTTTAAAAGAAGGATCCTTGTTGTTTGCTTGGAAGTTAGAGAAGACACAGCACAATTCATTTTGGGATCAAAGAATATCAGTGAAAACGTAGCTTTAAAAAAACTGATGACTTAACCTTATATCATTTAACACCAAAATAATGCAGGCATTTGACACTTCAGTGTACATCAGTGTAAATATCACCAGATGAGAGGATTAATCATGGCATCAGCAGCATGATACGGGGCATGTGATAACTGATGCTGTGAGATACGGATTCTGCTTACTGGTTTCATTTTGGTATTAAAAAGAAACAGCCTTCCTCATTTTTTCAAGAGAAGAAAAAGGGGCCCCACAAAATCTTACTAAATAATAAAAGATGTTTTCTCCAGCTACAAAAAATACATTTATTAATTTAATTGAGACCTCTATCCAAAAGCTTAGCTTCTCTTAGGCTTTTCTAGATTTCTCCTAAGTATTCTTTTATTCCTATTACCATCTTACATACAAAGAAAATTTAAAACAAATTAACAAAACAAAACAACAAACAAAAAGAAACAGATACACTCACCTTGCTTATCTGTTCTTTTTTTTAAAAAAAATTCTTAATATCTTCCTAGAGCATGCTTCCAAACAGTGGCACAAATAAGGAAAACTTTTTATGAGCAGTAGAGCTTCTCTGACCAGTCCATTCATTTCTATACAGACTAATTTCTTATTATCATCACCCCTATCATCACAAAGATATTCCCATATCACTGCAGGGACTTGGGGGCCCCACCTTATACAATCCACAGCTTGAAATAACACGACATAGCAGGAATATAGTTATAATAAGCTTATGATGAGAATCATCACCTGCATGACTACGGCCAGACATTTCTAAACTACACCCTGATTTTGGATGGTTAAAGTGTAGTGTCTGCGACACAGCCCCAATATACCTCCACAGCACTGAGAGGTAGAAAGGGGAAGCAGTAGTCAATGTGTTTGTGTCAGAGGGGAGTTCTGCCATGATGGGTGCAGCCATTTGCAACTGCTTTCCTGCCCCTTTCTTCCTCCAGGTGCAACAGAAGGCCCAGATCTGTTCTGGGACTTCAGCCTGGTGGGTGAGATTTCTAAATGACCACTGTACATTCTTCAGACCAGGAACAACCTGCTCCCATACTTCTGAGCTTTATCCAAGCTCCCTTTATTTAAATTCCCTCCAAAGGAACAACTTCTTTCATTGTCTTAGTCTGATTTCAACACTGGGGGAGTCATTTAATTTTTGTGTAGGTTGATTTTTGACTCTTACTGAACATTTTGTTCATTTTACTGATCATAAAATCATAGAATTGCTCAGAATTGGAAAAGACCTTAAAGACCTTCAAGTCCAACCACAACCCAACCATGCTACCCTAACTCTAACAACCCTCTGCTAAATCATGTCCCGGAGCACCACATCCAAATGGTTTTTAAACACATCCAGGGATGGTGACTCAACCACCTCCCAGGGGAGCCTATTCCAGTGCTTAACAGCCCTTTCTGTAAAGAAGTTCTTTCTGACATCCAACCCAAATCTCCCCTGGCACAACTTGAGGCCATTTCTCCTCATCCTGTCACCAGTGAGAAGAGACCAGCCCCGCTCTGCTGCAATCACCTTTCAGACATTTGAAGAGAGCAATAAGGTCTCCCCTCAGCCTCCTCTTCCCCAGACTGAACAGCCCCAGTTTCTTCAGTCTCTCCTCATAGGCCATATTCTCCAAGCCCTTCCCCAGCCTTGCTGCCCTTCTTTGCACCTGCTCCAGCACTTCCATGTGTACTTATGTACTGAGGTGCCCAAAACTGAACACAGCAGTCAAGGTAGGCCTCACCAGTGCCGAGTACAGGGGTAGGAAAATGTGCCTGTAGCTTAAAAACAACTCAGAAAGTCTTAAGCCAATTAATAACCCAAGTTAAAAAACAAATAACAACAACAACAAAAAACAACAAACAAGCAAAAGCACAGCAGCACCTCACAACAGCCTGAACTGGTTGGACAAGACAGAACAGAAAGCAGAACAAATGGCCTTTGACACCTTACGTGCAAAGGCATTTCCACTTGTTTCAGGGCAGGGGAAGAAAAACTCTGTTTAGACAGACAGGATGGAAGAAGGGCTGGACTCAAGTAGCATCTCTGCTGTCCTACCTGGACATCTGCTGGGTGCTCCATAGAAACCCAGTGACCTCCCCTAGTCAGTCTCCCTGTGGCTCCCAGGTTAGCTCTCACACTGCTGGTGTTTTCCTGTGTGGTTCTGCAAACAGTGATTTTTTTGCTTTGGCGTATGACCAGCATGTTGCATAACTGAGAAGAAATCTAGCGTGCATCTCTGCACTGTGACGATCATTTTCAAGCAGTGTGGGCTGCCTTCCAGAACAGTAACGTCAATCAAGCAGCAAAAGGATGCTTCCTTTCCATAAGGAGGGAAGAAAGAGGGAAGAAAGAGGAAAACAGAAAAAGAAAAAAGAAGAAGGTGCTTTAATAAAGATTATTATTATTATTATTATTATTATTATTATGCCTATAGATGCAGAGCCAGAAATTTCACTGATATTTTAAACAAAACAACAATAAGGACAGCAAAAAGAGTGTTACCGTTGTGATCACCAGAACAGGTATTAAGGACTTGGCACAAGAGTCATTCTTGCTAAAGCATAGAGAGAAAGAAATATTTCCAGAAGTTTGAATGGCCTCAGCTTGAGCTTAATGAAAGTGCTGTGACATCCTTCTGATGGACCTGATTTCTTGATTTAGTGTTATGGAGCAGAACATTCACAGATCAGAAACTCCACAGATTTCAGTACTTTAAAAGGATACCATCAAGGGAAGCTCAGGTCCAAAATCCTGCAATGTACCAACAGTATGGGTGGAACAAGTATCTCATGTTAACTGCTACGTAGAGCAGAGCAGTTACAGGTATATCTGCTCAACACAGAAAACCACCCACGATCACCTTTGACAATCCATCTTCAGTTTCTCTATTTCAGAGCATGGCAGAGTTCTTCAGATTTTCAGAGGTAGATGAGCCAAAGTCTGAACAGTACTCCGTTGATAACAGCTAGATTCTTCTGTTTTGGAACACTGATTTTTACATTTCCCAGACTCAGATGATCAGGTGTCCAAGACTGCAGTTAGCTTGCTTGAATTGTACTCAACTCCTCTTTGTGGAGCAAGTCACTGTGGTTTGCTGACAAAGCTGTTCACTGTTTTTAATCTGCTTTTGTAAAGGAAAGTTCAGCTCCATAGCTGATTGCCATGTATGTCAATGGCACAGAAGGAAAAGTCTTCTGCTAACTATCCTTCCTGGAAGCCAAGTAAACAGGCAACCTGCAGCCTTGTCACTATAAGAAACCACGATTAAAAACAGAATTGGGTGTGAAAGGCCACATCTTCACACAGCACTCTCATATAGCCTCTCCTCTCCCCCTTGATGTATATATAAGTACTTTTTAATACCAGGTTCAGTACTTAACTAACAAAGGCAGAAAGAGGCTGGAGGCAGCTGCCTTCTGCATAACCACGTGCTGGCTCACTGCTGCCCTGTTGCTCTGCCAGGAGACACAGCACCTCATATCTGGAAAGGGACCGTGGTACTCACCCACAACAGTTACAAGAAGGGCCAGGTTGATAATGCCAGTTTTATTCTAGAGTGCATTGTTCTTGGGGTAAAAAATGTGGCATTATGTCTCAAGAGAAGTAACTCTCTGCACAGAGGCAGAGCTTTCCGAATAGGCAGTGCTTTACAGTATTTTTCAGCTTAATTTCAAAACTCTGATTTTAAATTGTGGAGTACCTACAATTGTTACTACAGGAAAATACAGGCTCCTGCATCAAGGTCCCAACTTTCAATTTTCAGCAAATACCTAGCTCCTTGACAGGGACTTATAAAGTAACATCAGGGACTTGAAACTGAACTTCTTGACCCAGACACTCAAACAAGATTGTAAGTCCTCAAAAATCATTTCCAGTTGTGAAATCATCCAGTAGTGATAACAGCCCCCAGACTAGAAGATCCCTTGCACCTTGTCCCATCGTGGTAATGGTTAGCTTAGAGTGCTGATGTAGGGTAAACACGGCATAAGTCACCGTAAGGAGCAATTCCTCCTTTCATGACTTGGATTTACTACTCATTCTTCTAGTTGTGGAAGAATACACAGCTGAAGCCACAAAAAATGCCCACCTACTTATCTAATTTAGCTTTTAATTCACAGATCTACACAAAAAAAGCTACTGAAGCATGCCTTCTTTGTGTCATCTTTCTTAATCATACGCTCTGTCTGTTCCTTGCTTGTCCTTCTCAGAGATGTGCTAAGGACTTGGTTTAGTCCTTCGCTCCAACTATGAGTCTTCTGTCACATTAGAAATGAGAAACAATAAAGGAACATTAGTATTATTATGGTTTTAAACTTGCATAAAGAGATATGTTCAATCTGCTCTGGAAAACTGGCAGCCATTTACAAATAAAGTGTATCTCAGTTTAATTTTGGTTATATACCTTTACTTAGGGCATGCACATTAGCTTAATTTTTGCTGGAGAAAGTTTTTGTTTGTTTGTTTGTTTTTGTTTTTAGTGTTTTTATTGTTGTTTGTTTGTTTGTTTTTAAAGCTAAGCAATCTATTTCCCTGAGAAACTCAAGTTTTAATTTCCTTGAACATCACTTCCTTGGAGCACAAAAGTAATTATCCTTAAATAAATATACCCAGACAAGCTTTTAGAAATACATTAACTGCCTTGAGTTAATTTGGTACTCAGGTAATTGTAGGCAATTAGTGAATAAGACAAAAATAGACCAGTGTAGACAAACCATTGTTGCCCAGACAAGTGAAAAATGTAATCACTTGGCATGGTTTGGGCTGCTAAGAATTTTACTGTTACAACTTACACAGCCTTTCACTCATCATTCATTTTGCTTACTTCAATGTAGAGGGCAAGTCAACCTCTTAACTATTTCCTCTGTAGAGGCCCCCTGTAGAGGAGTAGGTAAGCCCCTTAGAAGAAGAAATCGATTTGGAATGTAGGACACTCCAACATTCGAATGTTGGAAACTTGGCTTGCAATTTAATTTGGAAAAATATGCACAAAACAGAAGTGAAAGGAATGAGGACTAATCGAAGATCTTAAGGTAGAGCTCAAGTTGTAAACTGCTAGGTGAATCGTGGCACGAAGAATAAAGCTTACCTGAAGCTAGGACTTATGTCAAAGACAAACTGAAGAGGCCTTCACCTACCACTACAGTTCTCATAACACGAATGCTGCAAAGCCTGGAAATACAGATCGTACCTGGTAGATCAGGGAATCAGTACTGCCTGCAGTGAAACTCACTCATTCTTAGCTACTCAGGACAGTAAAAAATACTGGCTAACAAGTGTCAAACTTCCGTCAGAGTTTCTGTTAAGTATGGTGAAATGTTCCAGCTAAACCCTTGAGCAAAACTACTGAAATGGTGCCAATGATGTCTGTGTTAGCAAGAAGTAGGTAGATCATTCAGAGCAAGCTGTGGCTAGTTTCAATGATTCATAGAATGAAAATCTGAAGGAGAAACTTATATCCTAGCAGGAATATATGTTCAACCTAAGAAAAGTTTTACTCGTGAAATATCGAGATGGCGTGTTCACAATACAACCTCAATATTATAATCAAGTTATTCAAGAGTCGCAGTGCAAAATGCAAATACTCCCTGAAATGTTAACAATGACCCATTCAGCAACACTGGAAAAATCTTGCTACTGCGTCAGTGGAGCATTACGTAAGATTTAGCAATCTGCACTTGACCAGAAGAATTATTTTTAAAAACATTGAACTATGAGTTATGATAGAATATGAACGGAAACTAAATAATATCTTACAGAGTCTAAAAGTGTGGATGGTGAAACACTAGGAAAGAGTTTGAAAGTCCACGCACTGTTTCATGTAAACAGTGGTCTAAGAGTGTCTGAATATAGGGACTTAGGAGAAGCAGGAAATTCTTTTTTCCTCATCCCTATTGTGAAGATTTTTTTTCCCTAGCCCCTGATACAGCCCTTCACTAAAACAGCAATATTTCACTTATGACTTTAATTAGAAAGTTTGAGATATTTTTGCCATTATTAACCAGGTCCATCCTGAAATAGAAGGGAACAAGCTGAAGCACCTTAGCAAATTTGGGGGGTTTGGAAATAGATGATCCCTACAGTCCCTTCCAACCTCAACCATTCTGTGTAACGTGCCCTTACACCAGTGGCAGGCTCTGAAGTCTCCACTGAAAGTCATCTTTTTCACACAGAGTCACACATCAGTCAGTCACTCATTACAAGGAACTACAGTTTGAAGAGTACTCTATAAGAGTAAGCGCATTTTTTATCTAATATACCCAGCAACATCCCATTCCAAAAGCAAAATCATTTCAAAGAGAAAACAACTTCTTCATTTTTCCTCCTCTATGTAACTACTTTATCTGAGGCAGTTCAGCTCAGGTTCAGCATTTGAATATTGTGCAGGAAATGACATGATTTCCAGAAGGTCACACAGCCCATTGACTACCATGGGAGATGGACCTACTGGCTCTTCTTTTCTTCTCTAACCCCAAATGACCCCCTGGTCTGGGGTGACCATTGTAGGACTGTGAGTCATGCTCCAATCTCCCACCACAGAACGAATCACAACACGGTCCCGCTTTACAAGCAATCTTGTTCAGAGATGGGGTTAGGGCTGAAAGGGGCAATTCTGCCCTTAGCAAAGGCATGAGAGCATGGACTGACTGACAAGCAGCTGATGTGCTGCTGCCAGTGCCCCCCAAATACTGGGTTTGCAAGAAGAGCAAAGGTACCAAGCTGAATACTAATGCAAATCAGTGTCCTATCATCCTTAACAGCTTTGCTTAAACCAATAAATAAGAACATTGAATACAGTACATCAGCAGGAGAAGGTCTGTATGGATAAGATTCTGATGTTTGTTATAGTGTGTATTAAAAAATTCTACAGCTGAATATAGCTAATGAAGATTATCATATGCAAGCATGCATTTGGAAGCATCCAGAGTTAAGGTCGACTATGCATTTTAAATCTAAACCTTTGTGACGAAGCTTTCAGTTAAAGTGTATATTCTGTGGGTTTTTCCTCTACATTTGACTTCTTATGTCGTGTGCCACAGTCTACAACAGCTTTATAAAGTCCACAGAAGATAGCCATCCATGAGGGTGTTGGCTGCAAGTGACATTGCACCCACTTGCCCTTCTTCATTTTTATTTTTAAAGTTTTAATCACCTTTATCATGACCATAGGAAACCCAACACCTGTCAGAAATCTACTGAAAACATGTACAGTCAGGCATTTCGAGTTCTAGATGTTATAGACTGAGTAGAATAAAGTGGGTTTTATTTGTTTATTGCTCATGCATTCCTTAATGATTATACTTAATGGTTAGAATTTTGGAATTATATTAATTCTTGTGAAAAGCTTCTCGTTAAATTGCTGTATTTGTGCCATATGAAGGAAATATACACTTAATTAAAAAAAAAAAAAAAAAAAAAAAAAAGTTGTCTTAGGTTCTGTTCCAAATTGAGACATTCCAAAGTGAGAGTCTTGTTCAATGTATGTTGTGCATCTTTCCTAAGTAGGTGAACTTCAAACGTGCCCAAGGTGCAAGAGGCTGAACATACTTGAGCTCAGGAAAAACTTAAAAGTCTTTATTGAAACCAAGACCTAAACTGCTTTGAAAGAGATAATAATAATACTGGTCTGCTTTGAGATGGAGTATGATAGCTGCTGTTGAGAAGCTCCAGGTAGACAACACAGCTTCAGGTAGTCATAAGCCTAGAAATATCCAGAGATTTAAACAGCGTCTGCAATTGCTGAAGGGCACTAGCAAGATGACATCTAGCACCACAATGCCAAAATGCATATGGTAACACTAAGAAAAAAACACCTCAGTGGCTATTTGCTGTAGAAAATACATCTTCCAGCAGATCCTGTAGTGAAACAACTTTCAGCTGCACTGTTTGATTGCCACTGTATAACAATATGGTGCTACTTAATGAGCTACCTGTAGGAAAGAGGCCTACTGCATTGCCTTTCTTCAATTCTTTGAGTAGGACAATACTGTTATAATAAATACTTTTTTTTTTCTTTTTTTTTTTTTTTTTTCTTTTTTTAAATAGGGAGCTAAAGAGTTTAAGGAATTCCAAGAATGATGGCATTTCTTGAGCTTTCACAAAAGCTGAAGTCCTTTCATACTTCCTAAGCAACAGTAAAATCATGCTAGCCTCAGATTTCATGCTGATTTAAAACTGAATAAACAGAAGAGTAAGCGATACACACACCCACACATTTTAAACAGGACTCACTTTCTTTTGTGTTCTTTTATCCTAATGAGCTTATCTTAATTTGTAAGATGTAATTAAAACCTTTACGCTACGTGTTGACATCCTTCATAATTTTAAATGTTTTCAGGCTTTGGACCTCAGATGACAAGAACAATCTAGCTTCAAGCTAATTGCTTTCAGTGAAAACTTTTATGATTTTAAGATCTCTCCCCAGCAAGCAAAGACTCAGTATTTTTTTTTTAAATAACTGTTTTTTAATTATTTCATTAGAAGCTTATGCTTGATTAGAAGCATTTTTGATGCTGCTGTTCTCAAATCCCAGACTCCTAGAATTCTAAAAAAGCATTTTCCACTAAAATAAAAAACAACACATCTTTTTTCTAAAATTGACTTTCCTTTAGAAATTCACTGTTCCGTGTTAAACCACTGTTGACAGTGAGCTTTCAGCTAAATTGTAACTGAACGTACCAAGAGACATGGAGAACATTGCTGAAGCAGGCAGGGTTCTGTTCTTGCTCGGTTGTGTGGCTGCCAGGGATTATGTTTGTGTGTGTGGGGAGAGAAACCAGCAAATTTAATCAGCTGATGTCCCTATTGGAACATCAGGAGACAGGAATGATGACACGAACCCCTCCATTTTGCTACCACATTCAATGAAATTATTTAAAACCAAGAATGAGATTGACACCTTACTCATCAGGTTCCCTTCACCGATGAGCTTCAGGTCTGCAGATGATAAATAAGCCTGAGTTCACACTGCTTTTGCCTCCAGGAAATTCCAAGCAGGAAAAAGAGGACGTACTGGAAGTGAGGCCTCCTGCTCACAGCTGGGTTTGCTTGCTACACCACTTCCATTTGTGCAACCCCTTGAGCATAGGACCTGTGCATGTGCTGGTGCTGGGACCCCTTAGCCTACCAAGTGCAACAGGAAAAGAATCCAGTTCTATTGTGGGGCTGGTATTTTTTTTCCTTATTTGCCAACCCTAACAGCTCAATGCAAAAAAAATCCAGCGTAGTTGTATCTGGGAGTGTGGACTATGTGGAGTAAAATTAACAGAGAGCAATAAATGAGGTATTTTCCCACGTCAGTTTTCTCCTAGGAAACTTCCCAGGCCCGAAGAAAACATTCTCCTTTGGTAGCACTCAGAAATCATCTTGCTGACTTCCCATATCAAAAGGCCCTGTGCATAATGCTACAATCCCTGTGAGCAGATCAATTATCAGCTGGCAGAGAATTGTTCTGCAGGCCCACGTAAAATCACAGGAACTGGCTCAGTTGTTGGTTGACTCCATCTTGTCTGAACACAGGGAAGATCCTGTTTGCAGGCAGCAGCAACCTCTCTTCACACTCACAGTACTATCTGCTGATCTTAATATTTGCTCAGTGCAACCTTCTGTGTATGTCTATTATCCTTTATTTCTGGCCTTGACAAGTTGCAGATGTTTGAACTGTTTAATACATTCTTTTGTGAGCTGAATTATATACTATTTTTTTATTTGAGTACAAAGAGTTTGGCTATCTCAAAGAGTGCAATTTTTTGGGAGGAGCAGAAAAAATTGTTTAGGTCACATTTGACAAGATAGGAGTTTAGTAAGCCTTCTTTATATGATCCCACTAAAAACTGTAGCCCTTTGGAATATCAGGTAAGCCAATTCTACGTAGCTTGTTAGGGATACTTACAACTTCTGTTTAACTCATTTTCTGGATGCCTGACTTGAATGCTGATTTTTGAATTATGTAACTTCTGGTCACATATGATTGCAACTACCCCACATCACATAGATCAAGGTAAATCACAGTGCTTGGAAAAGAAATCAGGACCTGTATGTCTCAGGTTTCCCTAAAATGAATGGATACATTTAGCTTCAACTCTCTGCACATCAGTTTCCAGGATGTAAACCTGAGATAACACTTCCTTCTTTTCACTTCTGGGAGAGAAAAGAGGCCCTGAAACACTCAGAAAACACACTGATAAGATTAAACAACAACAACAACAAAGAAACACACTTTTGAGGAAATTAGCAATTCAATATTGGAAGTAGAGTATGAATGCAGTAAAAGAGCTTTGATTCACGTTGAACAATAAAAATGGATTGGTGACTCCAAGAATGTTAGCCATTCTCTTACTTGCAAGTCTTCTGAAGAAAAAGAGAAGCATGTGATTGTGTGATGAAATAAGTCTTTAGCAAAATAGATTCATAAGGGACAGACCTAAGATTCATGCAAACACTCTCATGTAATGGCACTTCCTACCATCTGACTACTTGACCATAAAAACTGATTGGTTACCTTTGGAAGCAAAGGAAAGCTTTCTGTACAAACTTGACACTGTTGAAATTGGAAGAGTCCAATCTTGGATATAATAACCAAAATCTCTGTGCTAATACGACAGTGTGTGGCTAAGCATTGTTACAAGCAAAATGATGTTAAGATCACAAACTAATACAGATTTCTGCACATTTCTTCATCCCTTTTGATTTTATTTATTTTTTTTAACATTAAGTTTTAAGAAATGAGAAAAATAATTCTCACCACTATGGGGAAGAGCAGACCCTCAATCAACTCTTTCCAGCATCTGAAGTTAAAGATAGTTTGGAGTGTTTTCGTTAAGCATTCAAACACGCCATCTCAACATCTTCATAAAAAAATGATGCAGGAGAAAGCATCTACTACATGATACACACACGTTTATGTAAAGTGAAAATTTTCCTCAGTATTCAAGTTGTCACCATTGTGTTGCTGAATGAAAGCCACATCAGCCCATTTTTACTTCTGTAACACTACTGCTGCTTTGTGCTAACAACCAGGCTTAGGCAGGCTGTCTTTCTGTTTCCTATGGACAAGCCTGAAAAAGTGTTTCTCTACTGCTTTTTGTATCCAGAGCAATCATGTAAAAGATAAACCAATATATCATCTGGAAATCCTATTGTCTTCATCACAGGGACCTTTGTCTTCACAATGCTTAATCTCCTACTAAAAACTGGGGGAGAAATTAGATTAGCATTTTTCTAACCTTCAAACTGATGTGATTTATGGCTTTCACATGTAATAAAGCTATGATTTAATGAACTATGCTTAGTTACAAACACATATTTTACATAGGTACAGTGGCAAAACACTAAGAATGGTTGAAATCCCACTTGCCAAGAATTCTGCATCAGACTGTTTTCATATTGTCCATATCATCATCAGAGCTACAAAATTCGAGGGAAATAGCCAAAGACAACTCCATTTGGATATTCTGAAAACTGAAAAAAAAGAAAAAAGAAAGAAAGAAGAGAAACAAGAAAAACAAGAAAAACCCTCACGCTTCTTGGTAACACAGAGTGTGGTATTCTTACTGTTCGTGGTAGTGAGCAGATAGCACAGAGGAGTGTACAGGCGATGCTTATTCCTTGGAGCAGCAACTGTAGGAAAAAAAAATAATCAAATTATGAGAGAAAAGAGTAACAAAAGGAAAAGATGACAAAACAAAGAACATTTCAGAATAATAGGACTCCCTAGTAAAACCTTGACTGACAGATCTAAGCAGACAAGAAGGCAAACACAGTCAGAATACAATCAGGAAATAAAAGTAGGAGGGAAAGGGGATTTGGAAGTCTTGGTGAATGTTAGAGAAGAACTGCAACCAAAACACTTGATCCAAATATCTGTAAATTTCGAGAGCATTTGATAGCTTGAACTGGATTTGAGTTTTATGATTTTATTATTACTATTATTTTAAAATTGACTTGTAGCCAAACTCCACTTCCAAACTCTTGGATGGTTTGAGAAGGTCTTTGGATTCACATCATGAATCTTCCATCTACATCAGCTAAAAAAATCTGACACTAGTGCAATTGTTTAGAATTAGACTGCTAGCCAGGTCCCTATTTGCTGCAGCTCAACCCCTAGAGCTGTCCTAGGCCACTTTCATCTACTGTAAGTAGCGTGTCAAGCAGGAGCTGGGCAGCTCAAATGCCTTTATGCACTGCACAGAGGGAGGTTTTATTGTAAGCCTCCATTTCCAGCACTTCAGTGCCTCCTCCACAGCTCAGTAAGTAGATAATTTATATACCCTGCCAGCAGAACTCTCTCCAGCTTCCTAGCACAGTACCTTGAAGAAAACACATCTAGAAGCTGATATATACAGCATCCCTGCTCCTGTAAGGTCCTGCTGGAAAATTCTTCCTTGGAAAACAGTTTGCTTGCAAAGAGGTTTAAAAAAGGAGGCTAAGGGAGAGGGGGGGAAAAAAAGGGAAAAACTGAAGCAGTTTGTGAGCGCTAGCGCTAGTGAAACCTCATCTCCTACACATTTATTTCTTGCGGAGAAGTTTGAATAGCTGCTCCAGAAGATGTAAATGCCAATTAATTTCTCCCTCCTCCAGTTGTACTATGTTTGATGGTCTCTGTGCCCTGCGAATTTTATGGTGTGTACCATGGAAAGCTCATACTGTTGTCCTTTTCCTTTTGAGGATACTGGCAGGGACCCAACCGCTCAGCTCCTCTGTCAAATTAGTCTGAAGAAAGCAGGGGGATCCAAAAGTTCTGCTTCGAGGAACACAGTAGGAGATACGTTCCCAGAGAGTGCAAGAAAAATCAAAAAGCTGAGAAGCAATATACTGATTGTTCACCTCTCTTCAAAAGCAAAACAAATCTAAAGGACCTCTGAGCACTGTCAGGAACTGTATAATGTCCTCCATATAGAGCACCCCTATAGAAAGGTGAACCACGGGGACTGCCATATAAGTTGGCTATCCAAAATGTTTACTAAAAGGACAGTAGCTTTTAATTAGGCCCTGGCTCTCAGATCCTTGCTAAACAGTAACTACTCTGCCTAGTTTCAGATACTTATTTGTACCTAATGGGTAAAACAATACCATATTGGTTCTGTGCCCAGTTCCAATAAATAACGTCTTGTAAGGCCACAGGTTTGTGCTCTGCATGCAGGAGTGGAAAACAGATTTCCTGTGTTTCTACAATGTTTATGATCTCAATAAGTTGTACTGAAAAACTGTACAATCAGAGCTTTTCTAAAAGAAAAACAAACAAACAAAAAACCTCCAAGTGTATTCCAGTAGTCACTATTGACATGTGACAAATAAATAAATCAATGCTTTGCTGTTGGTTTTCTTTTAATACATGGTGTGTCCAAAGCTGCCTAACAGAGAGTTGCTTTAAATTTACCAGAATGTTTTTACAGACAAGTTGAATATTTCAAACTTTTTTTTACCCCTTATATTCAGCTGGAAGGTCTGTCAAAACATAAGCTAAGATCCTAGCGTAATTCCAAATGCCACAAAGAACTGAGGTCGACATTTCTCTCACTTCAAAATAACCACCCAGCTCATAATAGCCACAAACTTTCTAATATATGTTTTTATGTTGCACCATCTCTATAGCAGCAATTATTTCATATTTTGCAGTCAGGTTACTTCGAAACTGATGTATCTTTCCTCATGTTGGAAGGATAAGAAGAGGAAAAATATATTTCTTTTTCTCAGAAAAATGTCCAAGTTCCTTTTTGGCACAGCTCAGGTTTAGCAAGAATCCCGTCTTGGACATGCACAGGCTCTTCTGAACTATTTTCCTGTCAGCACAGGGGAGACTCATTAATCCTGTGACTCTTTTGCCATCCTGGTGAGAGTGATCTAGGGTTTCCCACAGTAGAAAGTAGCAAGGCAAAACAGGTTTGTTTCCAGGGACCGTGGAAGACTAGTCCATGTCACGGGAAAAGTAAATACATTTTCTCCCCTCCTCCTCCACCCCTCCCCCCTTTTTTTAAAAGTATGTTTTCCTTGCAACAGAATTGAAATTAACATAATGCAAAAGCCAGTTGCAACTACGGGGTTTAGTTGCCTTTTGGTTTCTGTTATTATTATCATTATTTTATCATTACCTTCTGATTAATTCATTTTCAGATAAAAAAATGTTTTATGAAAACACTGTGGTGGGAATGCCAGAATGTTTCTTAGATCACTAATGAGATTTTGTCTCATGATTCATCCTGCATAATCCAATTCCAAACTATTGCTTTTTATGTTCAAATATTTTCTTATGTAAGCAGGAATTCATGTACTCATGGCATGGGAAAAATGAGGTTCCAATTCCAATGCAATTCTTTTTATGTACAACCTGTTATGTTTAGCTCCAAAGGACTTTAAAACAGCCCAGAGAAAAAAAAAAAAAAAACAACAAATAAAATAAAATAGAAATAAAGCAAATTCTAAAAGAGAAGAGAAAAATACAATCATCTGCCACATATCAAATTAAGGTTTATTCAGTACTTAATACTTAGGTACAGGCATTCATTTTAGTGATAATTATGGCTGATAATTGATTTTAAAACTCCAAAGTTAATTCATCAATCTTCAAAATCCTTCTCCTGCAAGCAAATAAATATTATTTTAGAAGGAAAATAAAAAGAAGCAGGCAAGAATTTCCCACAGCTGAACTTCGAATCAACAAGAATGAGGTCCAAAACTAAATATTAGAGTGTTATTTGGCTCAAAATAGTGAGCTATTTAAATTGGATAACATCCCACCGTAAGGCATGCTTGTACCACAAGGCCCTACCAAAGGCCACTCAGTAGTGTTCAGCCAAGAAGAGATACACTGGGTGATGAGCTATTCTGTAAATGGGCTCATCTTCCCACTATCCATTTCTACCTGTTTGTTTCATCCACGTGTCATTGCTTGTCATTCATTTAGATTTTAAAGTTCTGGAGGCACAATCAGCTCTTTACTGCATCTTGGTTTATTCTCTGGAGTCCAAACTCCAGAAACGCTCAAGTGTGATCCTGCAAAACTCTTTAATTTTTCTCTGCCCAAGCTATTTGGTGTAATGCAAGGTCTGATGCTATTACAACTAAATCTCAGTTTCTTATTTTTGTATCCTTTAACTGTGTATCTTTCTGGACTGCCTATCTCATTGATTTTTTTTTGTTTTGTTTTGTTTCTGAGAAAGAAGTAGTTTGTCTCCCCATAATCTTAATGTTGGGAGGGACACCAAGAGCTCATAGATCCAGTCCACACTAGACCATGAATACAAAATAGCTAAAGTAGAATAGAATAGAATAGAATAGAATAGAATAGAATAGAATAGAATA